>NC_140974.1:60512179-60619679 GCF_056783735.1 Eptatretus burgeri
TATTTTTTTTCTATTTCTCTTGTTTTGGCTTTGGCCCTCCATTTTATTCAGCATTCGGCTCTGTTGCATCTTTATCTTTTCAGTGGAAGTGCTTTTGAGCACCCATTCTTCCTTTCTCATTCTTTCCCATCTCTCCTTTCTTCACTCATTCTAAAGCATCCTTCTTCCTCTTTAATCCTCAGAGTTTCCTCCTTTCTCCTTCCTTACATACAAAACTTATTTTCATGAATTAATGACTTCTTTTAAATGGCATTTGAAAATGTTTTGACTCCCTTTTCTGTCCTTTCCAAACACCTTCCTCCCATGGCTTCTTCTTCTCCCCCACACTTCTGTTTCCGTTATGGTTCACTCACAAACCCATTGTCTCCTCACATTCAAACAGCGGTAATTTTCTTCATGCGTTTAATCAATATACCTTCCGTCTTGGTCGCGAAGTGTCATTATTTTGTGGAACTTGGGATCCAGGAAAAAAAACATGTGCTCTGCAGCGAGTGTGGGCTGATGATTGATAGCCCCTCATGAGTGCACCCTTGACGTCTTCTTGTCTTCCCACTCCTCTCTGTGTTCACCTGCCCCGTGCCTGAATCCACCCCCCACACTCTCTGTTCCTGACCTCCCCCCCCCAACCCACACTCTGTTCCTGACCTCCCCCCAAGCCCCCCACTCTCTGTTCCTGACCTCCCCCTCCTCCCATCATCCTGCGCCTAATAGTGTGAATCACTAATATTGACGTCATCATTTAAATAAATCTTTCTGAGTCAATGGAAAAACCTCTTATCTATTTTGTGATGGCTCCACCCTCTGCCATTACATCCCTCTCTGCAGACCTTGATAGAATCAAAAGTTGGTTCATCACATGGAATATGTCTTTCAATCCAGACCAATATGTTACTCTCTCTCTGAAAAGACCATCATGCAACCCTCCCATCTACTTCCTTAACAAACCTAATGAAGTTCAGTCACTCAAACTTTGGGCCTCACCATCAGCCATGATATTTCTTGGGCAAGCCACGTATTCAAATTGGCCTCCACAGCCAGTCACTGACTGGCATTCTGTGTCGTGAAAAGATTTTCCTTGGCACATCTGAACCTTTATCCGCCTACAAGGCCTTCATCTGTAGTTTGATGGAGGACTGCTCTCTGCTCTGGGGTGGTGCCCCTGCCTCACACCTTGCTCAGCTTGATGCTGTGGAAATGAAGGCCTTCAAAATCAATGGAATCTGCTGCGATGAAGCCGAATCTACCCTATGACTTTCACATCACAAGCAGGGCAGTAGTCTTTCTGTCTTCTATTGATTCCTTTATGGTCTTGCACATTCTGCCCTTTCCCTGCTCTACATCCCCCCCCCCACCTCTCTACCCCCAGGTTTCTGCAGGTCACATGACATCTGCCAGCATGGCATTCTCAAAATGAATTCATGTGATATTATCCTCAACCGCAAGTCTTTTTGGTAATGATCTGTTGAAGTACGGAGTTGTGAAATGAGGTTTGAGTACGGAGTTGTGGAATGAGGTTTGAGTACGAGGAAGAGCACAAAGGGGATAGTTGTAATTACATTCACAATGCATCTTCCCACTTCCATTGATACGATCGAGAGGGGCATTTTAGCTGAACATAATTGCGATGAAGATAACTACATGAAGGATCTCTTATGTGTTGAATGTGACGCCCCAGGATCTTTCCAAAAGTGCACCAATACATAAACACACGAGCAGATAACCCGGTTCCACTGGGATGTTGCAAAGGAATTTATTCCCAATATAGTGTAGAATATTTCCAGAGTTTGCTTGGAATGTCTTTTGACAGTATAAAAGTTACGAACTGTTAAGGCTGATAAGGTTTCTCGATGAATTAAATCGACGAAAAGGTAATGTCACGTGGGTCAGAATTGACTGAACAGTTTGTGATTATATTATGTTTTTTTTTTACTTCCATAGGTGTGCAAACCAGTGATTCTGAGTTTATACACTGCCTGTGTGCACAACATCAGTACAAAAATGCACAAAACTCGAAATTGCCTGAACATCGATATTTTTAGACATCCACATGCACTGTCCTGATCCAGGAGTTCTTAAATGAGGTATAATTCAGCACTATACATGCTTTGGTTACGACATCTACCTCATTCGACATAATTGCTCAACTTTCATTTGCATATATATATATATATATATATATATATATATATATATATATATATTACGGATCTGGAAACCATTTGCATTCAACATATAGATGTCCCAAAAGTCAGTTATGTCGTTAAGTATGTGTGTAGTCAGATCCCTTTCCTTTTGTCTGGTGGGAGAATCAAAGGCGTGCGTTGCGATTTCTTTTTAGTTCGGTTATTAAATCCTACGAACTCCGTACTTTTTAGTTAAGTTATTAAATTTTTTAGTTAGGTTATTAAATCGAACTAAAGTTAGGTTATTAAGTTATTTAGTTAGGTTACTTACTTTTTAGTTTGGTTATTAAATCCAACGAACCCTCCAACGAACAACCAACAACCATTCCATTCCCCCATCACGATCCACTACCCACCCTCTGTCTACAAGCACTCTGACTTGCCAAGGCAGGGTCCTGCAGCCTTTCCTTGCCGCTTCCACCAACGTTCCTTCCACAAACGTTGTAACTCTTGCACGACGGCCTGTGCAACATTCATACTGTTACTCGTCAAGTATGAACCCGCGTGGAAGACTGCCTGGGGTTTCCCGGCAGGGGCCAAGGCCCCGCCCCAGAAAGGTGGGCTGAGGACCTGTCCAATCAGAGGTGGACAGCAAGGTGTGTTCACCAAGGCCCTCCCTGCTGAGGGAGGTCCATAAATTCACGATTACTCTCTGAGAGAGGTGGTCTTTTTGATGTCTTGGAGAGTCTTTTTGGGGTCTTGGAGAGTCTTTTAAAAGTTATTTTGAAGAGTTTTTGGTGGATGTCGAGGTGGCGAACGTGTCTCTGCTGGCCCTCAATAAGGAAGGGAAGAGCGAACCCGACCCCCCTCCGTGGACCCCGGCCATTCACCACCCGAGCTCCACCATGAACCTCAAGTCTCACACATGCGACTTGGGACCAAACCAGCGACCATTGTCAGGTGCCGCATCGTGGAGCGCGCCCTTCCTCCGATGGTCAGGTACACCACCGAACTCTGGCCCTCAGCTTGTCTCTCTCCACGGCTGCAAGGGTCCAATAAAGACTCTGGGTTTATTTTCATTTGTGTGTGTGTCTGCGTGTGGGCCCGTCTTTAAGTAGAACTGAATAAGTGTTTTTGGATCATTGTAAATACTTCTTGCATATTTGCGTTAAGTCTTGCATTGTGTCTTCATTTACTGCAAATAAAACTTGTTAGAAATGCCCCCAGTTCATTTCCGTCCCTTCTTGCATTGGTCCAGCATGGTTCGGATCTGAGTTTAGCCGGGTTTTTATCCCCGATAGTCCGTTCATTCCAGCCGGCACGGCTTTGGCAGTTTCCGCTCGGCTGCACCCGAACCGGAGTTGGTAGTCGATAGTTGGAACTCTACTGCAGTCGGTAGAGTGACCCAGTTCGAGCAAGATGTGCTGAGGGCGTGGTTTCCCCGGTAGTCGAAATTGCGTCGTTAATTCGGTAAATTGATTATAGACAAATAGACCCTACACTATGCGGTTGAAATATTGGCGACCACAGTTTGGTTAAACGACCTGCCGGCTCGCAGAGTTATCCGAGCGACGGCCGACAATTCCGGGAAGTTTGGTGGGAGATGACGCAAACCTCCCCCACCTAGTGGTCGTTCTCGCCACCGACCCCCGGCCCACAGCAATATATATATATATATATATATATATATATATATATATATATATATATATATATATATATATATATATTAAAGTTCTTTCTAACCACTGACTGACTGATATTAAAGATCAATGCATTCCGGGTGACATAGAAGGCTGAAATTTTGCGTGCTGATTGACATCGGAGCCAGTACACCCGGAAAAAAAAAATCACAGAATCCTTCGCCAGCATCCATAAATGAAAATATAAGTGAATGAAAAAAAAATGCAGGTGAGTGACCCCAGACAATGGGTAAGCATGGTAATTTTGTGTGCTCTTTGGCATCGAAGCCGATACACCAGGAAAAATCACAGAACTGTCAGAAAGCATCCGTAAATAAAAAAAAAATGAAAATAAATAAATATAAAATCAAATGTAGGTGAGGAATCCGAGACAATGAGGAAACACTGTGTGTATGCTTCCACAATGTGTAAGCACACACTGCTAATATATATATATATATATATATATATATATATATATATATATATATATATATATATATATATATATGTATAAAAAACACGCACACCCAAACATATCCTCATGTTATAATTTTATATTTTTTTGTTAAAGAAAAAAGTTGCATCCATCCAGACTAATTACATCTACCCTGATAATGTGGTAATAAACAAGGAAGAGCAGATCCGGTTTTCACTCGCTTCCCAACAGGCTTCCTCAGACCAACAGACCCCAAGTCTCAGCACGTGTCCACTTGAGGCGATGATTTCTTTCCAGTCATGTGTCTCTGCGAGAGGTCAAACGAGGAGTGTTTTTATTGTGCCGAAGCATAACCAAAACACACCAATTGCATCATCAATAGTCTGCTCTGCTCTTTTTATTAATTTAGGATCTGGTATTGAATGTGTGTGGGTGAGTTAATGTGTGTGTACATTCTTGTTTTTGTTTTTTCTGGGGCACAAACATGGCTGGCTTTGTGTCTGGGTTGGACACAGCGACCTGAAGGTTGCGTGATTTCACTTCGTACGTGGGATTCTCACGAGAGCAGTGGCTCGGTCGTGTGCAACAGATTTCTAACATTTTAGGGCATGGAATGGCTTCTGATGAGTCTATTTGCTGTTTTTGATTCAGTTCCCTGAAGCTACCTGCAATGTGATCTCATTGGCACGATCCATTAATGGGCTGAAAGAAGACAGCACCTCCTGGACAAGAGATGAAGTAATGATGCCCTTCACGTTCCTGTGTTTTGGGTACATTTTGAAATGTCTGAATTCCCTAAGAGACATCATCAGAGACATAACAGGGTCCTGCAGCTTCTGCCGCTTTCAAAATGATGATCTTGGCCTTTTCAAACAGCTCGTCTATAGCTCAACGATCGCCCCTCAGGGCACACGTTTTCCAACCAAAGCAATCGCATCGCTCCCTCTGATTAAGCCTCAAAAGGGGGATTTATGAGCACGGCTCTTCGACGGTCAGAGCATTCGCTGCAGACACCTCAAATTCATCACTCAAGTAAACGGAGCAGGTCAGGAAGCGATTAGTTCAAAGAGCATGTTTGCTTCGATGGACGTGCTTCTACACCTGGACCATTGCGACTGTTTGAAGTGATCACTCTGGTTTGTAGCCCAGAGGTACAAATGGACATTGCCTTTTTGATTATACAATTCATGGTATACAAAGTTAATTTGTACCTCAATGCATGAAAAACAAAATATGTCAAGAGTGAGTCGAATTTGCATGTGACCATTATAGCTTCACCATGTCTTGAACTTTTTGTGTCACAAAGCAATTGGTAATTGTACTTTGAAACAGGAACACTGCATGCTTAGATGCACTTGGATTAATAACACAGTAATGCTTGCTAGTCTCAACATAACACTTCACATGCCACCACTATTAGACAAGCTCATGACCACTTGGGGAAGATGGATGGCGAGATGGAGAGCCTTGTTGAATAGTGGTGTAGTTTGTTCCTGTCAAAACAAGCAGAGCACCATCTGTTTGTGCGGACTCCTCTCATGAGTGCTCCAGGCACCCGGGAGCAGTTAGAAAAACGGGAGGAACCTTGGCACGGACGAATGAACACTAGTGTGGAGTGACGATTAGGCTTTTTTTTTTTTTTGAAGAGACCCACAGTGTGTGGGCCGGAATTGTAGGAGCAGACAACTCGAGAACGGATGATGATTGTTTGTTCGATGGTTCTCGGAGGGCAAAGAGACCTGTAGATTGATGTTCGACAAATGCGAGACTCTATGCTTTACAAGCCTGCTGCCCTAACTTATCAGCCATAGCTGGTGGCCCAGCCATTTTGAACTTAACTGAATTCCATCAATGTACATAAATCTCATACATTTACATATTTGGCTTTTGTAAATTTTCCCCCATTGAATGTCGGGACATAATCGTGAAATCCAAATAGCTGGAGGTTTCGACTGAAGAGATAATTGTAGAATTGAGACATCTTTATGTTCTCTGGTAGGTCATTTTTAAGGACCACCATGCTTGTAACCCCCCCCCACCCCTCCCCTGCCCCCTCTTTACAGATCATTCTTGTCCATTGCTTTAATGAGTGTCCAATCTCTAATGTGAACATGAAATGTGTGATCCCTTGGGGTGCTTACTCACATTTTAAGCTGCTTCTGTTCTTAATTTTTCATGTAATCAATTTTTTTCGTAATTTAATGTCTACATCTGATATGTGGACCATTCAAAAAGTTCTCAGAATGAGTCTCACATTTGTCCATGAAATGATGTTTAATAAGAAATTCCACATAAATATTGTTTGTAAGAATACAATAATCCCGTACTAATTATATATACGAAACGAGTAAATAAAAATATTTGTGTTTCTTGAACATTTATATGGACATTCCTCGAATCTAATGTAAGGCCTGCTGGCACCTCGTTAAGTTTATCTCTCTCTCCTCATTAAGACTTCCTCTCCAATTACAGTCAATGTGTGGCCCTAAATGGAGTTCTTTCATCCCCTCTTCCTCTCTAGGCTGGAGTTCCGCAAGGCAGCGTTCTGGGCCCTGTTCTTTTTCTGGTTTTCATCAATGATCTCTCCGACTCTTTGGAAAATCCTCTTTAACTCTTTGCTGATAACTCAACCCTCTGCCATACCATCTGTCAGCCCTCAGACCGGCAAGCAGCAGCTTCTTTGCTCACTGCAGATCTGGGTAAAATCGCAAGCTGGTCCAACATGTGGAACATGTCTTTCAATCCAGACAAATCTCACACTCTCACTATGTCTCTCTGAAAGGACCATTTGGAACTCCCCCCCCCACCCCATCCACTTTCTTAACAATCCTCTGGAAGAACTCCTTTCTTTCAAGCTTCTGGGTCTCACTATCTGCCGTGATATTTCCTGGGAAAACCACATTTCCAACCTGGCCTCCAAAGCCAGTCGCCGACTGGGAATCCTCCGTAGTGCAAAGTCCTCCTCGACCCACCTGAGTGCTTGACCACATACAAAGCTTTTGTCCGCAGCCGGATGGAGGACTACTCTCCCATCTGGGCTGGTGCTCCTGCTTCCCACCTTTCCCAGCTTCATGCTGTGGAAACCAAGGCATTTCGGATCATTGGCATCTCTCGCGATGAGGCTTAGTCTTTGGGCCTTTCACTCTCCCACCGTAGGCAGGTGGGTGGTCTTTCTGTCTTCTACCGTTTCCTCTCCGGTCTCGCCGCCCCTGCTCTGTCTGCGATTTGTCCCCACCATATTTCCGCAGGGCGCTTAAGGTCCGCCAACAACCCCCTTCTGGTAAAACTACCAAAATCACGAATCACTGCTCATCTTTACTCTTTCATTCCTTTTTCCCTCTGCCTTTGGAATAAACTCCCTCACTCTGTTCAATCCCATTCTTCCCTCCAGGCCTTCAAAACAGCTATTCACCACCACCTCTTATTTTCCCCCATCCAAATCCTTGATCTTTTCTACCCCTGCTAATCCACCCCAAACCCACCTCCTTCAAATTCCCTGCTTTCCTTCCTGAAAGTCCCTGTAATGTCCATCTTGTATACCCCGTGTTCCCTGCCCCATCCCTCTCCCTTTCACAGATCTCCTGATGTCTCTGCTCCCCACTGTTTTGTCCTTCCCACTCCCACCCCTCTTGTCTCATGCACCCCTTGCTGTACGTTGTGTGTTCGCTCTCATACGAGCCTCGGCAAGGTATACAAAAAAAAGAATCAAAACATCTCTGGAGTATGCTCCCCCTACCATTCCTTCCCTCTCTTCAAGTGGCACCACAGCCGACTCCACTCTTGAGAAGGTCGAATGCCTCAATTCTGTGTTTTCTTCCAAATTTTGTGTCCACAACTCCTCAGATTTGTACCCACTCTTCCCAGTCACACCCAACTGCTCCTGGACACAGTTTCTTTTACACCTGTGAATGTGGAGAGGTTTCTGGCAACCCTTGTCTCTTATTCTGCAAATGGACCGGACACCATCGGCTCACATGTCCTGAAGACCTGCTCTACTGCTCTTGCACATCCCTTTTCTGCTCTGTTCACCCTATAATTTGCACGAGGTCATCTTCAATCTGCCTAGAGCCCTTAATGTCAGACGTGAGCTCAGGGCCATTTCTTGACATATCTTGAGCATTCCATGGTCTGCCACTCTGCCTTGCTCTGTAAACTCTCTGCCTATGGCATACAAGGCCAACTACACACATAGCTGACTGACTTCTCTACTCTCGTAACCAACGTGTGGCTCTCAACGGAATCCTTTCATCTCCTCTCCATGTCAAGGCTGGAGTGCACCAAGGCAGCATTCTGGGTCCAGTCGTATTTCTGATCTTCATCAAAGATCTTTCTGACTCTGGAAAATCCCCATTATTTGCTGATGACTCCACACTCTGCCTTGACATCCCTCATCCTTCAGACAGGCAGACTGCAGCCTCTTCCCTCTCTTCAGACCTTGATAGAATAAAAGCTGGTCCAACAATTGCAATATGTCTTTCAATCCTGACAAATCTCACACTCTCACTCTATCTCTCTCCAAAAGGACCATCTGGTAAATCCACCCATCTACTTCCTTAACAATCCTTTTGAAGAGGTTCAATCACTCAATCTTTTGGGCTTCACTATCAGCCATGATCTATCTTGGCAAGCCACATTTCAAAATTGGCCTCCAATGCTAATCGCCGACTGGTGATCTTCCATCATGCAAAGTCCTTCCTTGGCATATTCAAACTATTATCTACCTGCAAGGCCTCATTCACATTTTCATTGAATATGACTCTCCTCTCTGGGCTGGCATCCTCTGCCTCACATCTTGCTCAGCTTGACGCCATGAAAATCAAGGCCTTTAAGATGATTGGAATCTTCCACGATGAAGCTGAGTCTATGGGCCGATCACTTCACCATCGCAGAGAGGCCCATTCATGGTCACTCTGTCTTTCACTGCCTCTTTTCTGGTTTTGCACCCTCTTCCCATTCCCTGCTCTGTCCCCCTCTTCCCTCCTCCACCCCCCAGATATCTGCAGGTGCACTCGGTCGGCCAGTAATGCCCTTCTGGTGAAACTCCCAAAATCGAGAATCACTTCTCACCTCCACTCATTCATTCCTCTTTTTTCCACCACTTCCACATCCTCTTCAATCTACTTTTTCCCTCCAGGGCTTCAAGACAGGTGTTCACCACCATCTCAGATCACTCCCCATCCCCAAACCATGATCTTTTCTCCCCCTCTTAACCCTTCCCAAGCCCACCTCCTTCCAAATTTCTAGTTTTTCCAACCTAAGAGTTTGCTTCTGTATCCATCTTGTCCACCCAATGCAATCTCCCATAACCTCCATTCTTCCCCACACCCCCTACTTGTCCAAGTCTCCCTCTATTTTTTCCCCTTATCTGTGCTGTTGGTGTGTTTCCTCCTGTCCTAACTCTCCTGTTCCTTTTATTCTGTTACCTCCTGATCCATTCTATGTTGTATCTCCTCCATGATTCCACACTGTAGGTCATTGTATCTGTCTATTTTTCCACATGTGTAATATTGTGCAATGGTGGAGTCATTCTAGATTTCTTTATCAATTTTACAGTACAGTCCAAACTTCTGTACGATTGGTGATGTTTCACAGCATGGTAGGCTTTGCAAAGTTCAGCGGCAATAACTTAATTGTCCTGAGGTGACACGGATGATTTAAAAAAGAGGCCAAAGACAACGTGCATGCACTTTAAGTGCTCAGTTTGTGTTTTTCTGACAAAAGGTGCTGATATAGATCTACTTTTCCTTGGCTGCTGATATCGATATTACAGCGGCACAGGGTACAGAATGCATGATATTTGCCCTTTCTGATTTTTCCAATGAAATTGTGTTCTTTTGACCATTCTGAGCTTAAGGACGTCTTTCGCTTTGACATGTCCAGCAAGACGAACGTTTAACAGCGTCATGCAACAGCCCTAACATAAAGACGGCATTCGGAAACATGACAAATAGGATCTTTGTTGGCATTCACAGGACCAATACAAATAAGATCTGAAAAAAAAACCCATTTCATTAAAATACACTTTAGCATTATTAAATAAAGATATTGAACATGCTCGGTGTTCACGACCACCCTCACAGGTGACCACGCACAAACGACTAACCATACCACGAGTGACAGACCCAGTTGTGGTTTGAAATTAATTACATGAGAAATATATTCACCAATGAAAACCAACAATTAAAAGTTAATTTGTGGGTTGAAAGCGTGGTTGGCTCAAGAGGAAAATAGAGGACATAAAGGCGTCTGGTTTTGTATCAAAGAGGACAAACGACAGAGGAGCAGAAAACTGGACTGCCCTCTTTGAAGCCGAATGAATGGCCACCCTAGTTAAAGCAGAAGCATCCAGTCCTATTAATTGCAATTGGGCTCCTTGTGAGGTATTAAGGGTTTGGCTGCTCCAACATTCCGCCAACCAAACTGCGAGGACACTGAGCATTGCAGCATAGTGGAAATAGGGGAGTGGAGCTGAGGAAATGCTCTGGTTTGAATTGCATGATGGACAAACAAAACGGTGGGGAAAATACACTTTATTATAGGTGGGTGTTCATGATGAGACATCAAGCCCAAGCTTTGCTTTGAGGAATCAAAGGAGATTTTGCTTCCTCAAAGGCCATCATTTGAGCTCTCTTCATCTTGTACTGGTTCCACAGAGTTAAAAGATGTGTGTGATCACCGGAGCTAGGTTAAAGGTTTACTTCTTCTCTTTGGGGGGGAATGGGAATTTCTGGTGTGGGTGAAGCTAAGTCGACACTTCTTGTGGCAAAATTAATTCAGTGGACATTGACCAAAGGATCCAATATATTTCCAAACAGAGATAGAACAGCCAACTGTATTATTTTGCAGTTCCACCCTCCTGCCAGCGTTTGTTACAAAGAGTCCACCTTCGAAAGTTTGCAAACTTTCCCTTGTAATTGGATGTCCAATGTCCTTGGCTTTTGACTTCTTGGGCATGCATGAGGCTTTTCCAACTTCCCTTAATTACACCGCAGTATGCGGGCTTGGCATGTAATTATCTTTGTGGAATCATTATGAATTGGTGGTTCCTGGTGTTACATGTTAATCCATTTTTTTATACCACTTGGGTCATCATGGTGCATCTGAATATTCGCCGTTATTGAAGGAAGGTCCGGCACACCTGATGATTAGAATACCACAGTGGTACTTATGTTATGTAAAAAAATATAGTGATTGGTAATCCAGTGATGGAAATTAGTTTTAACACCCAGTGACTCGAGCTTGATGAATGATTAGAAATTTGACCATTCAACCTCTATGGTAATTTCTATCACAGAGACCATGTATTCGCCGACAGACCATTTGGGGCGTCGAAGGGAAAAACTGACATCCACCTGGAGTCCTTGGTTCTTTACAAATCATCCAGAATATTCCTTTTGTGGCTGTCGTGGAGTTATTCACAGGTCCTGGGGTTCCTGGGGCTCTTCACAAGTCCTGGAGTTCCAAGGGATCTTCACAAGTCCTTTTTGGCTATCCTGAGATTCTTCACCCTTTCCTGGGTTATTCACAGACCACCCCTCCTCCCCAGTTTATTTATTCTGTGGTATATAAGGAGATTGCACAGAGATCACATGCAGAATAAGGACATTATGAGATATCAATGTACTTTTGTGTGGAATTTCATGTACATTCGTACACAGTCCATGAGATTTACAGCATGAGCTATGTGTTCAGTTGGGAGTGCAAAACATCCACCCTTCCACTTTGATTATGATATCTCACTTGGGTGACCTCTCAAGACATCTTTAAGAGTTATTTTCTTTTGCAAATAGCTCCAAATCATCTCACAAATTAATATGCATGCCACTTTCCCCCATTTTTACTTCTATAATGATGTGATATTTGAAAACAATATTGCCTTTCTGAGGAATCTCTTTCGGCAGCATAATAGCAGGGACACACAGAAATTTCACGTAATGTCAAATATGACTTCAAGTCCTCAACCCACCCCTGACCCCAGCTCGATGTCCTCAACTCCAAATCTTCAAACCCTCTTCCCATCCCGAGTCGTCAAATCCCTTCTCCCAGCTTTCTTTCCCCCCTCCCCTGCCCAAACTCTCTGTCCTCTCCTCACCTTTTCCTCAACCCCCCTCCAAACCCGAATTACGCATACCCCTCCAAACCACAAGGCCTCAACCCACCCCCCAAAAGCCTCAAACACTCTCCCCCTCCCAACCCCAAGTCAGCATAATAGTCACTAACTGTTTTAGACTGCAAAGGTTTTTTGGTGAAGTAAATGGACATAAAGGCAATGTTGGAAGGAATTGACTGAATCCGAATAGTTTGTGGATATATATATATATATATATATATATATATATATATATATATATATATATATATATATATATATATATATATATATATATATATATATATATATATGTATATGTATATGTATATGTATACATATATATATATATATGTATATGTATATATATATATATATATATATATATATATATATATATATATATATATATATATATATATATATATGTATATATATATATATATATGTATATATATATATATATATATATATATATATATATATATATATATATATATATATATATATATATATATATATCTATATCTATCTACAAACTTATCTTGATTGGATCTTAGATCTTAGTACTGATCTTTCTATCACAGAGACCATGTATTCGCCGATAGGTGATCTTAGTATGTGTGTATGTATGTATATATGTATGTATATATATATATATATATATATATATATATATATATATATATATATATATATATATGTATACACACACACACACACACACACACACACACACACACACACACACACACACACACATTGAGGCCTGGTTATGCTGGCATCAAAGTTGTAAACTTGTGCGGCTGCAGTACTTCAGATCATTCTGCCCTTTTTTGGAGAAATCTAGAAAGCCACTAAACAATTGTGTGGTCCAAGTAAGTTGCAAATAATTGTTTGTATGCACCTTTTTAAAATTTGCAGCAGAATCCAACACACATAGTTGATCATCTAATGGAGGCTGACATGACAGTCACATAATGACTTTGGGGTATTGTGATTGGCCAAACAATCTGCTTGGTTTCTTCTGTTCATTTTCTAAGAAACTCAGAGACCTTTTTGATGATAATGCAGGAATTGAACCTGGTAAAAAAAACAAAACAAAAACTTATTACCAAATATTATTTGACTTGTAAGATTACTCCAGGTAGGAGTGTATTTGTTTTTTGTGGTTATCCGAAGGTAGGTTAGATAAATGGAAGGCGGTTGAGGACTGATGAAAAACATTCCAAATGTAATCCTAAGCAATAATTTTGTAGTCTTTGAAGCATATGGGTTAGACAATAAATGACCGTTTTTACAGCCATTTTTCCCTGCTGTGCAGGGGTTTGGCTTTTTCTTGAGGCAATGTTTTATGGCCGGATGCCCTTCCTGATGCCAACCCTGGTCGCCTCTTACGACACACAGGGATATGGTACACCTATTCTAACCAGGGCATACACTGGGACCAGTACACTGGTACTCACTTCGCCGACCTCGGAAGGATGACAGGCTGAGTCAACCCCCTGGTGTTAATTCAGCAGCCAACGGGGCTTGAACTCAGGACCCTGGGATCCCAAGTCACCACCCTAACCCCTAAGCCAACACCAGGCTCATATGGGTTAGACAATACATCACATTATTCTTTTTTCTTAAACTTCCTTGGTCCATTCTCCCCAAATTTCTTTCCAAAATTCCACTTATCGGCCAACATTGGAACTTGCTCACGAGCTTGTCAAAGCCACAGCTGGAAATGCTTACTGGCTTCACATTCTCAACACTAAGGACGACCCCGCTTGATACATCGCTTCGAAAGGATAAAGTGCCCCAGCTGCTTGACTCCTGGACATATTCCCAGCTTTGTGGGAAGCACAGCCAACCACTGTTTGTGAGCTTGGCCTGGGAGGGATGTCAAGTTGGCTGTCCTGGTCATTCTCCACCATTACAATAATACAAATATATGATTAAATCCTATCATTTTACAAGTATATCCAGTTGCAAGTCACAGTTTGACTTTTAACTGCATCAATATCTGAGGGTATCGACGTCAAAGGCTGTATGAAATGAACGAAAGGTTACATCCATCAGAAGGTTAATCATGCTTCCTACAAAAATTCTTTTTTAATTTGAGAGGTGACATTTGAATGTTTCATTCTTCATTTCGTCCTCTGGATGAAAAATTAGTCTATTCCCCATAAAGTCTATTCTGGAAGCCCATTCAATGGAAGTCTCAGAGGTTAGTGAGATGGACAGCTCAAGATTGCTACCCATTGGTAACGACTCTTACGATGCTTCATCCATTTGAATATGAATGTAGTACTGACACCAACAGTATGCCGTTTTCATTAATGGGACAGTTGTTCCTTTCATCAGAGTGTGGAACAGCCAACTTGACATCACATGCGATAGTGTTTTTCATGATGCAGTTTCTCTATCTACACAATATTAGAATGATAGACATCACTCATGAGTCGTAGAAGGAAGAGAAGGGAGGAAGATTAGAGAAATGGAGGGGAGGAGGAGTGGGGAGAAAGGAATAGGAAGTTAATAGAAGACAATCAAGTGTGTGTGTGGGGGGGGACTGGGTGGGGGGGAGGGGTGGGGTGGCATCTTGGCATGTCTAGATATTATAGAGCCAAAAATTCTGCTGTCTTTGTGATATCAGCTTAAACAGCTTTGTAATCAGTTTTATGGAGTTGTGACATCATGACCCACAAATGCATTCTGTTGAGATAGCAATTAAAATCTCATAACTTTAGCAGCATTCAATTCATATAAGAATAGGGGATTTAATATTTGAGAAAAATTGTGTCCTCCCTTTTTGTGTGAAAAATATTGATCATGTAGCATGGTACAGCACTGTGCCATACATATTTACCTTGGGAGAATTAGGATCACCCCCTCCCCACCTTATTAATTTTCCTTACCATATAAAACCTCCCTGTTCACACCACAAGTACAACGAGCATCTTTCAACTCATTCGAGTGGTAGGTGAGTGCACAGTTATCACACACACTCTTTCTTTATGATTCAGTGAAAGCAATGTGGTAACAATCCAATCCAATGGAACTATACTGTGTACAGAGCATCAGTGCTTCCAAAGCAATGTCCTGGGATATTGGGCACAATCCTGGACATGTCACAACTGCAATGGAGGATACTTGAATGGTTCAATCATCCCAGCAAACTGGTACTCATTTTTGCCAATTTTGGAAGATGACAGGCTGAGTCAACCTCACCTGATATTAATTCAACAGCCAAGTAGGATTTGAACTCAGGACCCAAGGATCCTAAGCCCACCATCCTAACCATTAAGCCAATACCAGGCATACAATGTGGTGACATGATCTTTTATTTTTGTTATGGAGGTTGAAGACTCATTTCGGAGCTTTTACATAAATAATGTGCAAGACAAAGACATTAATAGACACTTTACATGTACTTTTACATTCGTTAGTTGGGCATTAGTAGACAATGGACAAATACATATGGCACATAGGATTTAAACCTCGGTTCATCGACATCACAACTCATGGTTTGAGATTGCAACACGAACAAGCCAACCCATTTATGTTCATATTTTACTTTCACAACAAAAATATCGAAATATATATATATATATATATATATATATATATATATATATATAGATATATATAGATATATATATATATATAGATATATATATAGATATATATATATATATATATATATATATATATATATATATATATATATATATATATATATATATATATATATATATATACATACATATATGTTTTGGCCTTAGATACAGTACTTCAATTCCACTTGAAATACGCAAGCAAGGTTGATTTTGAGAAAGACTTCACTGAAGAAATTAAGGTCACACGTTTGTTGATATCGGCTGAAAAAGGCTTCATTCGGTTTTATTGATATTGAACAACATTCGCTCACCGATGTTTACCCCGTGCACGAGAAAGCGATGAGCGGGATGTAGCAATTGGTTCACTTTGTTGGGTAGTCGATCTAGTCAAAAAAAAATGTTTTCAAAAATTTTTTTTTTAAATTTGTTCTACCCTTATTATCAGTATTTCCGTCGATATGTTGGGTAGTCGATCAAGTCGAAAAAAGAAAAAGAACCATGGTTCATACCATGACCTAGTTGTGTGCAAATGAGAACCATTGCTATGGACACCACCGTTGTCTAGCAACGGGACTTTGAAAATTTTGAAAAAGCATAAAGAATTAATTTTTTTGAAAATCAAAAATCGGGCCACGAGCGACTGTGGGCAGTACATTCAGCCATATTGTCAAAAATTTCCAGCCGGATCCTATGAAAACTGTCAGAGAAGATCGACTTTGAATGAACCCTGGTCGAAAACAATAAAAAAACGAAGTTCGTTATATCTCAGAGATATACATGAAACTGGTATCGTAGGTTCATGGTATGTCCTAGTTATGTGTGAGAAAGAACCATTGCTATGGACCCCTCCGTTGCCTAGCAACGGCCGACTACCCATGTCCGCCTACCGGCTTGTCTCTCTGTCAGTCTTTCTGTCCAGAAGCATCGGTTTATGATCGAGGAACAACTTGATTTCACTTGGATGTTATGTTTTTAAGACGAATTGGAACATGAATCGGAAAACGAACCTGCAGTTTTGCAGTACTTTGGCTCTGAATTTGGCCCGATTGCACATGTGCAGAGAGGAGTGAGATAAAATTTTTATTCTGTCTGCCTCTCAGGCAGTCAAACAAAATTTTAGATCACTCCAAACAGGAAACCTCCTGTTTTTAGGGATGTCATAAAGGACACAAACAACAAGTATGAATACATAATGTAACGTGTTAAATATGGTGGTGTGAAAGGCACGCATAAACGGCGGTAAACTTCCCCCCAAGTTTTCTTCTATGACCTCTAAAATCTTTCTTTTGTGTAAGTTGAAATATATATTTGAACACTGTAGAACACAAATCGCCTTCTTTGCACTTAAAAAAAACATACGTTTCGCAGGACTGGGACAAAATATTATGGCATTTTCCATTATCTTCACCAATCAAATTTGACGCTCGCAGACCCCACCGATGCCCATTTTTTTCTCAAGACTGTGTGGGATAAGGTGTTCTGTGAACTCTCCAGTTGTCAATGAATGTCATATGTCATCAATAATTGTGAAAGAAAAACAGCAAAATTACAGCTACGCCCCTTGGAGATCTTCCATTACTACGACGTCAGCATTGGATGTTTGCCACCAAGCAGCGATGTCAACCTATGGAGACTAATGAGAGAGATGTGTTTAGCATCTGCTCCTGAAGCAGTGATTAAGAAAGAAAAAAGATTTAGCAGCAAAAATCAAGGAGGGCTCTGTCCAATCATTTCAATGCTTTAATGGCATGGTAATCTAATGTGCATTATATAACAATGCATTACAGTAAATAATACAAACTTTAAGCACAAGGATGACTTTGAAGTGACAGTTGTTAGTGGGGCTCAGTAAGGCCTTGACTATAGAATCACAATGCAAGAACACATCTGGAACATTATTCAGAGTCGTACTGAATACCTTACAATGTTCTCCAAAACCAATCCTATCCAAATACTTTCGTTTTCAAAATCTAGGTTTATTTAACAGCAAGGTGACAGAGGGTAAAAAGGTAACAGTCTGGCAGTGGGCAGTGTGCCATTGGGGTAACAGCTGAACACAAGCATATGAATGAACGAACAAACACAACCATGCTCTGAGCACGCGATTGAAACCCCAGCTAAGTGTTAAGTACGAAAGAAGAATAAGATCAGCCGCATGTCCTACAGAGTTTAGTGACTAGGATGGAATCCAAACTGATGAACGGATATCAAGATGCTTAAAAGGAGGGAACACTTTACATCAGCAGCAATGTTGGATTTCACCATTATTTATAATTTAAAGTAAGTTTCCCGCAGTGTGGAGTTAATAGGATCTGTTTTTCAACTTTCATGTGGATGGGAGTAATGTTTGCAGACTTCCAGTCTGGCAGAAGCCAGCCAAATGAGGACGGGCTGAAGAGTGTAGACAGAGGAAAAGCAAGAGTAGCTAGAGCACGATTTGAGAACATGGGCACTGATGCCATCTGGGCTCGTCACTAATGCAGAATTGATGCCGGACAGAACTTTCTTTATCTTATTGAGTAATAATGATGCAAAGTGCAGTAGACAGTGGGTAGGAGGGGGTGTGATGAGAACAGGGCGGGATGGGTTGGGACATGAGGCTCAAAGGCAAACACTGAATTGAGACGTGCTTTATCTCGAGAGTCTGTGCTGATGCAGTGATAGTCTGACAGCAATTATTAAGACCCTGCTAAAGTACTTCAACCTCAAAACCCAAACCCAGTCCCTCTTTGCCAGTCATATCACTTGTGCAACAGTGATTTCCTTCACATCATCCTCCTACCCTTTCCCATTACATACTACTCCACTCCAACATAACATCTGTCAAGTGCCCTGTGTTGAAGAAAGAGATGCATAGTTATATTGCCATGATCCTTGTGGGAGTGGGGAGTAGGAATTTCATGGGGTAAGAGGGTGCAAGGGGGGGGGGAGTGTATGGCAACACACACTCACAAAGATAGTTATCTATGTTCTCGACTGTTACCTTTGTTGCCCATCCATCTCATTCAGGAGTTTGTGCAGATAACGCTGTAACTTGTTTCGATTCCTGCCTTAATGAAAGCATTCTATACCTTTCCAATGGGATTTTTTTTTCAATCAGTCTTGAAGTAGTTGTTATCAATAGGTGATTGCTTCCTATTGAACTGTCTTTACACCTTCCATGTGTATTAACACACTTTCTACACTTCTGTTGAAATCCCAGTCTTCTCTCTATTACTTGCCTTCTTTATCTGACAAAGGACGTAGCTGCCATAAAGTGTGTTCTACGTTGAGTAACGACATTGATTATGGGCCTATCAAGACTACATTTTGAGAAGCAGCTGAAGGAGACAGAATGTTTCACAAAAGAAAGGAGATTATGTGGGGATCTGATAGAGATGTTTAACACAAAGAAGGATAGGAACAGAACAAACACAGAAGACTTTTTCAGCAGAATTGACAGCGATATGACCAGGGCCCACAGCTTGATAGTGAAGAAGAGGAGAGTTGAGGTATGGGGTCTTTCACTTGGAGAGTAATTAATGCATGGAATTGTTTCCCTGGAAAGGTTGAGGCATCAGAAAGAGTCAGGTCAGGTCAGGTATGGGAGCATGTGCCAGAACAGCGCGTCGCTGCGTCCACTTTCCGCCGGTACTCCAGGGGCCTCCGTCTGGCCTTCCCCCAGGCAGATGCCAGGCCCATCCCCATCTCCTTGAGATGCTGGTCAACCTGCTGCAACCATGAGGCACGTGGTCGGCCCATTGGCCTCCTCCCACTCATGAGACTCCCTCGCTGAGAGAATCTGGTGAGCAGGATCAGCATCAGGAAAACGAGCCACATGTCCATACAGCCGCAACTGACGCTCACGGACCATGCAGGTAACAAATCTCATCTGAGTCTCTCTCAGCAACCGCTCGTTGGACACAAAATCTGACCAACGATAGCCAAGGATTATCCGAAGAGACCTAATACCAAAGGAATTAAATCTCTGTCTCAGATCCCTGGTCAGAGTCCAACTCTCACATCCGCAGAGCAAGACTGGAAGCATCAAGGACCTGAAGACTCGGACTTTCGTCCTCCCGCACAGGTACCGGCAGCGCCACACCCCATGATCCAGTGAACCTATGACTCCCCAGGCCCGACCCAGACATCTATTGACCTCTGGCTCATAGCCAGCAGATACATGAATATCACTGCCAAGTTAAGTGAATCTCTCCGTGACCTCAACATCCTCAACACAAACAGATACAGACAAGAAAGCAGCATCCAATATGTCATTGAAAGCCTGGATCTTTGTTTTGACCCAAGAAACAAGGAATCCCAGTGGGTCAGACTCCTCATTCAGCACCTCGGGGGCCCCTAAAAGGATATTCAGAGTCTCTGCAAAGATGACTGCATCACCTGCAAAATCAAGGTCAGAAATCTTGACATTCTCAAATGATGCACCGTAGCTTGATCTCTTCAGCATCCTCCCCAGAATTCAGTCCATACAAGTGCTGCAAAGTGTGGGGCCAGTCCACACCCCTGACGAACTCCAGCAACAACTGAAAATAAGTCGGAGATGGTATCACCACATTTCACAGCACTTTCAGTTCCAGAGTATAGTTCGCACATTAGATTGATCAGTTTTGGTGCACCCTACAAAGACGAATAATCCTCCAGAGGGCATCCCAATTCACTGAATCAAACGCTTTGTGGAGATCAACATAGGCTGCAAGCAGCCCCTGCCAAAACTCTCCACTGCATTCGGTGAGGATCCGAAGGGCAAGAATAGGGTCCATCGTTGACCTCTTTGGTGTAAAGCATGACTGCTCTGGGTGCTGTTGCTCAAGCAAATGGTGGTGAACCCTATCAAGAATTATCTGAGCGAAAAACCTGCCCAGCACTGAGAGCAGCATCACCCCTCAGTAGTTGTTGCAATCCTGGTGATCATGCTTCCATTTCCAGAGAAGGACAACAAGGCCACTCTTCCAGTCAGTTGGGATGATGCCTGTGTTCCAGGCAGAGCACAGAACTGTATGTAATGACGTGAGTTCAGCATTTCCACCAGCCCTGAGCAGTTCAGCATGGATGCCACAGATCCTAGGAACTTTACCCCTTTCCACCAGTTCACCGCAGCCTCTGTTGCCACAAATGAAGGTGGTTCACAGTTGATTGGAGGGTCAGCAACAGGAATAGTAACACCCCTGACATCCAACTCAATAGCTTGTGGATCAGCCTGGTACAGCCACTCAAAGTAACTGGCCCAGCGTTCCTTCACTTCAGACTCCTCTGTCAAGAGCCCACCACCCTCTGCTCCAATTGCAGTACTCCAAGGGACGGGCTTGGAGAAATGCAATGTGCAAATTCCCCTGTAAGCAGGACGAGAATCACTTGACCACAGGTGATGATCTACCCCCTTACAGATTCCTTGCCCATAGGCCTCCTTGTCTACCCTCAGTGCACGTACAGTTTTATGCCTCAACTCTGAACAGCTCAGCTCTGCCATTAAGCTTGGCCCTGCGACTCTGGTTAATGATATCCAATGGCCCTTGAGACATAAAATTCTTCTTCGCCTTTCAGTGAGTTCCAAGACATCAACCGGCAACATCGAGGATGGTGATCTTGAAGGCACTCCACAACTCTTCAGGATTCCCCATAGCACCCAGACCCCTAAATCCCTACTCAGCCTGTTTGTGAACACCCCAGCTACACTCTCATCCTTGAGCCTGCCAATATTCAGCCGATGCTGGAATTGTACCATTCTCTCAGATTTAAGCTGCAACTTCAAAGTTGCTACCACAAGCCTGTGGACTGTTTTGAGGAACTGAGCACTCCAGTAGACCCTTCAGTTCTGGATCATCCTCCATGTGCGGACCTCCATCCGGTACCTGTGCGGGAGGATGAAAGTCCGAGTCTTCAGGACCTTGGTACTTCCAGTCTTGCTCTATGGGTGCGAGACTTGGACTCTGACCAAGGATCTGAGACGGAGACTTAATTCCTTTGGTACCAGGTCTCTTCGGAGAATCCTTGGCTATCGCTGGTCAGATTTTGTGTCCAACGAGCGGTTGCTGAGAGAGACTCGGATGAGATTTGTTACCTGCATAGTCCGTGAGCATCAGTTGCGGCTGTATGGACATGTGGCTCGTTTTCCTGACGCTGATCCTGCTCACCAGATTCTCTCAGCGAGGGAGTCTCATGAGTGGAGGAGGCCAGTGGGCCGACCACGTGCCTCATGATTGCAACAGGTTGACCATTATCTCAAGGAGATGGGGATGGGCCTGGCATCTGCCTGGGGGATGGCCAGACGGAGGCCCCTGGAGTACCGGCGGAAAGTGGACGCAGCGACGCGCTGTTCTGGCACATGCTCCCATACCTGACCTGACATCCTCCATCACCATCAACGTACACATGGTTAATGTCCTTTCCCACACCACCAACGTTGGAATACCAAGTCCAGCGATGAGCCTCTGGGCGCTGAAATCATGAACCAACCACCGTAAGTTCATGAGTTCTTGCAAAGTCAGGGACATTAGTGCTATTCTGGTTCAGAGTTTCAGACTCTTGGGGACCAACACATGTCTCCTCACCATCGCTATCAGTTCCTGTCAATGCATTGAAATCCCCGAAGACTATCTCGCCTGGGGCACTGATCAACCACAGACTCAAGCGTGGCATAGAATGCGTCCTTCACAGTGAGATCACTCGCTTCAGTCGAAGCATATACAGAGACCAGGGAAACGA
This sequence comes from Eptatretus burgeri, assembly GCF_056783735.1. Taxonomy (NCBI): domain Eukaryota; kingdom Metazoa; phylum Chordata; class Myxini; order Myxiniformes; family Myxinidae; genus Eptatretus; species Eptatretus burgeri. The sequence goes on from NC_140974.1 coordinate 60,534,823, forward strand.
CACCCAAGGAGTGATGACTCCTTAGTCTCATAATACGCTTGTTGACCAGTGTTACCTCAATTATCATTGGAGTCAGCTTATTGGACACAGCTACAACAAATCCTTGGGCAAGGTAACCATCAAAGCGACCAAACCAACAGTAGATGTAACCACCTGCCATGATCTCTCCGTAATCCGGTCTCCGAACCTCAGAGAGTGCTGCAATACCGATGTCCAAATGCTTGAGCTCAGATGATAACAGAGACAGATGATCATCCTCTCTTAGGGATAGGACATTCCAGGCACCCACCTAAAGGGACCACCTCAGGTTCACCCAAGGAGACTGCCCTCTGGTGGATGACACCTCAGCAACTCCCCGACATACATGACCGCGATCTGACCAGGGAAGGTTACCCCGTGGTTTTCCTCCTCTCATCAAGGAATGGGGTCCCAAATGATTTGCCACAATCCTGTCATCTGGTGAGCTGCCCTGCGAAGGGCAGCTGCCAAGGAGGTACTCCCACTTAGTGGGTTTTCAATTTTCTTTGCATTTTTTTGTGTTTTACATTGGCCGAAGTGCAATCCTGCCACCTACCTCCTAAAAAACATGTAACCCAATTTCAGGAGGATGTCTGCAGATACAGTTGGGCACTAGATATGGATGGCTGTTGGCTCACAAGGAGCTCCTCTGCCCTTTGACAGGTTTTGTTTTTAATCCTGCTGGGTGTCCATATCATACTTCCTCCTCACCAGGAAACCTGGTGAGGGAGACGGTTTCGTCCCTGACAACGCGACCATGAAACAGATTTGTGCAGGTTTACATGGTACCTGTAGCAAGTCGCAGATATAATCTGCCCTGACCTGATAATAATCTCATCTGGCTTGGCGTGATCTACACAGTGCCAATCGAAAGTCTACACCCCCTTCGAAATTTTCACTTTTTGTTGCCTTACAGCCTGGAATTAAATTGCATTAAATCACATTTTTTTCCACCTTTATTTACACATCGTAACCCACAACTTCCAAGTGAAAAACAAATTCAACAAATTTCAGAAAATTAATTAAAAATGTGAAACTAGAATATCTTGGTTGGATACGTGTCCATCCCCCTTATTAATAGCAATTGTAAATTAGCTCAGGAGTAACCAATCACCTTCAAAATCACATGCCAAGTTAATTGGCCTCCACCTGTGTTAAATTGTACTGATTCTGATTATTTCAGAATAAAATCAGTTGTTACTGCATTTCACAGCAAAGACTCAACTATGAGAACCAAGGAGCTTTCAAAAGACTTCCGGGATAAAGATGTGGAAAGGCACAGATCAGGGAATAGGTGTAAAATATTTCAAAGGCCTTGAATATCCCTTTGAGCACAGTCAAGACCATCATTAAGAAGTGGAAGGTGTATGGTACCACCAAGACCCTGCCTAGATCAGGCCGTCCCTCCAAACTGGACGACCAAGTAAGGAGGAGACTGTGCAGAGAGGTCACCAAGGGACCAATGGCAACTTCGAAAGAGCAACAGGCCTTTATTGGAAAGATTGGTCACTGTGTGCATGTGACAACAATTTCCCAAGCACTCTACAAGTTTAGCCTGTATGATATGGTGGCAAGAAGGAAGCCATTACTCAAAAAAGCCCACCTTGAGTCCCGTTTGAGCTACACAGAAAAACACTCTGGAGATTCTGAAGCCATGTGGCAAAAAGTTATGTGGTCTGATGAAACCAAGATGGATCTTTTTGGCCTAAATGCAAAATGTTGCGTTTGGCACAAACCCAACACAGCACCTCACCCAAAGAACTCCATCCCTCCTGTGAAGCATGGTGGTGACAGCCCCATGTTATGTGCATGTTTCTCATCAGCAGGGACTGGGCACTTGTCAGGATAGAAGGGAAAATGGATGAAGCAAAATACAGAAAAATCCAAGAGGAAATCTTGCTGCCCTCTGCAAGAAAACTGAAATTGGGACGGAAGTTCACCTTTCAGGATGACAACGACTCGAAGCACACAGCCATAACTACACTGGAGTGGTGAAGGAACAAAAAGATGAATGTCCTTGAGTGGCCCACTCAGAGCCCTGACCTAAATCCAATCAAAAATCTGTAGCATGAATTGAAGATTGCTTTCCATCAATATACCCCATACAACTTGACTGAGCCTGAATAGTTTTGTGAAGAAGAATGGGGAAATATTGCCCAATCAAGGTGTGCAAAGTCGGTGGAGACCTATCCCAACAGACTCACAGCTGTAATTGCTATCAAAGGTGCTTCCACCAAGTATTAACTCAGGGGGTGGACACTTATCAAACCAAGATATTCTAGTTTTGTATTTTTAATGAATTTTCTGAAATTTGTAGATAAGAATTTGATGTCTGATTTAATGCAACTTACTTCCAGGCTTGAAGACAACAAAAGGTGAAAATTTTGAAAGGGGGTGTACACTTTCTATAGGCACTGTATATAGATGTTTAGTCGGGTTACCATATTATAACTTTCAAAAAAAAAAGAGTACATTCTTGAGAGGGATACTCCGAAAGAAGACACTCTGGAGAGGAACACTTTAAAAGAGTTTCCTTTACGTATGGAGTAATCATATCAGCAGTCTGATTAGATGTGGAATCGACCTCAATTAATTTTCACTGCAAACCGCCATTATATATTGAATGATTCTTGGAAATACTGACTTATTACTGGAAACATTGTGTTTGTCCGAGTCCACATGAGACTGTAAATAAATAACACCTTTATTTGCCACATAGATGTTCATACCAGCTCTCCGTACCAGATACTCAGCTTCCCAATCTTCTCGACCACTTCAAAAACACAGAATTTATTTTGTCTTTAGTTCTGCAGTGAATTTGCATTTTAGTTTTGGCACTGTAAAGAGCTCTTGAAGAAAATCAAACAAGTGTGTATGGTATGGACTCATAAAAGGCAATGAATCACGGACTGAGCACTCCACTGGACTCTCTCTCTCTCTCTCTCTCTCTCTCTCTCTCTCTCTCTCTCTCTCTCTCTCTCTCTCTCTCTTTCTCTCTCTCTCTCTCTCTCTCTCTCTCTCTCTCTCTCTCTCTCTCTCTCTCTCTCTCTCTCTCTCTCTCTCTCTCTCTCTCTCTCTCTCTGGTGGCCCCTGTGCAGCTTTCAGTAGTGGAGGCCCACCCTACCTTAGAATAGTAAAAAGGTGACAAGACATATTTACAGTCATCCATAAAGTACATTTTTCAAGAACAATCTGAACTTCTATATAAAATAGAGAATGAGATAAGATGAATATCTTATATCTGTTATAGATGAATATCTTATATCTGTTCCACTAACTTCCAACTACCATTCAGGCACTCACAAATACATTTTTCCTTACAATTTTTTTTCATGAAATATGTGGAGGCCCCCTGGTTGTGGAGGCCCCTGGGCAACTGCCCAGCTTGCCCATGCCTAAATCCGGCCCTGACTGCAAGGTTGGACAGGAAGTGGACACGTGAGTGTCGATGTTCGAACACGTCCATTGCACCATGACAGTCAAGTAGTACAGACATGACAGAGTAGTTCAGACTTGTACCAAACTGTCCTATTTATCCCTTTGAAAATGCAAAAGCAAAAAAAAATGGCAAAACTTAGACATTTCAATATATTTACAAAAAACCCGGCTGGACGGAGATGTAAGGACCGAAAAGGGGGACATGTCCGGGAAAAAAACAGATGTATGACAACCCGATGTGTAGTGATTATGATGTCCGTGATAAGATCTTGTCAAAAGATAAATATGCTGTCAATGTTTGTTTATTTCTTACCCTGCAACTTCCTCAACTCACACAGAAACAAAACAGCTCCCGAGTAACGTCCCTATATTTTCCCCACTGTTCGACACACCGCTCCATCCTCACATCCCCCAGTGAAATAAAATAAAATAGCTTGTATTAATGCGGTATTGATATGGCGCAGTCATGTTGGGGCAAATGGTGTCCTTCGTTGTCCAAGGTCCTTGCATATTCTTTTTCACTCTCCCGCTTGGAACTTCATAGTCTCCAATATCCTTCTGCTTGGATCACTGCGCTCTTCCACCTGCACAACCTTCAAGGCAGTCACATACTGTCGTTCCACTTCAAAAATCCAGTGAATTTGTGGAAATGAACAGCATTCCCCTTTCAAGAGGTTGTAAAAATCAATGTGAGGTTTATTCTCTTAAAAAAATATGAGCTTATCGATCACAAGAAATATATGAGGGATCAGATGCATATACACGCTACAAACCAGGATCAATAACCTCTCTCACCACGTCATTTGCTTTTTCTCACCCAGGCAGGTAGATGGCCAGCCTGTGGTGATGGTATATTTCACTCTTTTACAACATTACACCCCAATATTTTGCAACATTGCCGGTATACACCCGTTTCCCCACCCCGCACTTCTTAGATATACTGTAATTTACATAGGCCGACAAGGCTCTACATTGTTAAAAACTGTCTTGTTCACCTCTTCTGTTCATGAAGGGATGAGATGGGTCATTGTCATCGGTCTGTATGTCAGTGAGGGTGTGACTACACAAAATATACTTTAACATAGCTCATTCATTCTTAGATCTACTCAATATATATATATATATATATATATATATATATATATATATATATATATATATATATATATATATATATATATATATATCGACAGGTGATTATTCAAAAGCCAGTCTTGTTTTAATCAACGGTTGTACTGCTGCACCACTCTTGTTTCGAACTTTCTTCAACTCAAGACATGATTTTCTGCCTCTTGTCGATCAGCAGCTCTTCCACGAACTTTGTCACCCACGTGAAAAAAGGGAATTTGGTCACAGATGTCATTTTCATTACTGTTTGGCTTCCTATATCGATTTGAGTTGTTCATTTCCCCAGAAAGCAGGAAGAAAATTAAATTTTGCGATAAGCAATAAAACGAAGCAAACATTGCCTGAGAATATGCAATTTCCTGCGAGCCGAGGATTGATGTTATAGGAAGGGGAATCAAAACGTTTTTCCCCTTGATGCGAAAAACTCAACACAGATGGTTGCCCATTAATATGTACTTTGCAGCCATTGTTATACATTCTTGCCATCTTTGGGCAAGCTTCCTGATACCTTTAGAACATGGGTCATGTTTTTGGCTCTGCAGCATTTTAAAGGTGTGGGTGGAGGGATTCGACCCCACCCTCCTCAACTCTCATTTTTCATTCGGCGTGTGTTGTCTGTGTTCATTGAAGGCAGAGGGTGACAAGTCAACAATATTTTTTTGTTTTTTTGTATACCTTGTCAAGGCTCATATGAGAGCTCACACACAACACACAGCAAGGGGGCATGACACAAATTGGGGCATATTACAAATTGGGGACTTTGTCCCAAATTGGTACAAAGGAGGCATATTACACATATAATAATAATTTATAGCGAAAAAGGAAAGTGAAACAAATTATGAGGCATAATAATACATAATAATACAAGTATTCCCCGGTTAGAATAGGTGTACCATATCCCTGTGTGTCGTAAGAGGTGACCAGGGTTGCGTCAGGAAGGGCATCCGGCGTAAAAACCGATGCCAAATCATTATGCGGACAACAAAACGAATTTCCATACCGGATCGGTCGAGGCCCGGGTTACCAACGACCGCCACCGGTACCGGTGGTCAGCAGGGTACCAGTGGAAATTGTGCTACTGCTGAGCGAAGGAGGAGAAGGAGACGGGGAAGGCGAGTCCGGAGGCAGTGGGAGAGGGGGATGGGTAGAAGTGTGCAGGTGAGAGTTGGAACTCTGAATGTTGGGACGACGACTGGCAAAGGGCGAGAGTTGGCTGATATGATGGAGAGAAGAAAGGTGGACATACTGTGTGTACAAGAGACCAAGTGGATGGGGAGTAAGGCTAGGAGCATTGGAGGTGGTTTCAAACTGTTCTACCATGGTGTGGATGGGAGGAGAAATGGTGTTGGGGTAATCCTGAAGGAAGATTATGTCAAGAGGGTATTGGAGGTGAGGAGAGTGTCTGACCGAGTGATGAGTGTGAAGTTGGAAATTGAAGGGGTGATGATGAATGTCATCAGTGCATATGCCCCACATATGGGGTGTGAGATGGAGTATAAAGAAGATTTCTGGAGTGAGTTAGATGAAGTGGTGGAGAGTGTATCCAAGGATGAAAGAGTGGTGATTGGAGCATATTTCAATGGGCATGTTGGGGAAGGGAATAAAGAGGATGAGGAGGTGATGGGTAGGTACGGTCTCAACAAGAGAAATGTGGAAGGGCAAATGGTGGTAGAGTTTGCAAAAAGAATGGAAATGGCAGTGGTAAATACGTATTTTAAGAAGAAGGAGGAACACAGGGTGACGTATAAGAGTGGAGGAAAGTGCACACAGGTGGATTACATCTTAAGCAGGAGATGCAACCTGAAAGAGATTAGTGACTGTAAGGTTGTGGCAGGGGAGAGTGCAGCTCGACAGCATCGATTGGTGGTCTGTAGGATGACTTTAGAGGTGAGGTTGAGGAAGAGAGTGAGGGCTGAACCGAGGACGAGATGGTGGAAGCTGAAGGAGGAAGACTGTTGCGAGAAATTTAGGGAGGAGGTGAGACAGGCGTTGGATGGTGGTAAAGATGGGTGGGATGATTGGGCAACTACAGCAGAAGTGGTGAGGGAGATAGCTAAGAAGGTACTTGGTGTGACATCTGGACAGAGGAAGGAAGATAAGGAGACTTGGTGGTGGAACGAGGAAGTACAGGAAAGTATAAAGAAGAAGGAGTTGGCGAAAAGGAAGTGGGATAGTCAGAGAGATGAGGAAAGTAGGCAGGAGTACAAGGAGTGGCGGCAAAAGGCAAAAAGAGAGGTGGCAAAGGCCAAGGAAAAGGCATATGACGAGCTGTATGAGAAGTTGGATACAAAAGAAGGGGAAAAGGATTTATACCGATTGGCAAGACACAGGGACCGAGCTGGGAAGGATGTGCTGCAGGTTCGGTTGATAAAGGACGCAAATGTGAATGTGCTGACGAGCGAGGAGAGTGTGTTGAGAAGGTGGATGGAGTACTTTGAGGAGCTGATGAATGAAGAAAATGAGAGAGAGAAGGTTGTAAGAGGTGGAGATAGTGAATCAGGAAATGGGGTGGATCAGTAAGGATGAAGTGAGGACTGCTATGAAGAAGATGAAAGTGGAAAGGTGGTTGGCCCAGATGGTATACCAGTGGAGGCATGGAAGTGCTTAGGAGAGATTGCAGTGGGGTTGTTAACCAGATTGTTGAATAAAATCTTCGAAAGTGAGAGGTGACGATCTGTGAGCAGCAATGTGGGTTTATGCCAGGAAAGAGCACCACTGATGCGATGTTTGCTTTGAGAATGTTGATGGAGAGGTATAGGGAAGGCCAGAAGGAGTTACATTGTGTGTTTGTGGATTTCGAGAAAGCTTATGATAGGGTGCCAAGAGAGGAGTTGTGGCATTGCATGAGGAAGTCGGGAGTGGTGGAGAAGTATGTGAGGATCGTGCAGGATATGTATGAGGACGGTGTAACAGCGGTGAGGTGTGTGGAAGGAATGACGGACCGGTTTAAGGTTAAAGTGGGATTGCACCAAGGATCGACTCTGAGCCCTTTCCTGTTTGCAATGGTGATAGACAGGTTGATGGGCGAGATCAGACTGGAGTCTCCATGGACTATGATGTTCACGGATGACATCATGATCTGTAGGGAGGATAGGGAGCAGGCTGAGGCGAGCCTCGAGAGGTGGAGGTACGCACTGGAGAGAAGGGGAATGATAGTCAGTCGGAGTAAGACGGAGTACATGTGCGTAAATGAGAGGGAGGGTGGTGGTATGGTGCGGTTGCAAGGAGTTGAGGTGGGGTCGGTGGATGGGTTTAAATACTTGGGATCAACTGTCCAAAGTAACGGAGAGTGTGGGACAGAAGTGAAAAAGAGAGTGCAGGCAGGATGGAGTGGATGGAGAAGAGTTGCAGGAGTGATTTGTGACAGAAGGGTAGCTGCAAGAGTGAAGGGGAAAGTATATAAGACGGTAGTGAGACCAGCTATGTTGTATGGTTTGGAGGCGGTGGCGCTAACAGAAAGCAGGAAGCGGAGCTGGAGGTGGCAGAGTTAAAGATGCTGCGATTCTTGTTGGGAGTGACGACGATGGATAGGATAAGAAATGAGTATATTAGAGGGACAGCGCAGGTAGGACGGTTTTGAGCAACATGAGAGAGGTGAGATTGAGATGGTTTGGACATGTGCTCAGGAAGGAAGCGGAGTATATCGGGAGAAAGATGTTGAAGATGGAGCCGCCAGGAAGGAGGAGAAGAGGAAGGCCAAATAAGAGGTTCATGGATATGGTGAGGGCGGACATGTGGGTGGTTGGAGTGTCAATGGAAGATGTGGAGGATAGAGCGAAATGGAGACGGTTGATCCGCTGTGGCGACCCCTAACAGGAGCTCGCTGAAAGAAGAAGAAGAAGAAGAAGAAGAAGAAGAAGAAGAAGAAGAAGAAGAAGAAGAAGAAGAAGAAGAAGCAGAAAAATAATACAAATATGAGATGTATCCATCCATTGGGACCATATTCTGTGCAGAGTATTGGTGCTGCCTAAGCAGTCTCTTTGGTTGTTGGGCACAATCATGGACGGGTCACCACTCCAATACAGGATACCAGCAAGCTGGCACAAATTTAGCCAATGTCCGAAGGATAACAGGCAGTCAACCTCACCTGGTATTAGTTCAACAGCCAAATGTGATTTGAACTCAGGATCCTAGAATCCCAAGCCTACCACCCTAACCATTAAGCCAACACCAGACATATATAATATATTTATTTATATATATATATATATATATATATATATATATATATATATATATATATATATATATATATATATATATATATATATACATATATACATATATATACATATATATATATATACATGTATATATATATATATATATATATATATATATATATATATATGCATGATGTATGTACGGTACATGAGTGAAAGTATTAAAACAGCTAAAGTTTTTTTTGTCGACAGAGTCAGGCTCATGGAATCGAAAGTACACTGAATGGATCAGGACACAACAGGACAAAAGGAACATTTGGGGTGGGGCACACCAACAGCAGAGTTGAAGGACAAAATAGAGGGAGACTTGGGCAAATATGGGTGTGGGAAGGAATGAGGGGTAGTGTAGGATGCATGGGGTGGCTCGGATGCATACAGAAGGGGACACTCAGGAAGGAAAAACTGGAAATTTGAAAGTTGCGCTTGGCGGTGTGAGGAATGGGTTCACTGGGGTAGAAAATATAATTGTTTTGGATGGGGGATGATCAGAGATGGAGGTTCACAGCTATCTTGAAGACCTGGGGGGAAGAATGAGATGAGAATGTGGAATTAGTTACACAGGTGGGGAAAGAGGGGAACAAATGAGTGGATGTGAGCAGTGATCCAGGATTTTGGGAGTTTCACTGGAGGGAGGTTGAGGGTGGATTGTGTGCACAATGCAGGAACCTAGAGGGGACAAAGCACGTTAAGAGTAGAGGGTTCAACACCAGAAAGGAGGTGGTAGAAGACAGACAGACCACCGACCTGTCTGCCTTGGATGCAATGGGCAAAGAGTTTGAAGAGCAAGGTGGGGTGCCAGACTGCATCAAAAGCATGAGATATGTCTGGAGAGACAGTCTTGATCTCATGCCTGACATTGATGGCTTCCATCCATTGTTGGATGAGTGGAAGCAGCATGTTCAAGGGAGAGTGACCTTGTCTGAATCCAAATTTGTTATCTGCGATGAGGCCATTGGAGAAGGGGAGGAATTCCATATCAACTGCGATGATGGATTCCATTACTTTGCTGAAAATGTTTTTTTTTTTTTTTTTTTTTTTTTTTTTGTATACCTTGGTCGAGGCTCGTATGAGAGCGAACACACAACTCACAGCAAGGAGGCATGAGACAAGAGGGGCGGGAGTGGAAGGGACAAAACATTGGGGAACAGACACAGGTGAACTGTGGAAGGGAGAGGGATGGGGATGGGACGGGGAACATGGCGAGGAGAAGATGGACATTACAGGGACTTTCAGGAAGGAAAGCAGGAGAATTGAAGGAAGTGGGCTTGGGTGGATTATCGGGGGTAGAAAAGATTGAGGATTTGGATGGGGGAAGATAAGAGGTGGTGGTGAACAGCTGTTTTGAAAGCCTGGAGGGAAGAATGGGAAAGAATAGAGTGAGGAAGTTTATTCCAAAGGCGGGAAAAAAGAGGAATGAAAGAGTGAAGATGAGCAGTGATTCGTGATTTTGGTAGTTTTACCAGAAGGGGTTGTTGGCGGACCTTGAGCGCCCTGTGGAAATGTGGTTGGGACAAATCGCAGAGAGAGCAGGGGGGGCAAGGCTGGAGAGGAGTCGGTAGAAGACAGAAAGACCACCGACTAACCTGCGGTGATTGAGTGAGAGGCCCAAAGACTCAGCTTCATTGCGGGAGATGCCAATGATCTTAAATGCCCTGGTTTCGACAGCGTGAAGTCGAGAAAGGTGGGAGGCAGGAGCACCAGCCCAGAGGGGAGAGCAGTACTCCATCAGGCTACGGACAAAAGCTTTGTAAGTGGTCAGGAGCTCAAGACGGCCGAGGAAGGACTTTGCACGACGGAGGATTCCCAGTCGGCGACTGGCTTTTGAGGCAAGGTTGGAAATGTGACTTTCCCAGGAAAGGTCATGGCAGATAGTGAGACCCAGAAGCTTGAAAGAAAAGACTTCTTCCAGAGGATTGTTGAGAAAGTGGATGGGGGGTTTTGTAAACGGTCCTTTCGAAGAGACATAGTGAGAGTGTGAGATTTGTCTGGATTGAAAGACATGTTCCACGTGTTGGACCAGTTTGTGATTTTATCCAGATCTGCAGTGAGCGAAGAAGCTGCTGCTTGCCGGTCTGAGGGATGACAGATGGTACGGCAGAGGGTGGAGTCATCGGCAAAGAGAAATAGAGGATTTTCCAGAGAGTCCGAGAGATCATTGATGAAAACCAGAAAAAGAACAGGGCCCAGAACGCTACCTTGAGGAACTCCAGCCTGCACAGGAAGAGGGGATGAAAGAACTCCATTTAGGGCCACACGTTGACTGCGACAGGAGAGGAAGTCTGCGAGCCATGAGTGGAGATGGCCTTGAATACCATGGGAAGAGAGTTTGGTGAGTAGGGCAGGGTGCCAGACTGTGTCGAAAGCACGTGATATGTCCAGGGATACGGCTCGGATTTCCTGTCTGGCATTGAGGACCTCCATCCATTGATGGGAGAGCAGTAGCAGCATATCCAGGGTAGAGTGACCTGGTCTGAAACCAAATTGATGATTGGAAATCAAGCCATTGGAGAAGAGGAAGGATTTCATGTCTGAAGCGATGATGGATTCCATAACCTTGCTGATGATTGGGAGAAGGCTGATTGGTCTGTAGTTACAGGGATCTGTTTTTGCACCTTTTTATGCAGGGCAGTGATGTTAGCAGATTTCCAAGCAGATGGCAGATGACCTTGGGCAAATGAGAGGGTGAATAGAACAGAGAGAGGGTGAGCAAGAGCAGAAGAGCAGGCTTTGAGGACACGTGGGCTGATGCCGTCTGGACCGGTTGCAGAATCCGACTCGAGGTTTGAAAGCAAGCTCTCCACCTTGTCAGGAGAAAAGGATACAGAGTCCAGGGACAGTTTGGTGCGACTGGGTAAAGTGGGTAGAGATAGTGATGGGTTTAGGACACAAGATTTAGCTGCAAACACCGAGTTTAGACATTCAGCTTTATCACGTGTGGAATCAGCAGTGCGGCCATTTGAGGTAAGGGAGGGGATGGAGGGGGAACATACACCAGAAACAGATTTGATTAAACGCCACCAGGATTTTGAGGAGGGAGAGAGGTTTGAGAGTTCAGACTTGAGATGAGAAAGATGTTGTTTTCTGGCTCTCCTGAGGGTAGATACACACTTGTTCCGAGCTTTGTGGAAAGAACTGAGATTGCCCTCAGTTGGGTTTGCTTTCCATGAGGCAAAGGCAAGTTGTTTCAGGACAACTGCCTCACCACAAGCTTCAGTAAACCAAGGGCGGGAGGAAGGGTAAGACAACTGAACACGAGAGGGGATAAATCTGTGCATGAGGGAGAGCAAGTTTCTTTGAAAGAATTCCCAGGATGAGTTGATGTTTGAGAAAGTAGTGATAGGAGACCAGTCTGTAAGTTTGATGGCTGCTCGGAGACCCTGCCAGTCGGCTTGAGTGAAATGCCAGACTCGACGGCGGTGAGGTGGTTCTCTGATAACAGCCAGAGAGATGTCCACTTTAACAAGGACGTGGTCAGAAGAACCAATTGGAGCGAAGGAAGAGCAGCAGATATTGTCAGGGAAATTTGTCAAAATCAGATCCAGAAGAGATGGAGTACCATTGGTTGAGATCCGGGTCGGGAAGTTGACCGATTGAGTCAGTCCCAATGAGTCACAGAAAGCTTTTGCTGATGTCCCATGGCAGGTGAGAGAGGTACCCACACCGAGCCAACTGGCGTGATGACAATTGAAGTCACCACATAAGAGGAAGAGAGAGTTTGGATGAGAAGATAGAAGATGGTCCATGTTTTCGGAGAGTGAGGTGTAGATGGAGTCATCACTGTTCGGTGGACGGTACAGTACACATATAAACATGAGGTGGGAGTGGAGGGGAAGCCGAAGCCAGAGGTATTCCTGGGGGTGTGGGGGAGTGAGAGCAGTGCAGGGAGAGTGAGGAATAGAGTCTTTGATGAAGAGAGCAACACCTCCACCAGGACGAGGCTCAGGTCTGTCATACCGTAAGAGGGAGTAACCAGGGAGAGATACTTGGGAGTCAGACACGTCTTGGGAGAGGAAAGTTTCTGTTAGGCAGATAATGTCTGGTTTGTCAGTGGCAACCTGCATGGAAAGATCTGAAAGGTTTGAGCGAAGGCCCCGGATATTTGAGGTCCACACTTTTAATGAAGAGGTAGGGGAGGAGGCTTTGGGTGCAGGAGGTGGAGGGGCGGGGGAGGGTAGGACGAGGGACGAGGGGGAGGTAAGGAGGGTTGCTGAAGGAGTGTGGGGTATTGCAGAATAGCGAGGGGAGGGGCCGAATGAGGAGGAGAAAAGGCTCTGTGGTGCTGGGGGAGAGGGGGGACAAGAGACAAGGAAGATGACAGTTGAGGATTTGAGGAGGTGGAGTGAAGAGATGGAGGTGAGAGGGCAGTGGAGGGAGGCAGGTTGGTGGATGAGAGGGGGGCAACTTAGAGAAGGAAGAGTGAGGGGGATGAAAGGTGGGAGAAAGGTGAGGGGGAATTTTTGAAAGAGGAGAGAGGGAGGCTTGGAGGGAGAAGAGTGGGATGGTTGCTTTGAGAGTGAGAGTGAGAGTGAGGGGTGAGGGGGGTGAGTTGGCACTGAAGTTGGAAAAAAAGAATGTTTGATGGAAAGCGAGCATCCATGGCAAACTGTGGTTTTTAAAAGTTTTAGGTCAGAGATGCGATTTAACACAATTCTTGATGGATGCAATGAAGGCGAATTCAGAGCATGGAGAGAAGAAGCGCTGTAATAGTTGGATTTTTTAGGCAAGGAATGAAGGAGAGGTCGAAATGAGAGCAGTCTGTTAAAATAGCAGAAGAGTAGTGCATTGTGAAACAGTAAAGAGTACCACATGTGTGAGAGAGGAAGGTGAAGCATTATAAGATCGTTTTTGTTGTTAATATTAATGTATGAGAGAGTTCAACAGATTAGGTCATGGAAGTGTAAAAAAAAAAAAAAAAAAAAAAAAAAAAAAAAATCGAGGAAGATGAGGAGGAAGTTAAGAGGAAGAAGAAGTAGCAGAATCGGGAGAAGGTGAGCGTGTTGTTGTTGTTGTTGTTGTTGGGTATATATATATATATATATATATATATATATATATATATATATATATATATATATATATATATATTTTTTTTTTTTTGAGATGAGAAAGATTAGTTGGGAGAATGGGGGATGTTTGGAAAGTGGGGAGGATGAAAATTGAAGGTAATGGGGAGAAAAAACAAACAAACAAACAAAAAAAAAACGATCGAACACCGAGTGGAACCGGTAGGCCTCAAGCCTCGGACTAGGCCTCAAACACCAGGTAAGAACGTCGACATAAATACTCACAAAATAGCACGATTTTTGAAACAAAACCGAACTAGGAACACACATTAACATGTAGGTGAGAAAATTAAACAGTTAAAACGGGACAAATAACAACCGGAACTTAACTTTGAGGACGTCAGCAGGGAGCCCCGAAGGAGACCTCTTGCCGCTCAAAACCGGAACCGGAAGTCCAATTTCAAAGTTGAAGGGCACCCTCTAATCTATACTTGTATATTTTCCCCACAATTTTTTCATCTGCAATTATTCGGTCATAAAGGAGCAGAAGGACAGTGCAGCAGGTTCACATACTGACAAAGTAGGTTAGAAGGGAACAGACAGACAACTTAAATATCTGGACACATCACTGATAAGTACATGAGTGGGGAAGGAATGAAATTGAGTGAAAAAGCGGATGTGGGATAGAATCAGCCAGAGTAGAAGAGATTAGGGGCAAAGGAGAAATCATGAGATGACTGGGCAGCAATCTTGAAGGATTGGAGGAAGGAGCATGAGACAACAGACATGGGGAGTCAGTTCTACAGACAAACACAGAGGGATAAAGGAATAGCAGAGCAGCTATACTAGTTGAGTGGTGTCTTCAATTTTTATTTCCTTGCTCTCCAAATGCTTCATGGTGTATGTACACAGTATGAATGTATGGATGCATTGTTACAGCCGTTGGACCATTCCGGTTGCTCGGTTTGAATCCGACAAGTCACGTCAAACAACCATAACAGTCGACCGCTTCGAGACTTCCCTGCTGGATCTGAGTCCGAAGGCCACTTTATCATGCAGATTGGAAATTCCAAAGCAGCCCAGTGCTGTGCTGATAGGCATCACACGACTAGATCTAATCTAGGCTGAGCAATTTAAGTCAGATGTGCACCGCAACCAGTTAATCTCTTAACAGATCTTTATCAATACATCAAATGAAGTGGCCACCACAGCCATAATTCAACCCAATAACAGGTATGTTTAATAAAGAAATGATGGCACGGGGGAAGGAATATACAAGAAGTAATGCACAATCATTAAAGTCCATTGGGACCATACTCTGTACAGAGTGTTGGTGCTGCCGAAGCAGTCTCCTTGGCTATTGGGCACAATCCTGGACAGGTCGCCACTCTGACGCAGGATACTTGAATGACTCGGTCATCCCAGCAAGCTGGTACTCATTTTGCCGACCTCGGAAGGATGGCAGGCTGAGTCAACCCCCTGGTGAATTAATTCAGCAGGCAACGAGGCTTGAACTCAGGACCCTCGGATCCCAAGCCGCCACCCTAACCACTGAGCCAACACCAGGCTACAATCATTCAAACAAATCCTTAACCCATGAACCAACCGATACATACCCATGATGCCAACAAACGAACAAAGAGGCTTTAAAACAAACGAGAAGCTCTAATGTCCTTCACTGACCTCACATTTGTACCACAATAGAGATGGCAGAGGGCTTTCAACAAGACAGAAAAAAGAGTTCGGAGCTAAACCTGGTGAGTTCCGTGGAGGGGAAGCCCAGGCCACTCCTAAGCCGCTGTGGAGGAGAGGGAGAGAGGCGTGACTCCGGCTGGGCGAGGCATGGCTTTGCTCTCGGAAGCTTCGGTCCAGCTCATTCTTCTGTTCGGCACCTCCCCATTTATGCTCACCATTTCTCCTCGCCCTCACCTTTTATCAGTTCGGCCACACACGTCACTGATGACGGTTTATGCTCCTCCCTTCTCACTCACCATTGGCCGCCATTCGACTCAGTGGGCAGAGCGACCCCTCCATGACGTCTCACCTTGGTCTTAGAACCATTACAGCCCCTGTTACGATGGCTTTGTTTCGATTTGCTGCCTAAACTTGTGGTTAGGGCCTAACAGAATGCTAAAAAGCCACATTTATAACAGATAAACATCGGTGAGAAGAGTAAAATGCGATAAAAAGGATTGGCAATTTTAGACACACATTGGAATAGGTTGACTGTGTCTAACGAGACATAGAAGCAGCGCATATCGAATATCACCTTTAAATACTTTTAAGCTTATGCTGAGACACTCTTTGAGGAAATAACTAGGCTATATTAAACATTTTAAACCCAATAGGCGTCATTTACATAACAGTATGTTTTGTTGACGGAATGCTTCCACCCAAGACCACTTTCTCAATAGTTTATAGCAACTGCCCGCTCAAATGAACGCTTCAAGAATTAACCAATCGCGAAGCCAATTTGTTCAAGGCAACACCGGAGCGGTTGTAGCAAAAATAATTAAAGTAAATGATAAACTTTTTGATCCCTCCAGCGGTTTCCAATAAATAAGCTGAATTGTCAATGGGGAGAAGATGGAAAGAACAGACACACATGTAGCCTGAGAAAATATGAATAATTTAATGGGAAAAAGACAACAAATGCAAAACAGAATCTCAAAGACAAAGACACATTCATCGTCACAATAGCTTAACACAAGCAAATCAACTAACCTCCTTTCGTGCCAAACACACACACGGTCATGCACACTCCTGGTTTATCCTCCCTCTCCTACTCCACCTCCTCCTCATCATGATGATGATGTACCATGCCCAATGCAGAGCGTTGGTGCTGCTGAAGCAGTCATTAGGCTACAATCCTGGACGGGTCACCACTCCGACTCAGGAAGTCAGGGCATGAATTTGTAATTTGTTCAGGGTGCCCTGCAATAGCTTGCTTACTCTTCCTGAAAGACACTGTAGGATCTTTAACGCCCACCAACTCATGCCGGCAGAAAGGATGCTCAATTGAACGTCCAACTGAGGGATGGCACAAACATTGATGAATCACCCTGCCTGTGAAACACCAGGATGACAGTTTTTTTTAGCTGAGCCGAGATTCAACCCAGGCAAGATAGCTTCGAGGTGAGTGTGAGTACCTCGAGGCCATTCTGACACCCCTCATGCACACTAGAGAAGATGATTAAAGGCTGGCAATTCGCCCCAGAATGACACAAGGAGAACTCTTGTTTGAAGGATGTGCCGGAGTTCATAGCTACGGCTTGGAGCATGGTGTACCTCACACATAACCTGCCACAAGAAAGAAAAGAGACGAGTCCAGAGCAGAAGAGGTCCAGATAATAGATGCTGAAGATAAGAGCCACTGCCTTTGTCAACTCGCCACCAAGGTGTTGACTTTCAGCCAATCACGCATCATGCCCACGCATTGCACCAGTCTCAGCTAATCATCGCTCCTGAACCAATGGGCATGGTGGCCACCAAGCAGTGCGATCCAATCGTGTGCTGCCTTGCTCTTCTGCAATGAGGAGCAGCCATGCGGGAGGGCCGAGAGTGTCGAGCACTTCTTTCTCTTCACCCGTGGTGTGTGGGTGTGGAGAAGAAGGAAAGGGAATGCCTGCCACGTTTCACGTCAGCAGTGTCGATGTGGGGGATGCCTAGAGCACCTCTTGCCCACAATGTGGGGGATGCCCAGAGCACCTCAACACAAGAGACACGTCACCTTCTTTGTATCTAGGTAGAACAGGCCTGTTTCTCGTGTGGCCAATGCGACGGACATTTTCCCTATCACGTATCCCTAATACAGTGTCCACAAGTGATACAAACTACGTGAACACACATGGTGCTGAGGCCTTAACTTATCCACTGCCCCCTATCCCATAAAGTACCAACATACAGACGTATGTACAGGGTGACGAAGAAACATTGAAGCTATGGACACTGAACTTCAAACCTTGTGTTACTCTATACATCTGTTCTATTTGTTACTCTTCTCGAGGCCATATTTATGTGCTGCTGAATTTGTCCCCAAGACAAGCATTACGGTGGGTGGTTTGCCATTGACCTCCCAGCTGTAGGCATGGCAGGAATTTGCAATTTGTCCGCTTTGTCCGCCAGCATATGCTTGTCAATACCTTACCTCCATCGCATGAAACACCTTACCTGGATTTATTTACTTGCAATACCTGACCTGACTCTTGCCTAAACTTAACTGGACCACAATTATTCACTTATTTTTCCTGCAACTGCAAAAAGTCTTTATGGACAAGTTTCCTGAGAACTACTGTATGTTTTTTGAAGGGATCATCACGTTGAAGTTACCAGGTTGATATTTTACCGGTTGATCAATCATGGAGTTATATTTTGTTGTCGGTTGTTCTTCCTGCATGTTTAACCGGTGGGTGTAAAATCGCTATTCGGATGTGTTGCCTCGTGGTTGCTTGGTGGATGCTGGTTTGCATGCTCCGCCTGCCCTTTGCGTTCATCGCATGACAAATGGGGACTTTCTCATCAACGCTGTTTTGGTTGAGGCCGGCAGGACTGTGAACCACATTTATAATCACATAATAACCACATTTTAGGAGCATCTTTCATGGCGGCTTCACGTGATTTGCCTCAAACTATCAATACCGTACTTTCTGAATGACTAATCCACCCCAGAATGCTCAGTGAGCATGCGCAGAACCCTATATCATCATTTTAAAACGATTACCTTAAATGACTTTGTGAACTGAAATGGCTCACAAAGCTTCGAGAACAATCCAAAAATACTTGGAAAAGTACCCGAGAGAAAGGGATGTGCCTCTGCACAACAAAAGAGTTGGAGAACTTTCTTTGTTCACCCAAAGGGCTGTGATCTTGCAGCTGCCTGGACTGCAAAAACTCTCGATGATGTGGGCCGGTGCAAGGCCCAAAGGATCGTAAACTGGCTTGTTATACCCAAACCTCCGATTATCATTTCCAGTGAATGGACTTGAACCTTGGGAGAGAGTGCCTCCTGTGATCATGATGGACATGGTGATTTATTGAATGGACATATGCAATTGGAAAGACAATGCCGTGCGTCGTTAGCAACAAGTAATAACTACCGACTCTTCGACAAAGGACATCTTCACGACGTGAAAATACACAAAGCTTGTGCCAGCTATTATTTACGTGCGAGCCTGATGTACCAGGTAGACTTCCCTGAGGGAGACACCGTATCTGTCTTGGGTGCTTCTTAACAGTGATGGGTAGGTCATATCTGGTGGTTGTGAATGCACAGGATAAGTTCCCATAATATGCCACGTTTGGTGGACATTGCCCTTTTGGCTGCTGGTTGCATCATTGGTTAGGGGCGCAGCTGTGCCGCTTATGCAGTGACCCTATTACCAGTATACTGGTGCTCATGTCGCCGACCTTGAAAGGATGACAGGCTGAGTCAACCCCCTGGTGTTAATTCAGTGGCCAACGGGGATCGAACTCAGGATGCTAGGATCCTAAGCCACCACCCTTACCGCTAAGCCAACACCAGGCTACAGGGTAAGTTTAAAATCAACTTTTAAAATTATATTTACTATTTATTAATCATGTTGGGGGAGGGCTTGGGAAGTTGTGAGGGCTGTTATAAATATATTTTTTGTTTGCTTCTGGGGTGACAAGATATATTATCCGAGATTTTTGCATCTGTTGCTAAAAGGAGAGGTTGTGTGCGCGTGCGTGTGTGTATGTGTGTGTGTGTGTGTGTGTGTGTGTGTGTGTGTGTGTGTGTGTGTGTGTGTGTGTGTGTGTGTGTGTATGCGCTTCTCATTGGTATTACTAGGTTATATGGTCCATGACACTTCAACAAATCTTATCCATGGATATTTCTCATATTTCCCATTTCTCTGAATCCAATTTGCATTCAGGAACACAACAATTATGTTGAACAATTTTGGAATTGTCACTCTATCGGTTAAATGTTGAAGAATGTTAAAAAGACTATTTGAATGACAGATTTTGGCCGAGCGACGGCAGGTTAAAAGTGCCTGCTATCAGAAATGAGTCACTGGAAACGCACACACAGCACATACGTGGAAGGCCTCGTAAGCATTCATATGTCATTTTGAAAGTCTTGTAAATTTAGCCCTCAATTTACCCTCATTATATATTACGTTTGTTGACAACGATTTAGACAGTCATGAACATTTTTCGATTTACACCTCGTAATATTTGAGTTAACATTTCTTTCACATCGATAAAAAAAAAAATACATTTCCACCAGCATGCAACAGAAGTGGACAAACGACGTACAGCACACCACTTCTCTCGCCCTCAGTCACACGGTCTGAGCTGTACTCGTGAGAGGTATCGTGTAACCTTCATCAACAGTTGATGGTATTTTGTGCCAAGCTCTCCCAAACCGCTTCATGATGAGTGATAAACGACCCTCAATTTTCTTTAGCTGAGACATCTCAATTTTTCACACATCTGCACAAAGAAGGCTTGTAAAACGATTCGTTTTTACATTAAAATGGACGTGATGAAGCCATTCGAGCGTGCGAAGCGTTTGGTGGACATTGCCCATGCGCTCAGCCTTCCTCCCTCGACTGAGGACAATTACTAGTCATGCCACCGAAATAAAGTCGAGTTCACTCTACATTCAAGTGCCTCATCGTCTCAGAAACTGCTCCGCCCCTACCCGCACCATCCAGGCCTGGACACTCGCTGCATGCCGCAGATATTTGTGAGTTCTGTACACATTTACTTAAAACTTCACATAATTTATTCATTGAAACATTTATTTACGTTCTATATTCATTTATTCAGTTATTATGTCTTTAGTAATTATTTACAGGAACTGTACTTTCATATTTACTGTCTTTACTTTGGTTAGGGTTCGGTTAAGACAAGAAATTTCCTGCCAGGAACGCATCTTCCATGAAAAACATTGCGTCGATGAGAAAATCGTTTTCAATTTACGTTTTTTCATTTTACATTCAGTTTTTTGTGTTAATCTTTGCTGCGTTTATCAATGCTTAATGGTTCGGGTGGTGGGCTTGGGATCCAAGGGTCTTGAGTTCAAATCCTGCTTCGCTGTTGAATTAATACCAGGTGGGGTTGATTTAGCCTGTCATCATTCTGAGGTCAGCAAAATGAGTACCAGCTTGCTGGGATGATTGAGCCATATGAGTATCCTGTGTTGGAGTGGTAACCTGTCCAGGATTGTACCCACAAGCCCAGGAGACTGCTTTGGCAGCACCAACACTCTGTACAGAGTATGTTCCCAATGGATTTGGATTTTTTTTAATGAATGGGAGGAGGGAGTCTCAGAGGGGAGGAGGCGAGAGGAGGTGAGCGGAGGAGGGGGGAGTTTGGTTGGTTGTGTTTTTTGTATGTTTTGTTTTTTGTGTTTTTTGTTTTCCTCCAAGTCCAAAGGATACACCTGTTAAAGATTCTCTGTGGTGTTTGTGATGATCTAGGATTACAAACTGTCCTGTGTAGCCTGATCTGTTAATTGAGTATTATCAAGGTTTTGTGATCAATACAAGGATGCAGTGAAAAAGCACAATCCTTTCTTCATTCGGTGTGACCGGCACAACAAATTAGTCCGCCTTGTTTGGGTTGACCATTTAGGACAACAGACCAACCTTGCTGACTTCGCAGACTCAAGTTTCGGCTCACAAATGTAAAAAAACATACCAACTTGATGCTGAGCATTTAAAAGGATAGAGCACGAATACACAACCATAGGTTGGCAACCATTGTGCAGGTTCTGATTCGTCTAATGGTCTCCTCCAGCGTTGAAGTTCCTTTTATTTCTGAAGTGGATAATGGATATGCTCTGGCATCGTCGGTTCTGCGCTTAAGCACAGTCTATCTTTCACACTGTGTATAAACTGTGTTCACCTTTATCAAAGCCATGCATCAGCAGTACAGCTGCGACCCCAGGAAAATGATGCAGCCAAGCAGCCATATGCTGCACACGAAAATGCCTCAATAATGCCATGCGATCTGGATGATTTTACAGAAGGCTCCATCAAGGTCACTCCTCTCGCTATAAAGGTCACAACCTTGCACAGTGAGGGATTCATCCCGTTTTACTTTTACACTTGCAATGGAACGACCCCGTGTCACACATCTGCAGTGCCTGGGTTATATTTACATTAATATTTATCATTTGCATTTACGTTTCCATGTATTACATACACCGAGCTTGTAATAAATGCACCGAGGATTCTCTGTGGAAACTTTTACGCCATGAAATTGAGTTTAAGCGAAGGCGACGTAAACCGGAGATTTAAACAAACTGAAAGCACACCTGCTCACGGCTCATTTACCCGCGCCGTTTACGCATCCACTGGGTATCCCAGTCTATGAGCGACGCCTCCCAGTGGATGTCCATGTCCGTACCGGTCCCGTCACGATCCCTCAACTCAAAAACATATCACGGACCGACAGTGCAGATGTGGCCCGTGTGTGGCTCCAACGAAAGGACATGAGACTTGAACCGGGGACGGTCGGCTGGGTTTATTGCTCAATGCCTTGCGACGCTTTGTGATGCTTTGTGACACGCTCACAATGGTTTACATAGTGATCGCAGAAATGCGCACCCTTGTTTCGGATTCACCGTTAGATTTTCTGTGTGGTTGTTGAGGTGAGAGTTTGGGTTCATATGGCCAGTTTTACAAGCTCGTGTACAATTCGAGCGAACGTCCAGTTGGCCAACTCATTTCCTTCCCTGTTTCGACACTCCGACATGCACACACAGTAGTACGCATGCACAGCAGATTTCAAAATCATTTCCTTCCTTGTTTTGATCCCCCTGCACATTATGCACACCAGTACAACCACGACATGTGCTTTGTGATCTGGATCGAAGATCGAAATTCAAATCGACCTTCGCCTTGCCAATGACCTTGGCCTCCAATCACAAAGATGACGTCACCAAGATTCTCTTGGATCCGTGTTTATGAAAATCCGTGCACACGAGCGCACGCTCAAGTTCAGTGTGTTTCCACTCCCCGCCGAGTGCGTCACACTCACCCCCACCCTTCCCTCATTTCCCCCTCTCTCTCTCCCCCTCTCTCTCTCTCTCTCATCCTGTGCGTTACTTCCCTCATCCCTCCCGCATGGAAATGCGTAAAGGGACACGACCAAGCCCTGCGACGCAGCGACTCCTCGCCTCGTACTCGCTCCTTTGTGGTGAAGATTCGATTAAAGAGAAGCAATAAACATTCCTCTCGATCCTATCCCGCACTTTTTTTTCGGCATTTGATGGAGATTCTGGGATTTCTCTCGAGCCAAAGGGAACCCGTGGTCTTATCGTGTGAATGAAGATGACCCGTCTTCCTTTTGGTAATCGATAACGTTTGAAACTCGTTCTCCCATCGTGTTTTACGAGGGGACCCCGGCTGTACACCCACTCTCCCGACCCCCTTCCAACTCCTCGTACATCTCCCAGAGGTTCTCCTGAACATTGCGACAACAGCGACTCCTCCCGGGTGTCCATTTCAAGTAGATTTCCAAAGACAAAGACGGGGATTCCGTCAAACGAACACGTGCTCGAGCATTTCTGGAGGAGGTGTGTGTGGGGGGCGGGGGGGAGTTGTCTAACGGGTCGAAGGAAAGAAAGAAGGAATTCCCTGCAGTCATCATTGGAGGGTGGGGCTGAGCAAGGGGGGCCCAGATCCTGGAACACATCAGTGCTCTCGACCACAATCGATATAAGTGATTGATAGAGGACGATCATCTGGAGCGACGCGATGCCGCTCATCCGAAGGAACTCGAGCAAACACACGTACTACGGACCGTTCGTCCACGGACGTCAACGCAGGAACAAAGGCCGAACAAGGACCAAGAAAGGTAAGAGGAGAGGGAGAGTGAACGAGAGTGCGAGAGAAAGTGCAGGTGCATCGGGACGGGAGCGCTCGAGAGCCGACGATGAGATAACAACGTGAGCGTGCTGGCTGATAATAGGCCGTGTCTGGAAAGGTCGATAATATATTGCCTGGAGTCACAGTCACAGGGACGGCGACCGATTCCTCCTGCGTGTTCCTTGTACACCATCCCCAAAGCACCTGGCACGCCAGCGTTATTGGGGGGGAGGAGAAGGGGTGGGGGGTCTGGCATGCGTGAAGTCGGTGCGGGATGCTCGTGGGTAACCTGGTCATTTCCACTCTATTATGATCGACGGTGTAAGGAGAACGAGAGGAGTGTGTTGCCCGAGAGGTTGAAAGAGACCTTTCATGGCCACACAGTCATGGATTGAAGTATAGCTTTGGCGGAAATGTCTAAAGTGCTCTCGGAATGTTCGACCGAATGATCGGTCAATCGTTGTACAAGTGGGAAGGAGGGTTATTAATGACGGAGTGGTTTACCCTCTTTTTTTTCAGAGAGTAGTTTTTATTTTATTTTTTTAACTTAACTCGACAGCGCAAGGGCAGTGAGCACTCCATCATTCACTGCCCCCCTAAACCCGTCCCTTCCTCACCCCTCTTCCAGCCTCTCACTTTCCAGCACCTTGCTTCATCGTGTGCTGCTCGGAACAGATTGCGCTTGCACCGTGGCACGTTTCACCGCACACCTGCAGATCGCTCATACCCCCCCCCCCTCGGGGTCGTTGTGCCAGGAATTGTAATTTGCATCTCCTGTTGGTTACTCGTGCGCGTCACTGGCATCGCTTCCCAAATATATGAACAAATCCGAAACGCCGCCTCGCCCAACGCATTTATATTGCCTGCTTTGCTTAAACGTCTCGTGTTGCGCTGACTGTGCCCTCCTCGGCATTGTGGCCCGAGGCAGATGTCACAGCTTCCCGATTATTATTGGCCGGATTTTGAACCGATATGAGCAGTCAGCAATCCGATTGACATTGCTCATTCCTTGGTTAATGTAAATATAACCTTGACCCTTGTAATTAGGACTCCTCTCTCTCTCTCTCTCTCTCTCTCTCTCTCTCTCTCTCTCTCTCTCTCTCTCTCTCTCTCTCTCTCTCTCTCTCTCTCTCTCTCTCTCTCTGTCTCTGTCTCTGTCTCTGTCTCTGTCTCTGTCTCTGTCTCTGTCTCTGTCTCTCTCTCTCTCTCTCTCTCTCTCTCTCTCTCTCTCTCTCTCTCTCTCTCTCTCTCTCTCTCTCTCTCTCTCTCTCTCTCTCTCTCTCTCTCTCTCTCTCTCTCTGTCTCTGTCTCTGTCTCTGTCTCTGTCTCTGTCTCTGTCTCTGTCTCTGTCTCTGTCTCTGTCTCTCATCGGATTTTATATCCTTTTTTTTTTTTTTTTTTTTTTTTTTTTTTTTTTTTTTTTTTTTCTTTTTTTTTTTTTTGTATACCTTGGTCGAGGCTCGTATGAGAGCTAACACACAACTCACAGCAAGGAGGCATGAGACAAGAGGGGTGGGAGTGGAAGGGACAAAACATTGGGGAACAGACACAGGTGAACTGTGGAAGGGAGAGGGATGGGGATGGGACGGGGAACATGACGAGGAGAAGATGGACATTACAGGGACTTTCAGGAAGGAAAGCAGGAGAATTGAAGGAAGTGGGCATGGGTGGATTATCGGGGGTAGAAAAGATCGAGGATTTGGATGGGGGAAGATAAGAGGTGGTGGTGAACAGCTGTTTTGAAAGCCTGGAGGGAAGAATGGGAAAGAATAGAGTGAGGAAGTTTATTCCAAAGGCGGGAAAAAAGAGGAATGAAAGAGTGAAGATGAGCAGTGATTCGTGATTTTGGTAGTTTTACCAGAAGGGGGTTGTTGGCGGACCTTGAGCGCCCTTTCCCATGTACGTCTCCTTTCATCGTCTCAAAGCAAACCAAATCTGCTCAAGAAAATCTGTATATTGCATGTTTTCAGGTTCAAATACATCCAGCTGCACACATGCCATCCGAGATTCCGTGAAGGTACCATCATGCAGAGGTCATATTTCGTTTGGGGGTGTTCCTGACATCGGATCTTCATTCAAAGTGCACTTTCCACTCAGTTGGCTAACCTCTGCTTTCATTCCTATCTGAATCCAGGTGTCCACTTGATTGGCTAACCCCTCCTATCATTAATATCTGAACCCAGGGTGTCCACTTGATTAGCTGACCCCTGCTATCATTCCGATCTGAACCCAGGTGTCCACTTGATTAGCTGACCCCTGCTTTCATTCCTATCTGAACCCAGGTGTCCACTTGATTGGCTACCCCTGCTTGTGTTCCCAACTAAACCCAGATTCCAACATGGTTTGCTAACGTATGCATGCATTCCTATCTGAGCCCACATGGTTCGCTAACCCCTGCAAGCATTTCCATCCGACCCACATGGTTCGCTAACCCCTGCAAGCATTCCCCTCTGAACCCACATGGTTTGCTAACTCCTGCCTCCTAGCATTCCCATCCGACCCACATGGTTCGCTAACCCCTGCAAGCATTTCCATCCGACCCACATGGTTCGCTAACCCCTGCAAGCATTCCCATCTGAACCCACATGGTTTGCTAACCCCTGCCTCCTAGCATTCCCATCTGAACCCAAATGGTTTGCTAACTCCTGCCTCCTAGCATTCCCATGTGAACCCACATGGTTTGCTAACCCCTGCCTCCTAGCATTCCCATCTGAACCCACATGGTTTGCTAACTCCTGCCTCCTAGCATTCCCATCTGAACCCACATGGTTTGCTAACCCTTGCCTCCTAGCATTCCCATCTGAACCCACATGGTTTGCTAACCCTTGCCTCCTAGCATTCCCATCTGAACCCACATGGTTTGCTAACCCATGCCTCCTAGCATTCCCATCTGAACCCACATGGTTTGCTAACTCCTGCCTCCTAGCATTCCCATCTGAACCCACATGGTTTGCTAACTCCTGCCTCCTAGCATTCCCATCTGAACCAAGCAAACACCTGTTTCAGCTGTTTGACTCACTCTTGCTCGCATTCCCATCTGAAGTGATGGCCCATGATGCCTGGAACTCAGGTTCACCTTTGGGGAGTGGAGGTGGGGTGGGTGAGGTTGGGGGGGGTGTGGGTGTTGGGCAGAGGAGCTCATGTTTCCGACATTTCCTGTCCATCCGCGGTTTTGTTTTCTCGGATTCACAGCCTTGTGTTTAGTACCCGTATCGTGGTGTGATCACATCTGGTACCTCTTGAAAAAACCTTCTCCAATACAATCTCGCTGTGTTGGTATACATGTGTACAGGTACGGTATACATATGTATGCAGGTATCCGTGAGTCAAGGTGTATAACTGTGCTCTGCGGTAATATACACATACACAGGTGTGGTCAGCCTGCGTAGGAGGAAAAGAAAAGTGCAGCGGATGTAAAATGTATAATATAAACATGGATTTATAAAGTGTTACGAATGGATTTATAAAGTGCTACGACGTGCAAGCCTCATTGCATTCCCATCCAGGCACATCGCGCGATATCACAACTTTGGGATCCCAGGTTCAAATCCCACTGACCACGTTTGTTTACCCATTGCCTGCTCATGTAAGTCTCACGAAAGCGCACCGGTGTCTCCGAATGTCCTTGTCCTGCATGCTTCTGCACGAGCCTCGGATCACTGTTTTAATAAACACACCATGAAATAACTCTCCCAGAATCAAGCACACTCAGAGTGCGGACGTGATGTGAGCTGTTGGTGTTCACTCGGTGCAATCTACTAATTGTTTGTGGCTTTGCTGACTTCAGAGGAGAGGAAATGCCTTTAACATATGATATGATAATGTAAAAACTGCCTTAGCTGAGCTTTCCTTGTGTTTTTTGGTTAATCGAACCAAACACTTGTGGGTTTTTGGTTTTATCGGTCACGTTGCTAGGTAGCTGGTTACGTGCGTCCCTGCCACGTAGGTGTAGCCATACACTAACTTCGAACGCATATTGTGCTCGTACAGGCAGGTGGTTTTGTTTTCTTGGTATTCTCTTGACGTCAAGACTTTTGCAGGAAGTTACTTTCATGAGTCCTGTTGATAACGCATGGATATAGATAAGCACCGTCTATTAAATATATACGCAAATTTGGCTGAATTATTATTATTTGAATCCCCTTCCTTTCATTCCCCTTGTTCCTATCTTCTCGAAGACTTCCTTCTCCCCTCTTCCCAAACCTCCCACACTCTGTTTCCCCTCCCCTCCCCCCATTTACCTGCCCTATAGCCCCTTCCTGCCAGTTTCTCTTCCTTTTCTCATTTTCGACCCCCCCCTCCCGTGCATATGTAATAAATAGATCGTTTGCAATACCAATTTATTTATATATTTCACTAATTGCAGTCATTTTAATTGTACGCCGTGTAATACAAGGCTTGCTTTGTATCAGCAAATACTTTCCATTTCAATACATTCACGATACCATCATGATGTGGGCTCTTTTTATGATACAAAGGTAAGTTATTTTATATTCCACTTGGAATCTGAGCCAACACTTACCTGGCGACGCCATCGATTAATGCCATCTTCTTTGCGACTTGTCAGTCATGACAAGTGGAGGGATATAATGCACTTTGACATGGATCGTAAGCACCCCGTCGTGGCATGACTGATCTATAAACGAGAGCCACCGATGGCAAACCAGGCTCTCATCTGACATGAGGTTAGTGCGGAATTTTGCTTCTTGAGAACAGAAGGAACGCAGCGGTTCTTTTGGCACCTTAGAATTTGGCCTCCTCCGTGAATGTTCTACAATTGCAGTCCTTCTTTAACTCGCTCAATTCTTCCCCCTCGTAGAGTGGACTAGGGAACGTTTTTGGCTCTAAGTCCTTCATGACCTGGCTGACCAGACCCTGACATTCGATTGAAGGTGGCAGGAATTTGTCATATGTTCAGGGTTGCGTCGATCACTTGGCTCCTCTTCTTGACAAATACCGTGGGATATTTAACATCCATATTTAACAGATGCTACCAGATGGGACATCCGGCTTAACATCCATCCGATAGACGGCGCAAACATTGACACCTCACTCCACATGTGAAACAACAGGATGGAAGTTTATTTTATCGTTGGGTTGAGATTCAAACTCAGGTTACATCCTGCCAGCTCATAAATAAATGTTCTACAAAATTACCGATTTATATATCATGTAACAGGAAGCGACACCTGACCAATCAGGTTCTGGCAAGAATTTTTTTTTGGAGAGACTCTTCTGTATCCTTGATCATTGTGGAAGCTCAGTCGCTCTCTTATTGCACCCGCCAAGGTGACATTGCCGCATGCAAATCCGAGCACTCTTCACTTCGTAAGTGAGGTTGGCTTGGGGAACGCACCAGTGGAGTGTTCTCGGATTGCTTGTGGAGTGTCTCAAGGACTCCTGTTAAACATTTCATGTAAAAATGACTGTGTTGTTCGTTTTGAGTATCCGTAGAATGGTACCAAAGTGCTCTTTGAGTGCATGTCGAGGGCATTTGCAGCCCAGTTAGGTTGAGTGTTCCACTGGCTGAATAAGGCATGAAGGATGCACCCGCAGAGCCATCGCGCACACCTGTGTCATCGTTAGATTGCATCGCAACGTGAAAGTTCCAAATGCCAGGGTAAACGGAGCGCGTGCACTAGCTTTTCTTTCACTTCAATAGATCACATTCTCCCGTCCACTTTGCCTATCCTACTACCTCGTTACAAAAGTAAAAGAGATCAAAAAATGATCTTGCGTATCGATCTTAAAATAACGTCTTTGCTATTAGGCCGAGATGAATGGCACACGCTTCCTCTGAGGCCCGCCTGCAATTTCTATTTTTATGTCTCCCGTCTCACCAGGCTGACTTTATTGGTCGCCTTGATAGTTGGAGATGCAATAGGGTTGCAAAAATGCATGGGGGTGGTGGAGGGCACTGTTAGTGGATTGACAGCGAACGCGTCTACACACTTTGGCGAATGGTTCCAGCATTTATGACGAGGTGAACCAAGTGAGCCTTATCTGCCATATTTATTTTTACCCATATTTATCGACGAATCAATATGATTTCAAGATGTAGAACCCCCATCAGAACATTACCTGACACAAAAGGTCCAGACCATTTAGCCACCTTTGAGTAAGTGTTCCTCAGAGTCTGGATTCATTGTGCTGTAATCCTATAGAGTCCCAATAAGAGTATTGATCTCTCATAGGAATTCCTCTAAAAAGGATATAGGAGAGAAAAAAACAGCATTTATTTATTTTCATTATTAATTTATTTAATTTTGACATTAATTTTGAAACTCATCTCAGAGGCCAAGCAGTCCTCTTTTTTAATTTTTATTATTTTTATTTTTTTTAGTTGTAGGCCACCTATGGCCGCTTGGCTGTATAATTTTCTGGCAGCATGGCTGTGCCTTTGATGCAATGCCCCTGTTACCAGTAAGCTGGTTCAACCTCAGAAGGATGACAGGCTGAGTCAACCCATGTGGTGTTAATTAAATGTTTGAAAACATGAGCTTGAACTCAAGACATCTGAAGCCAGCCACCTTCACCGTTAAGTCAACACCAGGCTTGCAGTCCTCTTGATGAGAGAAAACTTGCTATCTGATGGATATTTACGATCAACATAACAATGAGTTTATTTTTCAGACAAGAGCATGACCTCAGATGGATTCGATAAACAAAGCAGATCAAGGGATCGTACATCATGGGACCAATCATACAAACAAGCTTCCATCAACAAGTGCACCCTCATGTTCATAATATAAATAAATAAATAAATAAATAAATAAATGTAAATCCAGAGGGATTAAATCTCAAAAAAAACAACCAAACAAGGTAGGAATGACACCACATTACGATGCCACAATACGACATCACAATCCTCTTACGGATTAGCATCACAACATCTTTTGACATTTTGCTTTTGTTGTGGAATTGTAATGGAACAACGTCAAAATATATCATGATGCTAATCCATAAGAGGAATGCGGTGTTGTAATGTAGCATCGTAATGTGGTGTCATCCCTTCCTTCGTTGGGTATTTATTTGAGATTTCATCCCTCTGTTTTTACAAGTTTTTTTTTTTCTTATTTCTGCAATTTTTTTAAAGTAATAAAATGCTTTATGTTTTTTTATATTTTGTTATTTTGATATTGATGAAATCCATCTCTTTTATTAAATTGTTTTAATACTTGTTTCAGTTGATTTGGGGGAAGGTTTGGATATGTGTCACTTTTGGAATGGTACTGTCCATCTTTACCCCTCCCATGATCTGGTTTCCCAACCCAATCTGGACCAAACATTCTGGACCTAACCAGCTTGGCTTCACCCCTCCCAACCCCCTGGTTTGGTTGAGTCCACATTTACATTCGATTCCTTTTCCTCATACAACGATCAATGTTTTATATATTTATAAATTTATAAATTTTGGGTTGCGTGCACCAGCCCCAGAGACAAAGTAACTTCCTCGTGTTGGAATCACCATCATTGTTTCAGCAGTTATTGAGTTAGGTCGGGCAACAGTTTAACATTGTTTTAAGAGGGGAAGAAGAAGTACAAATTGGCATTTTAGCAATCTCTCGTTTTGGTACTTTAGCGATGTATTCTGGCATCTTTTTACGTCTTGGTAGTTCAGGAAACGCTTGAGAAGAAAAGGTATGGCTTATAAATGTTTATGACTTCACTCTATAGTAGTTTATAACCCGATCATTGTTTACACATGTGAATGAGTGGCCATTTCCCCCCCCCCCCCTATCATCCCTCCTTATGGAGTACTACTGTACTCCATGATATGAGTTGTCTTACAAGGAACTTCAACGCAGGAGGAAGCCATTAGGCTCATCAAAGCCTGTGCTATTATTACCAACGTATGGTTGTTTGTCCATGCTCTATCCTCCTAAATATCCTCTATCTTTGCATCAAGCATGGAAGCAGCACGTACCATTTTTAAAGTCTTTGGTGTGACTCGGCGGGGGTTTGAACCACCGACCTGCCGGACTTGGAGCGGGCACTCCACCATGATGCCACCGTGGGCCGATTTCAACGATTTTTACTCCCCTCGTTTCTCCAGTAATCTCCACATCACTACTATAGTTGTATGATCATCCCAGGGACTCTTGTCAATGTTATGAATATTTGAGGAGTTATCAATAAGTCGGCTTAACACGACACAAAAAATAACAAGGCTGTGCTTTGTCTTTGGTCTTTTCGAAGCAACTCTGATCTTTGAAGTTGAAAATGACCTTTATGTATTGTAATACTGTACTCTTACATCAGGGGGCCATGGATTTACTGATCAACCCTCAATCCAACAATCATTCTCATGTTGTGGGACAAAATTTTAATGACTTTTGAGAAAATTCAGTGACCATTATTGAACCCGATGTTGCAGCCTCGGCCTGAAGGTGAAGAAAAGGTACTGCACTTGTTTTCCCTTTATGGCAGTTTGGTTGTTAACTCCGTCAACGGAGGTGGACGGAGGTTATGTTTTCACTCCTGTCTGTTTGTCTGTCTGTCTGTCTGTCTGTCTGTCTGTCTGTCTGTCTGTGAGCAGAATATCTCAAAAAGTTAGGACAAATTTGGATGAAACTTGGTGGACAGGTTGGGTGCGTGACAATATTTCCTTACATAATTAATACATGGTACTTGCAGAACACGGAAGCATCGCCCTTTCTTATCTTTGATTCCCCTCATGTCGTACTCACACATAAGTTGGATACTGAGATTTCCTTTACCCCTGACTAGCTAGTTACTCTTCCAGATGCAATGTCTTGACAGTCAGTCCGGCTGCCATTTCTGAGGTATCCCATTTCTCTCTCGAAATGGTCTTTTCACTGCTTGTCACTAAAAGTCTCCATCAAGCAGAGGAGGCTCCGGAAACTTGGTGAGGGGAAAAAAAAGATGGATCATTTTTATATCGGGTCAGAAAATGGATAAAGGAAGATTTGTCATCTTTGGCCCATCCTCGGTTGCATTTGTGGTGAAACATGGCAGTTTCATGATAATCTGAAGCGGCTCTGTCCATGACCGCGATTAAAACATTTACACATTAGCCTTTACGACCTGCACACTTTCTCTCAGCCAAGTCAGAGTGCATTATAAAGTGTTGCTTCCTGTATCTTCATGTGTCAGAACACAACCCTGTCTCATTCTCACTTGAGAATGTGTGCTATTACAGAGAGCAAGGAAGCCGTGGCATCGCCTGGAAGTCTATTGATTCACTAATGCATTCCCAGAAGGCTTTGCATCAGGAAAATATTTTATGAACAATCCTCGATGTTACTACATGCAAGTGGTTAGTTTTGAGTTTAAATTCATATTGTAATGTGTCACCTGAAAAGGAAACCACCCTTGCTGTGTGTAGACTGTTGAACAAAGTCAACAAATCCTCCCTCTGGGACGGTTGGGGTTAACGTATCGAAGCACCAATCGAACTGTTGACGATAGGTCTCGAGGGATGGATTTCGGGTTTGATAGGAAGATCACAAGGGTACTCGATGATCCTGGTGACACATTGACACCCATTTGCCACTTTGTTTCTCGCCAGACTCTGGGGGATATATTTTTGGCGTTTACTCAGAGAAGTGAAGTGGAATCCCTTGAGGCAGTGGCACGATGCCTGGTGTCGATAAATACAGATGACAGCACTTTTCTTGGACAGTTCAGGCTCATTTGCTCTGTGGCCACTTGATTCAAGAAGCGTCGACGTAGAAGCAATGTGGGTGCCACGAGGAATGCATTTGAAAAATGAGAGAGAGAGAGAGAGAGAGAGAGAGAGAGAGAGAGAGAGAGAGAGAGAGAGAGAGAGAGAGAGAGAGAGAGAGAGAGAGAGAGAGAGAGAGAGAGAGATAGAGATAGAGATAGACATATAGAGAGAGAAGGAGTGAGAGAGAGAGTGAGAGAAGGAGTGAGAGATATAGAGAGAGAGAGAGAGAGAGAGAGAGAGAGAGAGAGAGAGAGAGAGAGAGAGAGAGAGAGAGAGAGAGAGAGAGAGAGAGAGAGAGAACGAGAGAACATAGCGGATAGTGACCAAGTTTTTAAAGAACACAGAACTTGGAAAATGCATTGTAGAAGGAAAAAAAAAAAAACAAGAAAACGAGCAATCAGAGATTGCAGACTCTCGCCCGGACTTGTTTTGTGTGGTGTTTGTGTTGTGTGGCGTTTGTGTTCTGGTGTGTTGTGTAATTAAGAAGAGACATAATTAGAACTGCCACTTTATATATGCTGGCGGTGATGACTGGTTCAGCCATTTCAGAGAAGAAGATTTTTGAAGTTTTTTTTTATTTTTTAAATAATATAGCTGCCCAATAATGTGACCGATGTCATCATCAAAAAATTTTGTGGACCATTTTATCCTGAGATGACCCTCAGAATTTTTCACACTGATCGGATGTAACGTTCTACATATGCAATTATGACGCCATAACAAAGGCACCTATGACGTCATAAACATCACACTCATTCCCCATGAGGAGTACTTGCCAGATGCCAGGCTTCAATTTTTTCCTTGGTGTAGTTTCAGAGATGCAGAGGTCCAAAGTTTTTCCATTTTTCCAACATGGTTGCCACACCACATGACCGATGACATGATAATTATCATGAAAACATTCTGCATGAGTAGTCGCACCTATGGTGAAAATTTTGTCTCAATCTGACGAGCGGTTGCGGAGAAAAGCACTCACGTTCTATGTTATGTGGACAAACAAATAACCAGACCCAAATGTA
Organism: Eptatretus burgeri; assembly: GCF_056783735.1. Classification (NCBI taxonomy): domain Eukaryota; kingdom Metazoa; phylum Chordata; class Myxini; order Myxiniformes; family Myxinidae; genus Eptatretus; species Eptatretus burgeri. The sequence continues at coordinate 60,569,185 of NC_140974.1, forward strand.
ATACCCTCTCCTTCGGCGAGGGTACCAAGAAAGAATGGAGAATGGATATAATGGAGGAGTGAAGAATAGTGAAGTGAAAAAGCCAGGAGCGCAGTGTGTGATGGAGTGTGAGAGGAAGGAAGAATGATTAGGGAGCAAGCAGTGAGCACGAGGCGATGTCTAACGTCGAAACGCTGAGACAGCCCTGTCCGAGCGAATCGCTCAAGGAAAAGTATGCAGAAGCAACTCTGCAAAGAGAGGAGAGCTCTGAGTAAGCTCATACCTCGCTGGAAGATGCAATCAAATTTCCTTTGGCTGAGAATGTTTTTCTTTTTATATTTTCATATCCGATTGGTTTCAGTTGGGCAGCCAGTGCTTTGGAAGGAATAAAGGCAAAAAGTATTTGAATGGGGGAACACCGGAACATAAAGGGGGAAATATGCCAGCTAGTGGGGTGGGTGAGGAGGGAGGAAGGGTGTGGGGGAGAAGTAAAATATGGGAGATCTCTGAGTAAAGGGATGATACGAAGGAAAGAGGTGGGAAAGTAAAATATTCAGCTGTTTTTGCGTAAACATAATGAAAATGGATCCATCACTGTTATTGGTACCATCTTCCCAGCTTTACAACTGGCTCTTGACTTGGCTTGTGTTCACCTTTACCTCTACCAGTTGTCTTGTTTGATGGGAACGTAATGCTCATCCGAGATCGACAATGGTGTCAATTTAAGCAAACGCACACAACCATCATACAAACCTTTTGTGTAGTGGTTGGTGGTACTTGCGTGCATTGACTAGACCGGGCATTTCCCTGCATGTTGGCGCATTGTGCCAGATCAATTCCTGCTCTGTGGGACAGGTGCTTGACAGGAAAATGGAGGTTTTTTTTCGGTTTTTTGAGAGTAGGAATTCGAGTCAAATCGCTGAGCTTCAATTTCTCAGCCCGCTGGATCCCTCAATTGCCTCGATGGGCATTGAGGCAAAAGGTTATGCCACTTACAGGCTACTGTGGCGCCATTCCACCATTCTGAAGGGGATTCAGACCCGTAGCTAGCTCATCCTCCAGCTGGCGATCTCAGGTGGTTTGCAGGTCTGTGTCAATATCCTCACCGGCGTCGTTTTGACTTTGAAGCTTGACCTTTCCTAAATGTTCTGCCTCTTTGTTGAAATATTCATGACTGCTTGTCTTCAATGCATACCAAGAACAAAGACCTTGCACGAAAGAAGGGAGTGTTAATCATTGTGTTAATGGGAATTAAAGGTGAGATATTTTGATCGATTCCTGTAAACGTGCATGTTATACCCTCTCCTATCCTGTTGTTCGTCATTTTGCACACATTGGAGACGTGTTATCCTGCTGGATGGTGTGTATGCTTTCAACAATTCGCTATTATTCAACATTCCATCTTCCAAGATTTCATTTTTATTTTTCTCTGCAAGGGGTTGGGCTCATGGAGGAGCGAAATGACAAAGGGCAGCAAGTTCACAAACAACCGAGGAGGTGAAGTCTGGGGTGGACATTTACACAAGGAGGAAAGGAGGAATAACAACGAAATGAGTCACAATGGCCTGGACAGTAACAGAAGGGAAAATAATCTGCATAGTGTGGAAGAGATGGTGAATATGCATGGGTGAGGATTCAGACTCGGGGGCCAGTCATTTTCACCAGTCTCATGCGATTCGAGTGCGGTCGGAGATCCTTTGGCCCTAGTCTGTAACTACATTTATCCGTAAGCTCGACAGAGTTACGAGACACCCAAAATCAGTGTCGAAATGGAAATTAAGAAAATATTATCATTCTTATCATTATTCACTCCGAAAATGAGGCAGATGACCCGATAGTTCAGAGGGGAAGTGTTATTGCTCTTTTGAGTTGTCTTTTATGGATGTGATTCTGGAAGAAATGTGATCCAACAACAAAAAGTATCGTCCTGATGCTTCACGGATGTTGCCATGTATCAATGTCACACTTTTAAAGGGGATTTTTTGAGCCGGATGTTCCATCATAGTGCCTTTCAAATGGAGTGGGCCATTGTGTGCCAAAGTCACCACCAAATCCCTTTGCTGGACATCCGTCATAAAGGCAATTGCAGAAATCTTACCCATCTCCGTGCCTAAGAAACTATTTTCCATTGGAATAATTTCAATTTTCGGATGAGAATGTCATGTCACGACGTTAGAATCTTCAGTCCATCTCCATCCATCCATCCATCCATCCATTGGGACCATACTCTGTGCAGAGCATTGGTGCTGCCTAAGCAGTCTCAATGGCTATTGGGCACAATCCTGGACAGGTCGCCACTCCAACACAGGATACCAGCAAGCAGGCACTCATTCTGCCGAGTTCGGAAGGATGACAGGCAGGGTCAACCCCACCTGGCATTCATTCAACAGCCAAGTGAGATTCAAACTCAAGATCCTAGGACCAGGCATAAATTCTGCCTCAACAACTTGTAAGTCTTGTTATCAGGATTTTAACTGGGAACCGAGGGACCGTCTGATCACAAACCAGATCTCAACGCCTCAAAAGCGCAAAGTAAAGGGCAGCTTGCTCACTGCCTAAACAATGGGTGCTTTTGAAGCAGGCACAGGCATAATTACCGCCGTTTGTTCCGTCCCGTTAATTTGCAGTCTCTGCACGGAGAGTCGGGTCGTGCCGTCGCGCCGCAGAATTCAAGCCAGTCAGTCATGTTCTGAATTGAGACTCGACATGTTTCCCAGTTTTTTGACTATTTGTGTGTGATTATTGCGCTTGATCATGTTAGTAAAGGGTTAAATTTTGAATTATATTCTCCTCCAAGGATATTCCATTCGCCGTAAGACTTGTACTGTTAGGGTTTTGTGAAATATTTGGAGGAAGTACACATGGTCGGAAGCGGACATCTGGGAACCGCTCGGAGATGGTGTTTTGTGAGGAATTCCACACAAACATGGTAGCTTACGACGATGTACGTTGATTAGCCCCGATGTACCGAAGCTGGGTTTCATTGTACAATGGATTGGAATACCAGCATTCCATTTTACAGCGAGCTATCCTTCAGATGGTTTGTTGAACCCATTATCTCATCTCCAAAGGTGTGGATGTCAAATAATACACCATTGTCATCATTGGCAAGCTTAGGTCTTTGGCCTAATTATTCTTTTTATTTTTATTTTTATGCCCTAATTGCCCTATTTTTTTTGCCCTATTAGGGCAAAATTGCCCTATTGCCCAATGAGGGCAAAATTTTATTTTTATTTTTAATTATTAAATAATTTTTTAATAATTCTAATTACAGGGCGAGATTTATTCTCACTTTCTATTCATTCTGTGAAGTGGGATTCCCTTGATGTTTGTCCCACTGTCAGTTATGCCTTCCTTTTTCGATGAGCCTCGCTCATAGAAACAAAAAAAAAAAAGTTGAAAAAGGTGAGAAGAAAGCAAGGTTGAGGAAGACATCAGAACAAAGTACCGTGGTTGTTTTATTTTACAAATATGATTAATTTTTTTATGTCACTCACTGTTGTTTCCATAAAAATACCACAAAATACCTTTCACAATCTCGTTTTCCTCGTCCCTCAGCGTTTATGAAACTCGTAGCCAGAAAGCCGCAATGGGGGAAGTTTTCATCCCAATGACCCGAGGTCCACCTCTTGAGCCCTTTGCAGCGAGCTCCAGCAGTGAACGCATGGTGGAGGTGATGAAGGATCTTTTTATTTTATTTTACCGAATCCCTTTTGAGGAGGTTGTTCTTCACTTCCATTGAGACTGCAAAGAGGAATAGAACCACAGCCAGAGAGCCTTCAGGACATTCTGCACTGCCATGTCGGCTCCACTGTTCCCTTCATCACATTCGTGACCCTCACCTTTGATCTCCACCTCACAAGAATCCACCCTTGCCACTTATGGGCTTCTCTCTATGGGCGACCGCACCGTGCAATGAAGTCGGAATGTTTTTCCAAGGCAGCGGGGGCATCGAAGAGCAAAGCCTCACTTCTTCGGCCTCATTGTCTCTTTGCTCTTTCTGCTTCTCACTGCTCCATCTCCACCTCTATTCTTATTAGCCTTTGTGAAGCAAACCGTGCTTAATGGCAGGTGCGTCCATGATCCTCAAAGGGGGGGGGGGTGCTGAGCAGTGTATAAAAGCAAAAATAAATTATACTCTATTCCTCTGCACTTAGCTTCACCATGCTTTGCACATGCCATTAGAAATACATGTGACCTCTTTATATAATCTGAACCATTTTCCTTTTATTGGCACCGGGCCCCATTTAACCCCGTGTTAATAACTCCTGTCCTGGTTCCGCACAAATTGTACTCAAACTTGCAGGGCCCCATTGAGTGTTTGCACACGCTGTTTGCCTATCATTCTGCTATTCGGAGCAAAGGGAGAAAGAGCAAAAACGTGGGTGGGAGAAGTGGGGGAATTGAGCAGAAAACGGGAGTTGGTTGTGGGATGGTAAGATTGTTCCAGAAACAATATATATATATATATATATATATATATATATATATATATATATATATATATATATATATATATATATATATATATACAGTGGGGAGAACAAGTATTTGATACACTGCCGATTTTGCAGGTTTTCCCACTTTCAAAGCACGTCGAGGTCTGTAATTTTTATCATAGGTACACTTCCACTGTGAAAGACAGAATCTAAAACAAAAATCCTGAAAATCACGTTGTATGATTTTTAAATAACTAATTTGCATTTTATTGCACGAAATAAGTATTTGATCACCTACCAACCAGTAAGAATTCCGGCTCTCACAGACCTGTTAGTTTTGTGTTTAAGAAGCCCTCCCATTCTCCACTCATTACCTGTATTAACTGCACCTGTTTGAACTCATTATCTGTATAAAAGACAGCTGTACACACTCAATCAATCAGACTCCAACCTCTCCACAATGGGCAAGACCAGAGGGCTGTCTCAGGATATCAGGGACAAAATTGTAGACTTGCACAAGGGTGGGATGGGCTCCAGGACAATCGGCAAGCAGCTTGGTGAGAAGGCAACAACTGTTGGCGCAATTATTAGAAAATGGAAGAAGTTCAAGATAACAGTCAATCTCCCTCGGTCTGGGGCTTCATGCAAATCTCACCTGGTGGAGCCTCAATGATCATGAGAAAGGTGAGGGATCAGCCCAGAACTACACGGCAGGACCTGGTCAATGACGTGAAGAGAGCTGGGACCACAGTATCAAAGAAAACCATAAGTAACACACTACGCCATCATGGATTAAAATCCTGCAGCGCACTCAAGGTCCCTCTGCTCAAGCCAGCGCATGTCCAGGCCCGTCTGAAGTTTGCCAATGACCATCTGGATGATCCAGAGGAGGAATGGGAGAAGGTCATGTGGTCTGATGAGACCAAAATAGAGCTTTTTGGTTTAAACTCCACTCCCCGTGTTTGGAGGAAGAAGAAGGATGAGTACAACCCCAAGAACACCATCCCAACTGTGAAGCATGGAGGTAGAAACATCATTCTTTGGGGATGCTTCTCTGCAAAGGGGACCGGACGACTGCACCATATTGAGGGGAGGATGGATGGGGCCATGCATCACGAGATCTTGGCCAACAACCTCCTTCCCTCAACAAGAGAATTGAAGATGGGGCATGGCTGGGTCTTCCAGCATGACAACGACCCGAAACACATAGCCAGGGCAACTAAGGAGTGGCTCCGTAAGAAGCATCTCAAGGTCCTGGAGTGGCCTCGCCAGTCTCCAGACCTGAACTCAATAGAAAATCTTTGGAGGGAGCTGAAAGTCTGTGTTTCCCAGCGACAGCCCCTAAACCTGAAGGATCTGGAGAAGATCTGTATGGAGGAGTGGGCCAAAATCCCTGCTGCAGTCTGTGCAAACCTGGTTAAGAATTCTAGGAAACGTCTGATCTCTGTAATTGCAAACAAAGGTTTCTGTACCAAATATTAAGTTCTGTTTTTCAGACGTATCAAATACTTATTTCATGCAATAAAATGCAAATTAATTATTTTAAAATCATACAATGTGATTTTCAGGATTTTTGTTAAAGATTCCGTCTTTTACCGTTGAAGTGTACCGATGATAAAAATTACAGACCTCTACATGCTTTGTAAGTGGGAAAATCTGCAAAATCGGCAGCGTATCAAATACTTGTTCTCCCCACTGTAAATATACATATATATATATATATATATATATATATATATATATATATATATATATATATATATATATATATATACACACATACTGTACCACAATTCCAAAAAGCAAGTGACACGGCTGTGTAGTTTTATACAGCACAAGCTGAGTCAACAACCCATCTTGCACTGCTCTTAATTTTGACTTCTTGATGCTTGCGAAACAGTCACTGTTTAACAAAGGATGCAGACTTCATCCATGAGGCGGGAGCAAACAAACCCTTGATATCTGTGGTCAGGCTATCGAAGGAAACTTGGACACAGGAGGAGGCCATTCGGCTCATCGTTACTGTGCTGTAACCACACTGAATTCAACTAATCTACCTTCCTTATATGGTCGTACTAACCGAATCCTCACTCTAAGCTTAACCTCATAACATCCACATTAATTTTATAATTAGCATACAAATCTCATCTATTTTCTCAGCCGTGAATTTAGCTGGGGTACTGGCACACAATTGCCTTTGTTTTTGTGGAAACTGTGCTGTATTTAACGTCTACAGACTGAATGCAGATGGGACGGCCGGACTCAGGTCACCATCCGAAGGAACGGCATGCTCCGAGATTCGGTGCACGCTGCTTGCGGTGCATCAGGATGGCAGTTTTAGTATGATTCCACTCCACGAGGAAATACATCGATGATCGACGACTGAGAGGCGAACACGTTGCCACGGTCTCCCATTGCAAGTAATAACTGGGCTCGAGTCTGCTCATCTTTTGAGTTCCAATGGGATCAGGCACATTAAAGGCAATACGTTGGAAGGAAATGCGAACAGTTAAACCTATCTTGTAGGGTTTTGTCTTTTATTGAAGACCTTATTTGAATAGGGACAATCTACATATTATGCATAGCAGGGTCTGCATGTGTGGAAGGGTTGGGGGTGAGGTGGGGGGGGCAGTGGGTTGTTGAGAAAAAGAGAGAAGGGGCAGAAGAGAAAAATAAAGTTTGGAGGAGTTGGAAAGGAAAGGAAAAGGAGCTTAATGAACTTATATAGTATTGGGGTTGGGGGAAGGGGAGCGGGAGAAGTGGATAGAGTGTCACATATTCTGCTATGGTTCCTTGCAGAGGCTCTATTAGAAGGAAGGTTGACTGCATGAGACAGGTCTTTGGAGATCATCAAAACTGCATTATTTTGTAATAGTTTTGGAGCACTTGTTTAATTGCCTTGTTTACCTTGGAACATTTGTTTTACTACTTGTACTAATTACTTGGAAATATACATTTTTTCTCGAAATAGTATTACCTCCACCACCAAAGGTGTGCAGAGGATATGTTTTCACACCTGTCTGTCTGTCTGCGAACAGGATATCTCAAAAAGTTGTCGATGGATTCAGACGAAAGTGAATGCACAGGTTGGGTGCATGACAAGGACAAAATGATTCGACTTTGGTGAAGATCCGGATGCAGATCCGGATACGAGAGTTTTAAAAGTGATTCTTCACCTTTGAGAGATAGGGCCACCAACGAGTATCATGATATTTCAAAAAGTTGTGGATGAATTCAGGCAAAACTTGGTGGATGATTTGGGTAGGTAACAGGAAGAAGCCTATTCGATTTTGAAGGTCCGAATCCAGATCCGGCCTCTTAGTGGAATACAAAACATCAACTGTTCAGCCTGGTGGAGGTATGCACTCTACCGAGTGCTGTTCTAGTTTTAGTAATGCAAGTGTATGCATAGGTGGACATCCTTTTGTTTGTAGCTCCACTCGATCAAAAACCCCTCCAATTTCATGGATAGATAACTTGCAATTCCTGGGCTAAATTCTGTTTCTACTTTATACACAGGTTGATCTATCAATCTGTGGCCGAACAGAGAATTGGAAAAATAATTATATGCAAAATTTAGGCTCATGGAAGAGCGAACAGACAGAGGGCAAATTGTCAATGAACGGCTGACAGTCAGGCAGGAGGTGGACTCAAAAGCAAGGAAATGAAGGGAAAGAGGAGAGGAGGAAACCTGCAAGTAAGATGTTTGAGTTAGGTCGAGTAAAAGGGGGTAAAAAAAAAGATCAAAGGTCGAGATGGGCAATGACATGAGATGGTGGTGGCACCATCTGCTTGTGAAAGCTATATAAGGGTGGGATTGAACCGTCTCAGAAAGGTAGTTCCCCAAAACGGGAGAAAAAAGGAACCAAAGAGCAGTCTGCGGTGAGCTTGGATTTCAGAAGTTAAACCAGGAAGCGGTTACTGGAAGAACGTGTGCATCCCAGACAAGCTGGGAAGGGTCGTACAGTTGAGAATCTATATGGAGCAAGACTGGAGGATAGACTGTAAAAACAGAGCAGTATTTTAAAAAAGGGAATTTTTCAGGGTTAACGTTTATGGAAAATGACAACAGTGTAAAAAAAAAAAATTTCATTTCCCAATACATTGCTGTGAAGATGTAATAAAATAAATAACTGTAGCAAGTTCACAGGTTAAATGCACTGTTAGCAGTTCATCTTTATTTGTAAGAATCATTGCTCGAGTTTACCATTTAACACTCCTCAAACAGTTGTTTGCTGTTTTATCGTCTTCATTAATTGGGAAATATAGGATACTGCACTGATTTAATTATCTACCAGTTGAAAAGTCTTGTAAATTGGTGCCCCCAACATATTATTAAAACATAAATGGCAGAAATGTTAACCCTTCCCTTGTATGCCCCACACATACCCCTTTTCTCCCCCAAATTCCCTTATCTGTCCATTTTTCCTCATTCTTCCTTTGTCCCTTTCTTTTCTCAAATTTGTTTTTTTTACACTTTACCACCTTTTCTCTGGGTTTGTGACATCGATAGCCGTGTGTGTGTTTATGTATGAATGAATGTATGTAGTCGCAGAAGCCCATGGTAAAATTACCACGATATAAGAAAGCAAAAAAGGAGGAGTTTTATGCTTGTGCTGGTTGAAAGAGCTCAAAAATATGAGGTTATTTATTTGTTATTAGCAAAAAAATTTTTTTAAAGGAATGATTGTGGCGATGGTCTGTTGCCTATCCACCGCCCGGGTTCAATTGTTTATATCTGATTGATAAAATTGTAATTTTCCCATCGGTCTGGATTAATTTGAAACAACATTTGCTTAAAATATTTCTTTTCTCTCCAAGGAGTGTTTCCGTGTTTCAGGGTGGGACAGCCAGACAGAATTCACCTATTATATAACTAATATATTGTAGCGTCAATGGCTCAACAAACGAGCTCATTGTGGCACGAAGTTAAAACCCCACGGTATACTGAATGGTTTTAACTTCTGTGGAGACGTTCCGAATTATGGTGGACAAAGTACACGCAGGTCATGAGGAGAGACACGAGAACCTTTGCTCTTGTAAAGCAAACGGTTTTATTCCCGAACCAAATAGCAGAGGAAGAGTGACCCGATGAAAGGAATACGATGGTGGAGGGGAGGAAGGGAATGCAATTAATAAATAATTATATACAACGAGAATAAAATAAATCTAAAGAAACTAAGGTGCCTCACTCCACACTCAATCACAGACGGGAAAGGGACAAAACCGGGGGACTCCAGCTCTGGTGGTAGCGTATGAAAAGATGGGCTTGGGGCAGCCACGAGCAGGTGATGACGAGGGATGAGGAGGACGACGGGAAAGACGATGAGCAGGTCGCAGGCAGATGAAATTGGCAGAGGCAGGGAAGCAGGACGATGTCCTCAGAGAAAGCTCTCCTCACAAATCAAGCGTCAAATTCTCTCTCTCGTTCTCCTCAGATCTCTATGGTCCTGTTCAGGCTCTTTAGGTTCAGGTTCCTCAGAGTTCAGGTTCAGGTTCCTCAGAGTCACTAATCCTCTCGATTCTTCTCCGGCTCCATTCTCTTCAGTTTTACCTCAGTTGTCTTTTCTCCTCAGAACTCACACAATCCCTCCCTACCTTTGTCAGCTCCTCCCTCTTCTCCCCAGGCAATGCTCCCCCCCCAATCCATCACTCCACCCCTGGAGGCACGCACAGCTCCGCCTCTCCCTTCCTCTCTTGCTAAATCTCCCAGCACCCCTGGTAGAGGTTTACATAGGGTTTTATACACACAATTTCCTTTACCATAATCCCTAACTAATTATTACCAGGTACCACCCCCTGTATGATGCACATTCAAACAAAACATTCCTATGCTGACATGTCCCTACTTATTACATCAAGATGGACTAACTACTCGTGCACAAACCATGCTATTCTATCCATTCCTGTCTGCCCTCTGGTGATATCTATCCCTCCACCCCCCCCCCCCACAAACATAACAATATAAAACTCATTATAACCACTCACTGACTCAACGACTGACTCATTGACTCACTGGCTGACTGATATTATTTGGTATCTTCTTGGTGACGTAGAAAGCTGAAATTTTGCATGCTGACGGACATCAAAGCGGATGCATCCATAGAACTGTCGGAAAGCATCTGTAAATGACAATTCCTGAAAATAAGTGCAGCCTTGTTGTGCTCACTGCAGGTGCATGACACAAGACAATGGGGGAAGCACGGTTTGTTCTTGCTTACAATGTGCAAGCATACCCCACTCGTGAAGTATAGAGATGTGTATGGCTTCCCAGCAATCAGTCAATGCAAAAATCTGTAATTAATTCAGGTTGCCAGAGATAACTCGCTGACTCTTCCCAAAAGACTACATGGGATATTTAACATCCAACAACTGTTGCTAGCAGACGGGACACCTAGCTTCACTTATACTCGAGGGGCGGAGTGCTTTATGATGCAACCCCCTTCCAAATTGGCAACATGCTTAGTATGTCTCCAAAAATGCCATACATTTCATTCTGACAAAAACAGAAGAGTGAAAAGTGAATGAATCATGAGCCATTATTAAATATACCATTTACACGTGGAAATTTTACATTGGAATGGGAGGAGCTTCATTCGTGTAAAGGGACTGAACTTGGCAAGAAGGAGGGGTAACCGGTACGGTGTCTGAGAGTTCAGCATTTAAAATTGGAAGAAGAAGATCCCGTTCTTAAGGGTTGGGGCTCGAGACTGTAGCCAAGTCAGCACTTCAGGGGAGAGTGTTCCTTCTCCAGAATGCTATCAACTCTTGCCAAGCAATCTTTACATGTGTGTCGGAACTGCATGCGAGTGGCCTGAGAACTGACTTAAGAAGAAGAAGGACTGTGTAGCTCGTGTGGCACAGCCAAGTTGCCTTATACTTGAGGAGATAATGGCAGCCAGCCGAGCATGCTTCTCTCAGATCCAGAAAATCTGCCCGCTTCTAAATCCCGACACCGCATGCTGACAGGCCGTTCATGTTTCCATCCCGCACACCATGCTCACGGTTTCACATTGCGTTTTAACAAAGCTTTTGATCAAATTACCCAGTTGTACATTTGCTTATTTTCTTCCAGCGGTTGCGGTGACATTGGGCCATGAAAGACTGTGCTAATTGCACGCCAGTCGCTTGGAGCTTATCTTAATTGCCCCGGGTTTCTGTGGACACATGTCATTGGCTTTGACAGCAGGCTGACTGGCTGAGAGGGGGGGCTTTGAGGCTTCATCATCAGCCGTGCACTCGGCTCATCTTGCTAATAGGAATGGCGGATGGTACAGCTACAGATAAAATATGAAGTCTTTTGAATGTAATTTTTACAAACTCCATAATATCCGACAGGGCTTACTCACAACACCGAAACGAGGCCGTTTAATTGCGGAGAGGACGGTAGGGAATTTGATGGGTCCATCTCGGAAGATTGAATTTGGAATAGCACGTAGGGATTCATATCAGCTTCATGAAACACTTTCACAATGGTTTATGTTTATTTGTTTTGATTAATTTTTTTTTCTTAATCGACTACCTTGCAGCTCCCATACTTTTATCATTCAAGAAAGAAATTGGCTTAAAAAAAACTTGCTGTTCATGTCGCTTTGGCTGAAAGTAGCAAAGGCCGTGGTTGGAATGCCTCGGTTGCTTTTGGCGTGGTAATCGGTGACCAACTTCACAGCCCATACGGCTGAGAACTGTAACTGAAACCCAAGGTGCCAAAAGCCTTCATTGCAGTTTATCTAGCTGAACACGTCCGTGGAAACCTGGCTCGCTCATTAACACCACCGGGGCTTAAGTAAACCCTAACTCTGCACACATGACCATGTTTTTAAATCCTCTCCTCTGAACGGCCACTGTGTGATTTGGTCGGGCCCATTCCTATTCTAGCACCAGCTTGTGGTTTTTTTTTTCACGTTGTATACTGTATTTGTTAGTTGCGGAAGATAATCATCCTTTAAACTAAACCATTTATATCTCGTTAGTAGTTATTTAACTCCATACCTCAAACTTGTTTAAACACAAGGACAGACCAGACGTAAGTTTAAAGAAGGTTGATTTTCATATAGGCCCAACTCCTTATTAATCCAAGGTATATTGTTTTTGAAGAGGCCAGTACTTGTTGAACGGTACTGTGACGTTTTTAATCTTTACTAGTGAGCGTGAGCAGTACAAACGTCTGAGCTACAAACGCCAGTGGAGGCTTTAGAGCACACAGCTTACCAATTGCCGCTCTCAGCCATTTCTCCCTACCTCGTGAAACGTGGAAATTGGTTTAAAACCACTTTCAATCTCAGGTATAGAAATCTTTCACATGTCTTTATTTCTGTTTTGGCGTTGAATGAATGCATTGCTGCCGTGAATTCATACATCACGCGAAAATTGATGTAATTTCATATAAAATGCACTGTTCGTCACAGGCCTTGGCATTCACTTACCAGAGCCACCGTGCAGTGTTCATTGTTGTCTTTCGGGAAAGAAAATGGGAATTACAGCACAAAGGACTCGTGCTCGAGTCCTTCGTGCTTTTTACAAGGTTTTACAAGGAATTAAGGCACAGGAGGAGGTCATTCGGCCCATCATGCCTGCGCTACACTCATACCAGATTTAATCAATCGGTCAAAACCCCTTCCCTTCTTGTGCAGCCATTTTTTTTTTTGGGGGGCGGGGGGAGGCTGCTCCACTGGTACTCATTTCGACGACCTCGGAAGGATGACAGACTGAGTCAACCCCCTGGTGTTAATCCAGCAGGAAACGGGGCTTGAACTCGGGACCCTAAAATCCCAAGCCACCACCCTAACCGCAAAGCCAACACCAGGATAAATAATAAATTTTACTATTATATATATATATATATATATATATATATATATATATATATATATATATATATATATATATATATATTTTTTTTTTACACTCCCTTCCCTCAAGCAAATATTTTATTATTTCGTACGCAGCCTGTGGTTGCTGGTTGTTTCATTGCTGGGATCACAGCTGTGCCCCTGATGTCATGCCCCCTTTTTCCAAGAAGCTGGTACTCATTTTGCTGACCTCAGAAGGATGGCAGGCTGAGTCAACCCACCTGGTGTTATTTAACAACACGACAGGACATCAAACTCAAGACCCTAAGATGTTAAGCCAACATCAGGCATAGATAGTTGATCACCGAGTGATATTTTACATGTAAGGGAAGATTAGTTACCTGCCTGATGATTTTGTTTTGGATGAAGCACTAAACCAAGCAAGAGACTCAATGGTCAGGGCGAAAAGAGTATTTCTCGCATCCTTGCTGGTTGCGTGCGGACACATATGTATCTGACAGTCGTTTATCCACATTAGACGTGAAGGGTTGGTGGAGCCTTCCGTGCTGCGCCATGTCGGTTATTTATTCAGCTGTGCCAACAGTTTACTTTTGAAGGTGCTGCGGTCGGACTCCATTTATCGCTTCACTTTACCATCCTCGAACTTCAGGTGACGATTGACAGCAAATTCCCAACATTTTTCAAGGCTTTTTTTATTTTTATTTTTTACTGACACCACCTTTGCACCTTTACTTGAACCTCCCCTGTCATGTGGTGTTCTTATTCTTCAACATTATTTAAGCGCAGTATGTCTTCACCTTCACTTCAAGCACTTATTTCAACATTATTATATTTGCTGATATATATTTATCGTGCAATTTATCCTATTTCTTTGCACACCAACTATTTCTTTTTTTATATTATTGATCTCAATACTGGACAACAGTAGCTGTCAGCCTTGGGGTTACATTGCATGGATTAAAATGACAAGCTGTCACTCAGATGCTATACTGGTGTGACAAGGAGAGTGTTAAGCTTCCTATCTTGTCTACACGCAGTCGCTTGCTGACATAATGTGTCCCATTCTGTAAGCACTGCTGCCAGATTTGTATAATCCATTAGTTAGGGTAATATAGTATTTATTTTTTCTCTTGTTTTGCACTTATCCTATTGTCTCCATTGTCTTTGATGAGGTGAGTGGTGAGCGGTGGAGTTCGAATGGGATAATTGTGTTTTCCTTACTTCTTCTTCATTGTTTGGTCCTCAGGTTGTCTTTCAGATCCACTTGGTTTTTATTGGTCAAAACACAAAGAATATACCTCTTCAAAACCCAGACTATTTCGGTGCACTTCAGGACAAAGGCTTCCCTCAGCTGATGTTGAGAGATGTTTGGCATACTCGCCGTACTTGGCAACTGCCGGTTGGCGAGAGTGAGCAGCCATGGAAGCAAACATAACTGTAAAAAAAATTCACAATCAACACAAAGAGAAGTCTAACAAATAGGCCTTCAAAATGTAAGTGTACTGTGACAAACTACATTTGAGAGGGGTTGTGGGAGGGGAGGGAGGAGCTCTTAGCTACAAAAGACGATACAAAGATAGCATTGAGAGAAAGCAGACTAACTGTTGCAGTGTTGCAGTCACAATGTACTTGGTAGAGAAGTCAAACAAGCACCAAAAGCAAAGAGCATGAGTAATGAACACCGACTGTGTTCTCTGTACAAAATGAGTGTCTTTGCTGCACTGCCAACACTCGTGTCAAACTCGTACACAGCTTCACTGGCCATGCACCGCAGATAAAAAGACAAAAGCAAATGAGATTAATAAAAGGCATCTATACGATAAGAGAGCGGTTTGTTTGTGTGTGCGTGTGTGTTTGTGTTTGTCACCATTTTTCTGAGAAATGGCTGAATTGATCTTCGTCATAACTTTCAGAGGTTCGTCAGTGAGTTCCAGGGAGTGTTTCAGGCAAAAATCAAAATCAAAAATTCGAAAAATTTGAAAAACAAAAGTTTTATTTTATTATTATTTTTTTTTTTAAAAGGCTGTACAATGCTGAAGGTTTTTGATTAATGACAGTTAAAGTACACATACGTATAAATAAATACAAAACAATTACCAGACATTTATTTTTTTAAATTGCTGTACAATGCTGAAGCCTTTTGATTAATGACAGATAAAGTACACATACGTATAAATAAATACAAAACAATTATCAGACATTTAAATACAAATAAACCTCTTTTCGAAGCAGTCGAAGCTCGTGATACATCTTCTTCTTCTTCCTGAATGGCATTATATTTATAGATTGAGGTCAAAATTAATGCAGAAGCATCAACGGTACAGTCACAGCATTCATTCGACGAATAACATCGAATTTCACTTCCAAGGTAACACTTTTACAATGCATCTTAGCCAATAATCTACAGGGTGTTTACAAAGTCCCGTTACCCCCTCCACAGAACCTGATTTTATATATATATATACATATATATATGTTTATATATATATATATATATATATATATATACATATATACAGTCATGCGCCACTTAACGACGGGGTTACATTCTGAGAAACGTATCGTTAAGCGACGTCGTCGTTGTGCGAACATCTTTTTTTTTTTTTCGTTTTCGAACATCGTACTTTCACAAAACTAGACACCTTGGCTATATGGTATAGCCTATTGCCCCTCGGATACAAATCTGTGCAGCATGTTACTGTACTGAATACTGTCGGCAATTGTAACACGCATCCAAGAGAGACTGAAGACACGTTAGTTTTACCTTTGTGCTGTTCATGACGGCCATCGGTGTTGTTAGCAGCAGCTTACAATCTCCTCTCGCATTGATTATAGAAAGATGAGTAAATAGCGTTTGGATTTTATAAATACGTAATCATTGTGTGGTGTAGTCTGCGGGCCTATGGGGAGGGGCATGATGATGATGCATGATGGGCGTGATGATGGGAGGAGTGGTCGTGGTGGTTATCGTATCTGCAAGGGATATAGGGTGTGCGCGCCGTCTGAGGCGTCCTAGTAATACTGGAGTCGCCCGGCTCGTGAGTGTGCCGAATACGGAATAAAGGGGAGCCGCCGGGCAGAGTACGCCCGCGCTCGCACTTGTACAACACAGCTCGGCTCGACTGTCCTTCCGCTCGTGTCTGCCTGCTAAGCATCTCTCATTTCAGTACAGTACAGTTGGCGAACGAGGATCTTCGGATCGGCGTGTGTAAGGGCGGCAAATGACCCGTGCGGTTCCAGGCTACGGAGCCAAAGGTCTCGCCAGCATGAGCATGGCAGAGGGTCGGTGCACGGCAAACGTACGCGTGCCCGCCTTCGTCGGAATCGACTTCGGCCACGTCGAGTGGGCAACGTTCGTTCGTTTGGTTCATTTTCCTGTTCATTTTGTCGAGGACACGCGTTTCGGCTCGAACGCGGCGTGGGACGTCGCGCAAGCTCTGGAGAATGTCCGAGGTCTCGATGGTCGGGGCACAGCAGATGGTCTAGGGGTCATCGCGATGGGCCAGGCACGCACGGCCATGCGCACGGTCTGGGCGCGGGTCGTGGGCGAGCGTGGCAATGCAATCACTCGGACGGCGGTCTGAGCTCTCGAGGTCGTCTACGGTGTGTGGGCCGAGGGTCATTGCCCATTGTTACGGTCATAGATGGCAGTGTGCGAAGCGATCCTTCCGTCCCGGGTCGAAACCTGCTTGCGATTGATCCGGAGATGACAAGATCAGTGGCGGGGGGGGGGGGGGCGGGGGGAGAGTGAGCGAGGCACGGATCGGGTGTCGAATTGAGTCCACTCGTGCTGGCCGCGCATCGCATTCGGCTGTGCAGTGCAAATTCACGACAGAGGAGCGTGCGGCACGGTTCAGAGATCGTTTTATTTCTGGTCTGCGAGCAGCCATCCTACGGTTGACCGACATCACATTCGACTCGGCGGTCGCGACTGCTTCATCTGTCGAGCAGACACTCACGGATGTCCGCGCCATTGCTGGCCAGGACGTAATGAGTAGCTCCAGCTGGAGCATGGCGGCTAATCCCGAGGGCCACGCGGTGACCGCACAAGTGCCGCAGGTCGCGCAGCCCGGAGTCCGCGCGATGGCACAAGTGCCGCAGGGTGCTCGCGCGCCTAGCGGTGCGGGACGAGGGTGCGCACCGCAGCACGGTCGCACCGGGAGTGAAGGGGCACCGCAGCACGGTCACACCGGGAGTGAAGGGGCACCGCAGCAGGACCCCGGTGACCTGGAGATCAGCCTGCAGCCGGGGCATGACGATGCCGGCAAGCCGGAGCAGGAGCCGGACCCGGCGAGCCGGACCCTTTTGGGTCGGAACGGGTTCCGGTTCGTACCTCCAGATGTGCCAGTGCTCTCTTCGAGACCTTCGTCGAGTACCGAGGGCGAGGCTCTGGCGGCGGGGGCCGCGTCGATGCAGCGGGAGCGACCGTTCGTTGCTGCCTGCGGCGGTGATGTGCGGTTCAGGAGCGGCGAGAGCCGTATCAGCTCTCGCGATGAGTTCCCGCGCTTCGTTCGCGATGAGTTCCCGCGCTTCGGCAGGGTTCGTGAGGCAATGCGCGTCAGTGTTGTTCAGGCAGCTTCAACAGGTGGCGGTGAGCCCGTGGCGTTAAAGGGAGTCGCGAGTCGCAACATCAAGTCGACAACCAAGAAACGGACTCGTGATGTGGGTTGTGGGTTGTTGTTCAGGGCATATATGTTTTTCCTTGCTCTAGTGATGCAGTTTAACGTTGTTGAAATAAATGCCAGCAGTTCTCGTGTGAAAGTGGATTTGGCGGGGATCAGTCAATGGAGTTGGTGTTATGATCAATGTGATGTGGGGGCGAATAAAGAAGGTTTATTGGCCTCCAGTTGCCCCAGGCCGCAGGTAATTGCTTTGTCATGTGCTGGGATTTTATCAAAAAAGCGCGCTGTATGGAAAAATGAGTTTGCAATACTTCGAATAATGTTCGTAGTGATTTATAACGAGCCTATGATTGCAGTGTGGTTTAAGTGGAGTTGCTCCCGTCTCGCGGCCGTGTGGGTCTCGGAGGTCGACTCAGGACCAAGATTGGTGCCCTGGTCGGCGTTACCCCCACCTCTGGTTGCGAGCGCAGCTCTCTGTGTTCGCTCAAGGCCGTTTGGACGGGCGTTGGCGTCTCAACTGATTGTGGTGCGTGAGTTGTTTTGGAGCATTAAATGCATACAGCCAGCGGCGCTGTTCAGCGCCCCCGGCCAAGGTCGATCAAGGCTGGCGCCACGGCTTCCAGACGGCGGGCTTCCGGCCTCGGAATGTTTATCTACATCGGGTCTGCCTGGGGGGATTGGGCCGGAGGCGTTTGATGGTGCCGGGGGAGGTTGGCGCGAAAGGTCGCCACGACCTTGGCGAGGGCCATGTCAGCATGGGCCGCCTGGGGGCGTTTTTGCTGCGTAGTGCTGCTGTGCTTCTCATTTTGCTGCTTCATATCGGTAACGCGGTCAGAATTTGGTGGGTGCTTTGTGCACCTCCATCTTTGGAACCTGGCCTTTGCTGTTCCACTCGCTCGCATCGACACATTATATGATGTGGTGTGCTATTATACTTCGCTATTGGTCATTTTATTTTCATGATTATTATACCGAAGTCCTTATAATTCTTCTTATATTGGTGGTCATTTAATAATCATACTTTTAGGAGGGAGGAGTGTGGTGTAGTCTGCGGGCCTACGGGGAGGGGCATGATGATGATGCATGATGGGCGTGATGATGGGAGGAGTGGTCGTGGTGGTTATCGTATCTGCAAGGGATATAGGGTGTGCGCGCCGTCTGAGGCGTCGTAGTAATACTGGAGTCGCCCGGCTCGTGAGTGTGCCGAATACGGAATAAAGGGGAGCCGCCGGGCAGAGTACGCCCGCGCTCGCACTTGTACAACACAGCTCGGCTCGACTGTCCTTCCGCTCGTGTCTGCCTGCTAAGCATCTCCCATTTCAGTACAGTACACATTGCATCGATGTTATAATTTACAAATGAAGAAACGAGCTCCTGTCAATTGTGATATATTTTCGGAACAGTGCGATTGTTTTAACAACATGAAAAGCTTCACTGAAAACAAATTGGTGTTTTAATTTCGACTGTAACAACGATTTATTCGCGGAATTCTTCAACTCAAAGGTAATTTACTTGCTGGAAGGTAAACGTGGAAACATTGGTTCAGTTTGAAAGCCGATTTCCTTGAATCCCGATTTAGCACGACCCTGTTTTTTTCGCGATGACATTTTATGGACCTCAACGATCGCATTATAACTGGGCCATACTGTGGTTTATTATCATTATGAGGTATTATGTACTGTACAATGTACATAATTGTACATGCTATTTTTATACGACTGGCAGCGCTACGTCGGCGACATCACTCGGCGATAGGAATTTTTCAGCAACATTTTTTTTCATTTTTTTTTTCAGAGCTGGCAGATCCATCGTTTATGCGATCCGTCGTTGCCCGGAACGTCGTTAAGGCCTAGGTCACATTTGCCACGGCGGCCGTGGGGTCTCAAAAATCTGCGGCCACTAGCAATTCTACGGCGGCCGCAGTATTTCCACGATCACACAATGTAGCAGTCACATGTTTTTATTTTTCGGGTAGCCGCACGGCGTAAGTTTATAAATCGTGGAGACCGAAAACGTGGGGGTGCCGTACGGTCTTTGATTTGATGTCGCACGGTGACCTTAGGGCGTCCCTGCGGTGGCAATATAATTTTCAAGGCAGACGCAAGGAGACCTCAAGGTGCCCGCAAGGCGACCGCAGGGGGGCTTAAGGCGAACGTGCGGCCAGACGGACGGTAAAGGACCAGTCACACCTTGACGTTTTAGCCAGCTTATGCCGATTTTTGGAAATTTTGTCGAAAACGCTGGTACACGTCGAATACGTTATGGGTTAGTTTTGATAACATTGAGAGCACGCTGAAAAACACTGCCATACGTCGTAGTACGCTGGCTTTAAACGTTGTACTTTTTGGTTGTCCTCAAATTTTCCATGCTTGAAATTTTAAGACTTATGCCAGCGTATGACTCACACGTTCCGCATAACACTGGCCATAAGTTGTCGGCACGTTACGCGATCGTTGACACACGTCGACACACATTACTTGTCAGGTACTCATAAGTCGAAACACGTCAAGGTAATGGTTAGCGTCAGTGTTCCAGACTCCCTGGTTTTTTTTTTCCTTCCTTCCTTCGGTATGATGGTGATGTTGACACTTCGATTTCTAATGTGGTTATCATATAATATCATTAATAGACTGCGGCTCAACGATTTAAATCATAACCGCACTGAACACTGAACACCGTCATACCGAAGAAAAAAAGAAAAAAAAAACCGGGAGTCTGGAACACTGATGCTAACCATTACCTCGACGTGTTTCGACTTATGAGTACCTTACAAGTAACGTGTGTCGACGTGTCAACGATCGCATATCGTGCACAACTTATTCCCATCGCATGCGGAATGTGTGTCATACGGCAAGTACGTCATAAAATGTTTAACACGTTTATAATTACAAGACGTACTCCACTTAATACGACGTATGATAGCGTACTTTAGCGTTCTATTCACGCTTACCAAACTTACTCATACCGTATTCGACGTGCGCCAGCGTTTTAGACGCATTTTTCAGAGGTCGGCATACGCTGGCAAGATCGCCAAAGTGTGACTGCGATGTTGACACTTCCATTTATCCGGCGGTTATGATTTAAATCGTTGAGCGGCAGGTTTTTAACAGGCTACGCCACGAGTTCGTCGGCGATACGTGCAGCGCACTATGCATAAGTTAGACTATCGTTGGGCAGAGGTTGTGAACGCTGACAACAGGCTAAGCATTCGTTGGTATAAGTTATCTATAAGACAACGAAACGTTCTGTGTCCGTTACTAATATGTTAGGCATTCGACCAACTCGTTATGAATACGTCCGAATCTTAAAAAAAAATCAAAAGTTCAACGTAAGCCAGCGTTTTACATACATTTTGATACGTTGCCATTGCTGGCTAAAACGTCAAGGTGTGACTGGGCCTTAACGAGTGGGTATATATACCAGTCCTTTTTTTACTGAAATAAAAATATACCAGTATATATAACTGAATATACTATAACTATAATATACCGTGGTCCCCCAGAATCCGAACGACCAAGCTGGTTGAACAAATTGAAATCAGAACAATTTTTTCGAGAAAGTTTGGCCCTAAGAACCCAATACATTAAACAAAAACCGAACAATACATTAAACAAAAACCGAACAAAAAAAAAAAAAACCGTGCGGCTACCCGAAAAATAAAAACATGTGTGACTGCTACATTGTGTGACCGTGGAAATACTGCGGCCGCTTTATAATTGCGAGTGTCCGTACATTTTGTCGACCCTCTGGGCGCCGAGCCAAATGTGACTTAGGCCTTATCTCGTGTTTTCACCTTCCATTTTTTTTTTTAAATCATCTTGTGTTTTAATTAGTAACAAAAAAAGCAATCCGATCACGTGGTGTGACGGACTGTTGGGCAAGGATTGAATTTCACAGCAAAACCGGTTGTAATTTTTAATCTCCATGATTACGTCAGCCCGATGCGTTTGATGAAAGTGATTGTGGTTCTGCGGGCATCATGTTTGATGAGCTGCCCTGGGGGCAGCGCTCTCACAGAGTGCGCGAGCGATCGGAACTCGAGCCTGTGTGGACCTTTGGATCTGGTGATTGTACCAGTTTACATACAATACACCACCACCGAAGGTCATTTACTCATCTTATTTTACCTTAAACATGGGGAATTTCAGTTTAAAGTGTCTTGAAAGTGGGTTTTCTTTGGGTCCACGAACAGATTAATTCACTCCATTATTTCTTATTGGGAAAATATTTTTTGAATCCAAACTTTTTGCAATCCGAACAGCCTCCTGGAACAAATTAAATTCGGATTCTGGGGGCACCACTGCGTATAGGCAAACAACTATACTCCGATCTCTAGCGGTAGCGCACGATGGACGCACGGCCGACGCAGACTGCCCCGGAGGCCGTACGTAGGTGCACGGCGGCCGTATGGGAACCGTGCGTCGACCTTGCATTGCCCACAGGTAGTCACACAGACTGCAAGGCCACCGTACGGCGACCGTGTAAATAGTGCAGCCGCCGTAATTTTTTGGGGGTTGGGAAAATTCAATTTTCATTGAGAAGAGCTTACGGCAGCCGCACGGAAAACGCAAGCCCACTGCACACCCTATGTACGGTCGACGGGGAACACATCTCCGTCATCTCTTGGCTTGTCTAATTGCTACGGCTAGCGTAGAATTGAAAAAAAGTTATAACTCCGTGATTTCATTCCACGGCGACCCTACGGCCTGTAAAATATAGCCAAACGGCGTAGGGCCACCCTGAGGCCACCTCAGTTTCTCTGCGGCCGCCGAACGTTTCTGTCAATTCAGAGGGCGTACGGCCGCCTTATCCTCGCTGTAGAGCAAATGTGACTGAGGCCTAAGCTGTGCATGACTGTATATATATATATATATATATATATATATATATATATATATATATATATATATATATATATATATATATATATATATATATATATATATATATATACATACATATGTACCGGGCGTAGTGCCATGCGCCTGTAATCTGGCTACTCGGAGGCTTGGGTTGGAGGATCGCTTGAGGACGGGCCACGCTATGAGAGGGTGTAGGGTAACCCGGAATCATGGCGAAACCCAATCCTTATCCCTGTGTCGTAAGAGGCGACCAGGGTTGCGTCAGGAAGGGCATCCGGCGTAAAACCTGTGCCAAATTAGAATGCGGATCATAACGGATGATCCGCTGTGGCGACCCCTAATGGGAGCAGCCGAAAGACGAACAACAATATATATATATATATATATATATATATATATATATATATATATATATATATATATATATATATATACACATGTCAACAGCCTGTCATCCTTCCGAGGTCGGTGAAAGGAGTACCAATCCAATGTACTGGTAATAGGGGACTTGCATCAGTGGCACATCCTCACCCTCAGCTGATGATGCTACCCACAGCCCTATGCTGCATAAGAAGGAGGTTGAGGCAATGGGTGTAAATTCTGAGATTTTCATGTATTGTGTACATGGCCTTTAAGTTGGCTGTCCTGTCTGTTTGAATTCCATGACTGATAAAAGATCCCTTGGTGCCATTCAAAAAGAGCAGGCCATTGTGCTTTTTACCCTGGCCTGTAAATTGTTCAATCTTACCAGGATCTGCAAGAGCAGGCATTGCATCAGCACAGCTCACATGGTACACAGCTCAACTGAAAGCCAAAATGTTGCTCAATTCCTCAACAGCAATCTCCATCAATTGATGAAATCAACAGGACGTTGAGCAGCAGTGGGCAGGAGACAAGAGGGGCGGGAGATGGCAGGACAAAACAGTGGGGAACAGAGACATGAGGAGATTTGTGGAAGGGAGATGGAAGGGGCGGGGAAACACGGGGTATACAAGATGGACATCACAGGGACTTTCAGGACCTTACATTACAGGAAACTTTCAGGAAGGAAGGCAGGGAATTTGAGGAGGTGGGTTTGCGGTGGATTGACGGGGGTAGAAAAGATCGAGGTTTTGGATGGGGGAAGACAAGAGGTGGTGGTGAACGGCTGTTTTGAAGACCTGGAGGGAAGAGTGGGATTGAAGAGAGTGTAGGAGTTTATTCCAAAGGTGGGGAAAAAGAGGAATGAAAGAGTGAAGGTGAGCTGTGATTCATGATATTGGTAATTTTACCAGAAGGGGGTTGCTGGCGAACCTTGAGCATCCTGCGGAAATATAGGAGGGATACATCACAGACAGAGCAGGGTGGGGGAGACCAGAGAGGCAACAGTAGAAGACAGAAAGACTACCCACCTGCCTGCGGTGAGAGAGTGAGAGGCCCAAAGACTCAGCCTCATCGCGGGAGATACTCATGATCCTAAATGTCTTGGTTTCCACACCGTGAAGCTGAGAAAGGTGAGAGGCAGGAGCACCAGCCCAGAGGGGAGAGCAGTACTCCATCAGGCTGCGGACGAAAGTTTTGCATGTGGTCAAGAGCTCAGGTGGGCCGAGGAAGGACTTTGCACGATGGAGGATGCCAAGTAAGTGACTGGCTTTGAAGGCTAGGTTGAAAATGTGGCTTTCCCAGGAAAGATCGTGGCAGATAGTGAGACCCAGAAGCCTGAATGAAAGGACTTCTTCCAAAGGATTGTTGAGAAAGTCAATGGGGGGAGGGGGCTCCAAACGGTCCTTTCGGAGAGACGTAGTGAGAGTGTGAGATTTGTCAGGATTGAAAGACATGTTCCACATGTTGGACCAGTTTGTGATAATATCCAGATCTGCAGTGAGTGACGAAGCTGCTGCATGCCCTTCTGAGGGATGACAGATGGTATGACAGAGGGTGGAGTCATCAGCAAAGAGATAAAGAGGATTTTCCAGAAAGTCAGAGAGATCATTGATGAAAATCAGAATAAAGAACAGGGCCCAGAACGCTGCCTTAAGGAACTCCAGCCTGGACAGGAAGAGGGGATGAGAGAACTCCATTTTGGGTCACAAGTTGGCTGTGACAGGAGAGGAAGTCTGCAATCCATGAGTGGAGATGGCCTTGGATACCATCGGAAGAGAGTTTGGTGAGCAGGGTAGGGTGTCAGACTGTGTCAAAAGCATGCAATATGTCTCGGGATATGGCTCTGATTTCAGTCTGGCATTGTGGACCTCCATCCATTGTTGGAAGAGCAGAAGTAGCATATTCAGAGTAGAGTGACCTGGTCTGAAACCAAATTGATGATTGGAAATCAAGCCATTGGAGAAGAGGAAGGATTTAATGTCTGAAGCGATGATGGATTCCATAACCTTGCTGATGATTGGAAGAAGGCTGATTGTTCTGCAGTTGCAGGGATCTGTTTTTGCACCTTTTTCTGCAGAGTGGTCATGTTTGCTGATTTCCAAGCAGATGGCAGATGACCTTGAGCAAATGAGAGGGTGGGTAAATAGAACAGAGAGAGATGGTGAGCAAGAGCAGAGGAGCAGGTTTTTAGGACATGTGGGCTGATGCCATCTGGACCGGTTGCAGAATCTGAGTCGAGGTTTGACAGCAAGCTCTCCACTTTGTCAGAAGAAAAGGACACAGAGTCCAGGGACAGCAGGGTGCGACTGGTGAGGTCGGTGCAGAAAGCGATGGGTTTCGGACACAAGATTTAGATGCAAATACCGAGTTTAGGCATTCAGCCTTTCATGTGCGGTGTCAGCAGTGCAGCCATTTAACGTAAGGGACGGGATGGAGTGGGAACATACCTCATAAACAGATTTGATTAGATGCCACCAGGATTTGGAGGAGGGAGAGAGGTTTGAGAGTTCAGATTTGAGATTAGAAAGCTGTTGTTTTCTGGCTCTCCTGAGGGTAGATACACACTTGTTCTGAGCTTTATGGAAGGAACTGAGATTGCCCTCAGTTGGATTTGCTTTCCATGAGGCAGAAGAGTTCTCGCCTTTGCAGTTAAGAGGAGTTTCCCTAAATCTCCATCAACCAGGAAGATATCTTTCAATCCTTGGAGAATCTCTAGTTTTACAGTTACTTTACTGAAGGCATTATTTTCTTTCTCTCAGCAAATGTAAAGTATGCAAGGAAGAAAACGAGTTATGTCTCACTACTGCTTGCAGCAGTCAAGTGTCCCCTTTGGAAGGTTATTTAACACTGGGCACACGATACCTGAACATTCCCCGATGAAGACCATCTGGTCGTTGAAACGCTGGACATGAGCTTTACCTATTTTGGGCAGCTGTACTGTAGTTGGTGCAGTGCCATCATTTTTTCATCCGAATCTTGCACATGACGACCATTTTTTTTTGTTGCTGTGGTTCCCTTCGTGTACAGCCTTTTTGGCTGCTGGTTGCATCATTGGTTAGTGGCACGGCTATGCGGCTGATGCAGTGCCCCTATTACCAGTACACGCTGGTGCTCATTTCGCTGACCTCAGAAGGATGGCAGGCTGAGTCAACCCCCTGGTGTTAATTCAGTGGTAAACGGGGCTCAAACTCAAGAACCTTGGATCCCAAGCCACCACCCTAACCACTAAGCCAACACCAGGGTTGTTTCTGTGGTTATTTGCGTTCAATATATCAAGATGGGAGCAGAGAGAGAAAAGAGAGCATGACTGGTGTTAAATTGGAATGATGAACTAATGAAGAAGGTGCTGAAGCATCCAGGCTACCTCGTTAGCCTCGTTATATGTAACTCAATGATAGTAATGACTGCATGAGTAAAGAGACGTGTGTTTGGCTTGATGGAGTCACACTGTCAGATGAGGTTTTGCTGTGAGTGAACCTTAAAATCGGCACCTGTGGCTTGGCACGCATCTGTCGAGGACTTTACCAGGCATTTGGCTTCTATGCCAAATTAATGTATTTGTGCCAAATTAAACGATCGCAAGAAAACTAAGTTGACGACTGTTGCTGGCAGGAATCTCCCACTGCTCATCCGTCTGCCACCTGGGGCATATCCAACCTTCCCTGCTGACAGTCTTCCAAAATAAAAATATTCCAATGAGATCATTAAGCCATGAAAATTGACGTGTGTGTGTGTGTATGTGTGTGTGTGTGTGTGTGTGTGTGTGTGTGTGTGTGTGTGTGTGTGTGTGTGTGTGTCAGTCGGCATGGGGTATTCCACGAATATTACAAAAGAACATTTTGATATTGTAATATAGAACTTTTTTTTCAAACACTGTACAGTAATGTTTTATTTAATATTTAATCAGTATTTAGCACAGTATCCGTGAGCCACATCACACACCAGGATACCTTTCCTTTGAACCAAACCTCATCTCATCTCAAAATTGATATCAAATGCAAATGATGTGATGAAAATCAAATGAAATTACCATCACCGAAATTTAGTTTCTTTTGAACTTCAAATTCTAACAAACTTCACATTTGAATCAACCGCTTCCAGGGTAAAAAAAAAAATCATGTAATTTGATACTTGCACTCCTATATATTCCGGGAGATGACGGAAAACCAGACTCATTGACATTATGCATTCTTGTTAGAGTGTCCGCTTTGAATCTGAGAGGTCGGGCGCTTCAATCGCACCCTGGTTGAGTCCATAATTATACCAAAGACTTTAAAATAATTATTTTAAATAATGCTCTTCGCTTGACACTCAGCATGAAGAGGCGATGCAAGATTAAACCTTGTGGGTTTGCATCCCGTGGGGGGTAGGTTCTTTCTCCTTAATCGCTCCACTGAGTGAGGAGACAAAAGCAACATTGCAACATGACTCCATTGACACCAAGATTGGCCTGAGAACTTTTGTCACTTCCTCCCGTGTCACCTTCCTCCCAGCTGTGGTTGTCTAATGTTAAGTCCTGTGTTGTGTATAGTCTGTCTGCATGTGTGCATACAAATTGGGAAACAGCTCTTCCATGATTCTTCGTCCATGTAAGGATGGCTAAGAAGTACACACACTTGCCTCCAAGCTGTCTAGCCTGGGTTCGAATCCCGAAGCAGCTGTACGCTGTCATCGCAGTGTTTCACAAGCAGTGTGTGATTCATCAATGTGTGTGTGTGTGTGTGTGCCGTTCCTCAATGCATGTTAAACTGGGCATCCCATCAACCGACATTAGTTGGTGGACGTTAAAGATCCCAGGGTGTCCTTTGCGAAGAGTAGGCGAGCTATCGCTGACACCCTGAGCAAATTAAAATTTTCTGCCCGAATATACAAAGAGCATTGCATCAGCAGCACAGCCTTGCCCTCAGCCAATGATGCTCCCCCACAAAGTCTTGTGCTGCACATGAAAGAAGAAGAAGTCCATGTATAAAATATTATAACAATGCAGTCTGGATCTGCCCTTGGGCACCATAAGCAATGCACACAGCTGGGGAAATACTCATCAACCCACACAATGCAATATCCCAAAACAAAAGTAAAATTTCAAAAACTGACATCTGCTCGATCTTGTCATCATCATATTTTTAGTTTCCTTCCTTAATTGAAAATGTAAAATGCACCATTAAGCAGAAAATAAAACAGTGAATTTCCCAGAAATTTCTGCCATAGCTTGCCTTTTATGGTACCCTCATTGACTGTGATGTGCAACTGCGTCATGATCTGTCTGTATTGGACAATTCTGCATGACACATGACTGACTGCAGAAATTTTGGGGAAATTAATTAACATTACATCTGCTGCCTTGTGTAATGTTTCCTGTAAATATTAAAAGTGAGACATTCAAGACCAAGATAGGTCATCTAACAATGTGGAGCTTCATCAGGGTATATAGATTGCAGGAGTCTGAAAATGAACGATCTACATATACTGTATGTGTGCTTGTAGATCTGCATGCCGACTCACACACTCACCGACACACAGACCGGTTACATTAGGCTCTTCGAAATCCATTTGGTAACCCGTTAGGCAAGTACTTAGATAGAGTCTCTCAGTTTGTGTGATCAAGTACCTGTTGAGTTTGACACGGTCTGAATTCACCAGCAGTGTTTTCACAGAATGTTTTGCTGAAATTCCAGGAGAAATTCATTAAGTGGTCCAGTCACTTCTGTGGAGCAAGTCCTGGGAAGCACCGTGTTTGAGGCACGGGCCTTGTTCGGAGTCTGTGCGGAATCACACATAAAATAAGCGGCAAAGCCTGAAAAGTCAATGGCAGTCTTTGTCAAAATGAGGAAAAGGTGATGACTGTTTTATTCCTTTTGGGTTTCAGGTTGGTTTGAGAGAAAGAGAGATAATATTTTTTTTAGCTCACCTGGAATGTAGTTCTGGGGAGTTTATGAGATGGCTCGTTGTCCATCCGTCAGTCAGTCCGTCCGTCTGTCCATAAACATTTTCAACTTCTTCTCTGCAACTAGACACACAATTTTTATGAAACTTGACCACCACCTTCATCACCCGTGATGTACCAAAGTTTGTTCATGGCATAAGAAAAATTGGCATCTAAGGGGTTCTCTGGGGGTTGCACCCCCTCCCCCAAAACCCTCCAAAAATAGGTATACAATCCTCAAATCTAACAATTCTGAGCTCTTTTCAAGCTAACTTTTTGTGTCAACTTGAAATCTGCCTCCCCATCAAAAACAATGGAGATCAAAGGAAAGAGAATTGACTGATTGCACTCTTTCAAGACTATTTTCAGGATCATAGAGGCATTTGCAAGCACATGCTCACTTTGGCTGAGAATCCTCATGTTATTCTCTTTCCTTTGATCATCCAATACAGTGTAACATCATTGATAATGTGCTGGGCCATGCAAATGAGGATTTTCCTCAAAGTACCCCTCATGAAATGTGGCCTCATAAGGCCTCACCAAAGGCATTGCATTTTAAAGCTTATTTTGTGTTGCTGATGATGCTTTCAAAGCAGAAACATGTCCAAGACTGAGGCTTAAAATGCTGGCTGGAACACTGCTCCCTCCCCCTTCTTCCCTTCCTCTCTTACAGGGGTTGTTAATTCTTTGGAGAGATCTCAAAACAATGATAAATAAGTGAATACCTCATCCAAAGGTGATGACCTGTAATGATGCAGATATTGAAACTTTTAGAAATGGACTGGCACTTACCTAAATGACAATTATTGTGTTAACATACAGTGGGGAGAACAAGTATTTGATACACTGCCGATTTTGCAGGTTTTCCCACTTACAAAGCACGTAGAGGTCTGTAATTTTTATCATCGGTACACTTCAACTGTGAAAGACGGAATCGAAAACAAAAATCCTGAAAATCACATTGTATGATTTTTCAATAATTAATTTGCATTTTATTGCATGAAATAAGTATTTGATTCATCAGAAAAACAGAGCTTAATATTTGGTACAGAAACCTTTGTAATTACAGAGATCAGACGTTTCCTGTAGTTCTTAACCAGGTTTGCACAGACTGCAGCAGAGATTTTGGCCCACTCCTCCATACAGATCTTCTCCAGATCCTTCAGGTTTCGGGGCTGTCGCTGGGAAACACAGACTTTCAGCTCCCTCCAAAGATTTTCTATTGGGTTCAGGTCTGGAGACTGGCTCGGCCACTCCAGGACCTTGAGATGCTTCTTACGGAGCTGCTCCTTAGTTGCCCTGGCTGTGTGTTTCGGGTCGTTGTCATGCTGGAAGACCCAGCCACGCCCCATCGTCAATGCTCTTGTTGAGTGAAGGAGGTTGTTGGGCAAGATCTCGCGATACATGGCCCATCCATCCTCCCCTCAATACGGTGCAGTCGTCCTGTCCCCTTTGCAGAAAAGCATTGCCAAAGAATGATGTTTCCACCTCCATGCTTCACGGTTGGGATGGTGTTCTTGGGGTTGTACTCATCCTTCTTCTTCCTCCAAACACGGCGAGTGGAGTTTAAACCAAAAAGCTCTATTTTGGTCTCATCAGACCACATGACCTTCTCCCATTCCTTGTCTGGATCATCGAGATGGTCATTGGCAAACTTCAGACGGGCCTGGACATGCGCTGGCTTGAGCAGAGGGACCTTGCGTGCGCTGCAGGATTTTAATCCATGATGGCGTAGTGTGTTACTTATGGTTTTCTTTGATACTGTGGTCCCAGCTCTCTTCAGATCATTGACCAGGTCCTGCCGTGTAGTTCTGGGCTGATCCCTCACCTTTATCATGATCATTGAGGCTCCACGAGGTGAGATCTTGCATGGAGCCCCAGACCGAGGGAGATTGACTGTTATCTTGAACTTCTTCCATTTTCTATTAATTGCGCCAAGAGTTGTTGCCTTCTCACCAAGCTGCTTGCCTATTGTCCTGCAGCCCATCCCAGCCTTGTGCAAGTCTACAATTTTGTCCCTGATGTCCTTAGACAGCTCTCTGGTCTTGCCCATTGTGGAGAGGTTGGAGTCTGATTGATTGAGTGTGGACAGCTGTCTTTTATGCAGATAACGAGTTCAAACAGGTGCAGTTAATACAGGTAATGAGTGGAGAATGGGAGGGCTTCTTTAAGACAAAACTAACTGGTCTGTGAGAGCCAGAATTCTTACTGGTTGGGAGGTGATCAAATACTTATTTCGTGCAATAAAATGCAAATTAATTATTAAAAAATCATACAATGTGATTTTCAGGATTTTTGTTTTAGATTCCGTCTTTCACAGTTGAAGTGTACCTATGATAAAAATTACAGACCTCTGCGTGCTTTGTAAGTGGGAAAACCTGCAAAATCGGCAGTGTATCAAATACTTGTTCTCCCCACTGTAGCTCATAATCCTGAATGCACTTATGAGTGAGCGAAATAAAAATGGCTTTGCAATTCAAGTGTCAATTGTTCACTTAAGTAAGCAGACAAGAAATTGGTCCAAAGAAGATGATAAGTTAAATTTACCAGAATCAAATGTGTTTAAGCTACACAATTATGTGATAGATATACATTCAGTAAATGTCCAGTCTCGTTAAGGGAGGTTGGTTAATAGTTCCCAAACCATTTGGCGAAATGTTCAGGAGGTGAAAAGGAATCAGGTCAACCAGGAAGTTTTTGTTTATTAATCATGGTTGCCCTTAAGAAGGTGTTGATGCACCTTCTTCTTAAACCACTATAGTCCACATGGTGTCAGAACAGGTGTCACCACCCCCCCCACCCCACTTAATGAAGGGGTTATGTATCTAAATACCCTTACGTTACACGAACCTTCATTATGTGGGAGCTCGTTACCTTCGCAAACTTTGTTGCGAAGGTTATGTTTTGATCGCTGTGTATTTATTTATTTGTGAATATGTGTGTTTGTTTGTTTGTTTGTTTGTTATTCGCATAACTCCAAAAGTATTGAACTGAATCGCAGCAAATTTGGTGGGATGATTGGTTATTATCCGAGGACCATTTGATTTGATTTTCGGAGCGATCGGGTCAAAGGTCAAGGTCATGAAAAGGTCAAAATCGTCTTTTTACCATAGCGTGGTCAATTTCTATCCAATTTGCATGCAACTAATGCCAAAATGTTCAGAATTCAATGCCCCATCTTGTGATATGTGACATGACACAATGTCGTAATAACCCTTTTTAGCGGTTGGGAGTCAAAGGTCAGGGGGGGTCACGACATTGCAAAATGTGCGGTTTTAGTCATAACACGGTCAATTCTTATCCGATTTGCATGAAACCAACACCAAAATGATGACTGTTCTGTTCCCCACACTCTAATACCAATTACAAAATTAAGAGTACAAAGGTCAAGGTCGAGGTCATGAAAAGGTCAAAATCATCATTTTGCCATCGTGCGGTCGATTTTTATCCAATTTGCATGCAACCAATGCGAAAATGTTGTGAATTCAATGCCCAATCTTGTGATATACGATATGACACAATGACGTCATTACCTTTGTTAGCAGTTTGGGTCAAAGGTCAGGGGGGTCAACGACCTTTATAATCATAACGCGGTCAATTCTTATACAATTTGCATGTAAGTAGATTCAAAATGTTTAGAATTCAATTCCCTATCCTGTGATGTGTAATATTTGATTTCTTATAATGTGACCAGTTGTCATCAGATTGACTTGACACCGACACCCAAAAAGGTCAGGGAGTTCATACAGAAATTGTACAATGTACGTGAATCAGTGTCAAACAGCAGGAAATTTAATGTTTTTAAGCCATCATAACACATATGAGATGGCAGATGTGGTATGGAATTAAATACCCTCACAATCAACGGTTTCTGGGGGGGGGGGGCAAAATGTAGCATTGGCGAAGGTATGCGCTCTGCTGAGTGCCTGTTCTAGTTTTCCATTATTTATTATGGGTAAATTACACTTCGTTTCCAAACTGTAATTTTTTGGTCTGCTGGCGAAGCAATATGCTTGGTATAATGATGACTTTAGCTGGAAGTGACATTATAATATTATTATTCACCTCATAATGAAGACAGTAACACAATAATAAAGTTACTTTAGTTGTAACACTTCCCAAAACATTCTTGAGTCCAATTTTCCATATGAGGAGAAGGCCGAGGGAGGTGGTGGAGGAGATGGTTAGTTTTTAACCCATTCATTCTGAAAAGTTAATTATTTGCAAGCCTTTGGAAAAGTGGTCTGATGCCTATACACCTCCCAGATAAAGGGGTGTGTCAGAATAATGTGTTGCACGCTTGGAACAAGATCACCCATAGGGCGGGTACTCTGGTCGTGATAATAATAATTATCATAATAGTAACAACAACAATAATAATAATAATTCCCTTATGCTGCAGCACGTCATTTAGCCAGGTTGCCTCTCATTCATTAATCTGCTCATTAATGGTCCCATGACACTCAAAAGTACTGAAATTTCATTTATATTTGTCCTAGAGGAGTTTTTCATCGTGATTTCTGATCTGACAATGTTTCTTCATAATACTCATTCTGTAAAATGTAAAATTAAAAAAACAAACCTCCTCAGGAACGCCCCTAAAAATTCTACTCAAAGGGGCGTAACCCACATGACGTCAACTGCAGTTTGACAAAGGCTGCACATAAATTACTCGGGTTGGTGGTCTACGTGATTCTATTGGCTTCCTGTGTGTTTCCACATTTGATTGATCGACTCAATTGCTTCGTTCATTTCTGCTTTTAAAAAATCGAACATTTGGTTTTGAATAATGGATGACATGGACTTTGATTTGTCTGGTAGCGACAGTGAGTGTGAGAGAAATGAAGGATTTTGGTCTGAATCACATAGAGAATTGTCAGATAACATAGTCGCGGGAGGTAAAGTTCAGGTAGCTGGAAATGAAATACGGCCTTAGCAGTTCGAGCCCGAAGCAGGACAAGCAGAGGAAAATGGCGATGAAATTCCCAGCGTTCATTATGATTGGGAGGACATCGAAGGAAGACTTGGCAATAACAACTGGTTAGACTAAATCCTATTCGTAATTCAATAATGTAAATTCGACTTGCATACTGCTCGATATCAGAAATATTTTAGTGAGGTGACGTGACCAGCGCAGCGGACATGTTTCTCCGTGGCGAATTAATCACAAACAAGGCCAGCGCATGTCATCGGCCGTATCTCTCCGCGCATAAAACGAAGCAATCTCGCTGTCCGGATACGATGAAAACTTGTGTTCAGAACACACCTTGTGACACAATTGTCTCGAGTAGTCTGATAAATCTGACGTTCTGTTGCATTTTTATTTATTTTATTCCTACTGTTGTCATGTAGCACCAGTAGAAAACAATGAAGAAAAGAGAATAATAAAAGAAAGCTACAGCACATCAGATTTATCGGCCTAGTTGGATGGACGACGAATTTATCGGACTAGTTGGACGGACGACGGATTTATCGGCCGAGTCGGACGAGCGACGGATTTATCGGACTAGCCTAGACTCTAGAGATCTCGAGTCAATCCACTCTGTGCGAGTTTCTGCATGTGACGTCAACGCTGCGGTTCGCTGAAGTCAACTTTTTTAAGGGGCGGGCATAGCAAGTTGTGAAAAGCACCAGAAATGAACGAAATATTGGTCTAATTATCCCATTTTTGATTAAAAAAAAACATGGGTGATTTCTTCACTAGGAAGGTCAAGTTAATATATAAATAACCAGAAAGTTTTGGGTGTCATGGGACCTTTAAAAGGAACTTCAATGCAGGAAGCCATGAGGCCTATCGAACCTACACTATGATTTTCAACGCCAGGCTGTTGGTCCATGCTCAATCCTTTTTGAATTCTGAGCATCAAGCAAGGAAGCAGCCCATACCATTTTTAATGGTTTTGTTATAACTCAGTCGGTGTTCAAACTGCCAACCTCCCAGATTCAGAATGGATGCTCTAAGTCCAAACATTGCACCACCAAGTGTGGTTAATGTTGTTGCACAATATCCTTGGTGAGTCATTGTGGAGCATCCTGTAACGTCTTGCACATACAACGTTTCAGCGTCAGTCTAAGATAGCCTTCGTGATGTGCAAGACAGCATATCATGCGGCCGTATTACCTCTCATTGGTTAATTTGCTTATTTGGATAATGATATGCATGGGCTATGAAACACTATTTTTTTTTTATCTCTGTTGGCCTTTTTTGTTTGAGACTTTTCCTATTCTTTGTTTCTTATTCCGTGTTCACTTGGTCCTTTTGGTTTTTTACATTTATTTCCTGCCATTGATTTTTTTCTGTCCTTACCAGTTTGGTTCAAGCTCATTTTCAGAACCTTCAGCTTTTTATTATTTTATTAGTTCAACCTTCAGCTTTAAAGCTTATTTTCACAGGTTTGAAACTTAGTATACACTGTTTTTGTCTTGATTGTAAGGCCTTAAAGTTAAACACAATGCTTCTTTGTATGACTGCAAATTCAGTCTTCAGACTCGAGTGCATGAGTTTATTGTACGACCATGTATTTTGGCTTTTTGGTCAAGGGTTACGTGTATCGTTTGGACGAATTTTACTGTATGCTTTGCTCTTTGGGCTAAAGTGCTTGTGTTTCAGTATGTCATAATGTTCGGATTACTTTTTTTTTTTTCTCGATAAAAAGAACATTTCTCAATTCAGAAACAGTGCTGTACAGGAGTGGTGTTCATATTAACCGACATAATTCCAGGCAGTCATTTCACACTGTCACTTTTGGGTATTTCTCCATGATAATCTGTATTTAAATCTCTCTCTCTCTCTCTCTCTCTCTCTCTCTCTCTCTCTCTCTCTCTCTCTCTCTCTCTCTCTCTCTCTCTCTCGCTCTCTCTCTCTCTCTCTCTCTGGCTTTCTTTGTTCCTTATGCACGGCCACATCTTTTAAGTTACAAACTCCAAACCTTGGGGTACAAATACAACTTTGCGTGGGTGGTAACATTGGCTAGGTGGCCACGGCCTCACACGAGGGTGTAGGGGGCTGTGAAGGGGTGTAAATTATGTGTAAATGTGTACCATGTAGCACAACCTGATGGTGACAGAGGGTATTACAATTTCCTTTTTACCTGGGCAACGTTGAGGTGAAAGCACTCTCTTCACACTGGTAAATTTGTCATCCTTCCTTTCTCACCCCCCCTCCCCCCACTTTCCCCGATCTCCAAACGGAGATGCCTTGCAAAGCCTGTCGTCGTGTGAGACATTTATAGTGGGAAGGGACATCAGGATAAACGTGGGGACAAAGTGGGGGGGGGGCGAGTGGGACACGAGGATGGGGAGGAGGGTGGGTGGAGGGGATTAAAGCACATGGATACATTTGGTAAATAGGACGACTAATTGGTCCATCCGTGAGGTGACGGGTAGGCTCTCCTTGTCTATACGATGAGACATTTGTCTGTGTGTCGCCATTTTTCTCAGAGATGTCCAAACGGACCTTCGTCAAACTTTCTGAGGTTCATCAGGAGTTTTTTTTTTCGGAAAAATTGTTTTTTTTTTAGTTGAATTCTTTTTCTTAATTGCTCTAAGTTAATATTAAATGATGATCCCTGAAAGGTAATATTAAATGATCCCTGATCCCATTCCTTAGTGGATGTAGGGAAGTGTTTTAGGCCCCCCCACAAAAAAATATTATTTCTAGAAAATGCCAACACGATTAGAACAGCATCAGGCAACGTCAGGTACCCCTGCTAGTGTCCCAGAAAGACTCCTTTCTAAGAATATGGATGTAAACCTTAAGCATTGTCTGAATTGGTTTTTCATTTCACTGTCCAATGAATTAATGATATAGTTGCAAGTCATTAATTTTGACCTTGGCTGCATTTTTCTGATTGGTTGCTTTGATAAAGTTCACAGGGCGTGCAGCAGATGTAGTAAATAAATCCTCAATGTCGAGGGCAGAGTGAAAGCAGCGATGACTCGTCGACTGCTAACCAATTTCAAAACCCTATAGGTTTAAGGTTTACACATCATAATTCCCACAGTTGTTGAAGACACCTTGACCCCAACAGTAGCTTTGCTCAAAGTCCATGACATCACATATTCAACGTGGTTTGTGGTTTCATGTTTGACCGTTGTTTCCCTCTATCCTCACCACCTCAGACACTCTGGTGGAACACTGGCGGCTCAGCAGCTCAGGACTGGTTTCGGGGGGAGAAAAGGGCGATACGATGGACGGAACAACATCACCGTTCCGAGTAACTGTAAGCTCATCGCAAACACCATGTAATCACAGATGGCACTTAATTATCAATACTCCAACCAGTGATCTGTCAGTCTGTTTTGGTTTAGCTTGTCCTCGTTACACTTTCACAATGCAAAAGCACCATAATCAGAAATAATGTTGATATAAGTATGAAAATCACCAACGTTCCTGTAACCCAGTAACTGATGAGATGATAGAGGCATTGATAGTAAGAAGCTCGGTGCGTGCTAGAGTATAAGAGAAACGATTTAAGCAAATTGTGAATTCTAACTAACACTTAGTACAGCCATGTATGTACACATGCTGTTGTTTGTAAGATTATCATGTATGCGTTTATTTATTGTTCTCGATAATTATGTTAACGATTTTTATAGGACCTTTGATCCTCTACAACACCAGGAAGAAACCCTTACATTATGTAAACATAAATAAAATTGCTTGGTCACTGAATACTAAAGAAAGCAAATCACCTCGAGAAGTGATGTTCTGAATGGATAATGCAGTACAACTAAGATACGTAGTGCAGCATGTTAAAATCGGTTGTTGATGACAGTTTGAATATTTGAACAACAGTTTGAGTCAATGGTTAGTTGGAGGGCTGTGTAATGGACATTTCTACAAGGTAAAGTGTTTATCGCTTAATATATTATCAGATAAAGTGATGATTGATTAAAGTTATTCAAATGTAGTAACACTTTAAATAAAAGTAATAATTAAATAGGTTTGAATGAGGAAATGGCATTGCTGTGTTGACTGACTGTTTGGGCACAAATTTGAGGTTGTGGGTCCATTGATGTTGAGTAATCTATTGATGTGGACCTGCGACCTGGGTT
This sequence comes from Eptatretus burgeri, assembly GCF_056783735.1. NCBI lineage: Eukaryota > Metazoa > Chordata > Myxini > Myxiniformes > Myxinidae > Eptatretus > Eptatretus burgeri. Next base: position 60,607,243 of record NC_140974.1, read on the forward strand.
GTGGATCTGCCGTTTGGAGAGATTCTGGGCTGAAAGAATCGAAACCTTGATGAAAAATCAGACAATTGCTTATGAGTTAAGGTTATAACTTCAAATAAAATACCTTTTGTAAGTACTTACCAGTACATAGTGTGTGTGTGTGTGTGTGTGTGTGTGTGTGTGTGTGTGTGTGTGTGTGTGTGTGTGTGTGTGTGTGTGTGTGTGTGTGTGTGTGTGTGTGTGTGTGTGTTGTCTGGCTTCCTTCTTGACATTACAGTGCAGTAATTGGTCTTTATTTTAATTAAAGCTAAATAATGTACTTCTTTTCCCATACTTGGCAAATGATATGCATTTATATATACCTTAAAAGCCATACTTGGCGAGAACAAGGGTATTGGCACATAACGCCATCAGTTACTTTGAGATCTTTCATCACAACTTAACTGTGGATGTGACATTTGGCTTTGTCGGCATTTGAAGTGGAGCATGCTCCTGGATGCAGCACATCTTGATGGCTCTACATAGGACAACTTTTTTATTTTGTGAAATAAGGCTGAGAACCTTACACACACACACACACACACACACACACACACACACACACACACACACACACACACACACACACACACACACACACACACACACACACACACACACACACACCTTATGGAGATCTTCAAAACCATCCCTGGGAATATTACTACAAACGAACTGCAGTTGGAAGATGTCCAGGGCTCAGTGACGATCCTTAAAACAGCCCTCGGAACAAAAGTTTGAGAGCAACAAAACGTCACAAATTGGTCCATGAATCATGATCCTTTACTAAAACGGAGGTGGATACTTTGAGACCTGGGAGGACTCCGTTCCACCTTCTGAAACCGTCATATGGAGATAAACCAATGACATACACCAGCCAAACATTGGCCATCGACCTTGGGGTAAGAGAACACACTGGGTGCTGATGGGGCCATCTAGTGGAGGAGATTTTCTCTCCGCAATGAAGGAGGCTCTTTTTTGGAGAAATCTCCATCCTCATGGATCCAAACCCACAGGGTTTGTCTGTGCTCTCTCCTCCAAATGCTGAGCATCAAGCGAGGAAACAGGATATGCCATTTTTAAGGTCTTTGGGATGACAAACCACCAACATCCCAGATTCAGAGCAGACACCTGATCCACAATGCCACTGAACCTGAGTTTTCCTTTTTTTTCTCCCCACAAAAATATTACATTACCTTTAAGAAATATCCACATTGAGTAGTGTGATCCACATCTGAGGGATTCAATTCCAACTGCAGAATGTCTAGAAGCAACACTCCAGTGTTTTTGTCCTCTCTGTCTCTGTCTCTGTCTCTGTCTCTCTGTCTCTGTTCTGATTGATTCGCTGCTTTCAACCATGAATTTGTAGCTGACGAAAAATTGCACCTTTTCAAACTATCCCAGTTGCAATTGTCATTAATAATAAACAGTGAGTGCTTGATGAATGACTTGAAGCACCCACTCCCTCAGGGAGTGGCCAAGGGGGTTATGTTATTATCCTTATTCAAATGTGTTATTCAAAATACTTCTCACTGCATAACTCAAAACACCTCTGCACTGGATAGCGTGGGGACAGGAATACTGCACTGTAAAGGGTGGGGACTTGTAATACCTGCCTCTACCTGGAGGTGGCACTACACGATACACATATACATAGAGAATTTGGGCCCCCTTCCTTCCCCCAAAACCACCAGCAAAGATAAAAAATTGGGGGCATGCTGATCCAATGCAGCAAGTCTGGATATAATCATCCCAAAACTGTAGGAGAAACATTGCGTGACAAACAAACACACAAACAAACACACCGGTCCATGAATTATAATAAGGGTAGTCTGGATGAAACCCTATGCTGAAAGATTTTTCTGTAAAAGATGTCAGGCCATTGCAGTGTGTCTTGCTGAAGGCCTACACCGAATGGTCATAGGGGTTGAACCCACAGCAATGCAGCAAACAGTTATAAGCTCCACTCAGTTTCCTCACCGACTGAGCTTCTTGTCAGCAACTATGATATTGTCATTGGTAACACCAGTAGAGTACCTGCCCGAACCGGCGATCTTATTCCAAGCATGCAACACATTCTTATGACACATACCTTCATTTGGGCGGTGTCGAGACAACTGACAGCTGCCTCAATCACTCCCGAAAATAAAAAAAAATAAAAACCTGTGTTATGTGCATGAAGCAAAAACATACCTATTGCCGGTAATTCAAAACACCTCACTGCACTGAAAAACGTGGGCACATGAATACTGTACGGTGAATGGTGGAGACTTGTAATACCTTCCCCTACCTGGAGGTGGCGATACACGATACACATTTACATAGAGAATTTACATTCCCTCCCTCTCCTCCAAAACCACTGTCAAAAATAAAAACACCTCTATCTTTCTATATATTACTAAAACTCTCATCATCTTGTAAGTATGTATGTATGTATGTATGTATGTATGTATGTTCCCAAAATATAGCCAAAACGGTACACGATAGCACAAACATTTTAGGGCCACTTTACTCAACATTCGCCTGCGGTGTGCAGTCTCAAGTTTCATTCAAATCGGGCAATGATAAAAATTATTAAATAATCAATTCCCGATTCAGTCAAGTACTCTTCGGGAGAATTTGATCAATGCAAACAACCTCAGCGGTATAGTTCGCTGGAGCTATCTTTACTATTTTTTTTTTCTTGAAATGATTTTTTATCATCAACCGCTGTTACAACGGGAACCCAACGGGTTCACGGGTCGTCTCGTATGCACTAAATGGGATCATGCTGATCCTATGTAGCAAGTCTGGATGTAATCGGCCCAGAACTCTCAAAGAAGGGGCATGACAAACACAGAAACAAACACCGGTCTGTGATTTATAGTCAGGATATGTAAAATAGTGTCATTTTTGGATCGTTTTAAAGCCTCTGATTGGTTGGAATGGAAAACCGTCCAAGTGAACAAACTTTTATTACTATTAATCACCAAGAGGAGATATTGATCAAAGTTTTATCATTATTGGTGACATCCACACATTACTGATGCCAGGATATACAATGCACCATGTTGAAGTTCGGCAAGAATGGCAGTGTAGGGTTCTGGGAGAACGCATTGTTTTCTCTCTTTCTCAATTCTCTTTTTGCTTTCAAATGTTTTCGTTTTGCACCAATAATTTAACAGGTGTAATAAAGAAAAAGGTTGTGATGCAGAAAGATAAGCTTCAAAACATAATTTGTGGATGAATGGGAAAAATACAAGTTCGGGAGCAGGTAAGGCATTGGTCACATTGTGAGGATGGAAATTTTCCATGAAAATAGAAATCCCATAACATCAGTGCTGCCACTTCTCAACTACATCCCTTGCCCTTTGCTGCAATATGCATTCGAGGCTTGTAAGGAAGATTACATTTATCTCATTGACAATACTGCATCTGGAAATCTTTCAATCCATTTTTTTTTAAAGTGTAGGTCGAAGCCTTATCTTGTGTCACCGTCAGGGATTTCACTGATGGACAATAGATGCAGGGAAATTGGCTGGTGGACCTTGGACCCTGATATCTCATAGGGATGTCATCTGGTTCCTTTGTTCACAACGGGATAAGGGAAGCAACAAAATTGCTCTGGATTCTGTTCGCTGCCGCCTCTCGTGTTACAGGAGATCTTTCTGTTCCAATCTGCATGTAAATACGTTTCTTATATACCACAGTGAAGGATCTTGTAAAATGATTATTATTAGACCACTATGAGTGTAAAACATGACAAATAAAGTAATTGGGATGACAGACGATGAGGCAGGTTAGTCTTAGTTGTTAAAATGTTTGATTCTGTGCATCTGCTTATTAAGGCATCAACTCCAGCAATCTTGAATGGGAATGCCTGGCTCAGATATTTCATAGGAATAGAAAGTGACATGACACAACCGCAATAACATATATCAGGCATGGATCCAGGGTTTTAAAATGTGGAGGAAAGGGGGGGGTGAGCTGGAAAGAGAATTGGGGTGTGGGTGGTTATCATCACTGAATGATCAAACTCTGATCAAGATCTCCACTCCTTTTCTTTGCAGTTTGGAGGTTAATTGAGAGAGATAGACCAAGCTTGAAGAGGTCAGGTGGAGTTAATTTGTGAGTTTGCAATATATATATATATATATATATATATATATATATATATATATATATATATATATATATATATATATATATATATATATATATATATATATATAGTAGTGTATGTTTGTTTGTCCTCTTATAATTCGAGAACTACGCATCCCAGAACAAAACTAAAGGCATATTCGGAATCAGCACATTTCACAGGTACTAGAGCACACCTTAGATGTTTAATAAACCGAAGAAAAAAAAATCGTCCTTTTTTTTGGCCGTTTCAATTTTTCTGCTGCATTTGATTGATATTCCATGTCACGACTTTTTTATTCACAACCTGATCAAAATAAGACAAGACAGACCAATGGATGGACAGACCAGTGGATGGACAGACCAGTGGATGGACAGACCAGTGAATGTTTACAAAGTTTCTGATGAAAATTTGACTTTCTGATTTTAGATGCCCTGAAAAAGGAAGAGCTCCATTGGTCCCAAGGCAGCTGCAGCTAAGCAAAAACACAATAAGAGACAACAGGAGACTGAAGAGGAGCAAGATCCAGGCTAAATGAACAGGCACAGCAGCAGCGACAAAATGAGACTGAAGAGGAGCGATCAGCCAGGCTAAATGAACAGGCTCATCGGCAACAACAGCGGCGAGCAAGTGAGACTGAGGAAGAGTGTGATGCAAGACTTGAGGCAATGCGTCACCGCACTGCAGAAGGGTGAGCACTGGCCCGGGCACAAGAGCAAAACAATGCCAACAGGGTGGCATTCATGTATGACCCGGCTGACCCAGAAACTCATGCAGACACCGGCTGAACGGTCCAATTCTGCACCCACTGCTCTGCTTACAAGTTAAAGGGAGAGACCCAGGGTGTGTGCTGCAGTGATGGCAAGCCCTCTTGTCTTTGAGCCCTCTCCTGCCCTTCCTCTCTTGCTGAAAGAACTTCTCTCAGACAAAGGTTCCCTCAGCAAGCACTTCCTTGACAACATTCAGACGTATAATGGCAGCTTTGCGATGACGAGCTTCGGGCACAAGGAAGCTGAAGTCCAGGGCTGGAACCCGATCTTCCGGATCCAAGGCAAGTGTTCCACCACATTGGCAGCTTGCTCCCGCCTGAAGAGGGCCAGCGAAAGTTCCGACAGGTCCACTTCCTGGACTCACACGCCAAAGATCTGGCTGCCAGGAACCACAGCGGCCTCAAACCACACATCCTTGAGATTCTCACAAAGTGGTTTCACGAGAATAACCATCTGCTCCATGAGCTCAAAACTGCAAGAGATGTACTTGCAGAAGGAGGAAACTCTGAAGAGCGCCAGATCATCATCAGAGAGAACAAATGACTGCAAGGAGAGCACACACGCCGCTACAACACCCAGTCTGCATCAGAAGTCGCCATCCTAATGGACAATGAGCCAACAGAACCCAGAGACAATGTCCTCAGACTTCGTGATGGGGCACTTAAAAGGATCAGTGAGCTGCATGCATCTTATGATGCACTCCAGTATACCTTAATGTTCCCATGTGGAACAGATGGCTGCAGCATCCATCTGGTGGCCACGACTGCTACTGGACAGGATGGACGAAAACTCATGTAGTTGCAGTACCACAGCTACCACATCATGGTGAGAGAGGGCAACCACATACTGCAGATGCGACGATTCTTTCAGCGGTTTCTGGTCGATGTCGATGTCTACTGCAAGATTGAGACAGAGCGACTGGGCTTTATCCGCCGGGAGCAAAATAACTTGCTTGCTGATAACTGCGACAACCTCCGTGACAGCTTCATGAGCACTGATGATGAACGCTGACAACGACAAATGTGTGAAATATGTCCAAATTAAATGTGATATATAAATGTGATATATATTAAGCACCACAATTTACCCCTTTCTTATTCCTAATTTTTTCCCCGGGCAACGCCGATACTCCAGCTCGTATGTGTGTATATATGTATATATATATATATATATATATATATATATATATATATATATATATATATATATATATATATATATATATATATATATATATATATATATATATATATATATATATATATATATATATTGTTGCGGATTTCGCGCCCGCCGGCGTGCGAGCGGCCACGTAACTCGAATCGCGGCACGTCGCCCACCGGACGGACAATCCCGTCATGACCCTCTCGGACTAACGCCGGGAACTAGTCACGGGTGGGCCTTTCGGCCTCACCACGATCGTGCCAATCGGCCCCCCGCGTGGGATAGGGTTGCTCGCCAAATTCGACCTACCTAAGTACCCACACGGAGGGTAGACCGGGCGATCGCACCTCGCCGCAGGTCGACTTCGGACACGGGCCACTTTAAGTGACCCGTTCCGTACTATCGGGATAACCGAGCGGTGTTATCGTCAACCTCGACGGTTCGATTAATTATTGGGCGTATTGAGCCCACGACCAACCCTTTACGTGAAGTAAGATGGAGATTCAATAAAGGAAAAGACGAAGCGAAACGGGAAAAACAGTTCAACATAAAGCACATTTATTCCGCGGCAAACGGAAAGCACACATATACAATTATACACCAAAAGCAAATGTAACAAAAGAAGAAACACCACAATAATGCACAAAAAGCAAATGTAAAAGAAGAAAAACACACTGCAGATCTACTACCGACTACCGAGCACACGGCAACACTTATACAGTTTTACTTCACAGACGGCGCCGACAACACATATACTCAAAGCAAAAGAAAAAGGGACCACCCTCCACTATGAGGGGGCAGACGGGCCAGGGGCCGAGACCGCGTCGAGCCTACCCATCTGGTGATGAGCCGCAAAATGGTGGTGGCGCCCCGACTCTGCGGGCCTCGCTGGCACTGCCTGGAAATGGGGTGGGAACGGGGCCCCCTTTTCACACTATCTCAGTGCGGGGGGAAACAGGAGGGGGTTGTTGATGCTCGGAGAAATGAGGATATCTCGCTGGCTCGGGTCCCGCGACGAGCGTCTCCACCGCGACCTCGGTCGCGTTACCGGCCTCCCCTCTCCGCAGCTCCCCGACTCTGACACGAGCGCCCTCTCAACTGCCTTCGCCGCCGCCACCTCTCCAACTCTCCACTCTTCTCAGCTCCGTCCAACTGCTTTCTCTGACTCTTCTCTTCTCAACTCTCCTTGACTGACTGCCTTTTCGGCGAGCGAACGTGGCCCTTTATAGCCCCCAGGGCTTCGCTCCTTCACCTTCGACCCTTCACCTCTGGCTGGCTCCCCATTGGACAGAGGAAAAGTGGGCGTGAATGATTTTTGATCCGCGAATCTGCATATTGCGATTATACTCCGACGCACCTGGAGGCGGGGCCAAATCGCCCCACGCTCGCTGATATTACAGAACAGAAGTGGGCGTGAATCGTTCTTGATCCGATTTCTTCGGAAAGGCTGGTGTTTTTGCACCCGCCGCTCGGCGCGCGCCCTGCACGAGTCCAGGATCGGTGTCCACAAGCGGCGCGGGAATGGCGGTGATGCGATGGTTGCGAGAGCGAGATGTGACGGCAAGGGTCGTGGCTGTGGTTGTGAAGCGGCGTTGCGGTTGGTGGTTGTTGTGTGATGGCTGTTGAGACGTGGTTGGTGGTGGGTGTGGTGGTAGTAATGGCGGCTGGTCCAAAATAAAGATAGTAAAAGAAAAACGGCTATCTAGAAGGGTCGCAGCCCGAATGAATGACATTTATTCCCTCTATACAACGGGTTTGGACTAACTACACATATACTTACAGAGATATCTCACCAAAGGGACCTGAATGGTGGTTTGCGAATTTCGTCAACCACAACAATATATATATATATATATGTATATATCTAAAAAAAAAGTTTAATTTTTTTAAGAAGATGAAGGCGCTTCCAAGCTAAAGTAAAAACTAGATCGACTCCGCTAATTTGAGCAAAAAAGCGAGAGCACACCCGTTCTCAGGGCAACGTTTTGCCGGCTTAACAGTCGGCTTCATCAGGTACAACAGACCCCGGGCCTCAGCATGTGTCGGGTTTTTATTTCGATACGACTGCTTATTTCTGGTCACGTGCTGGTTTTCGAGGTCAAATGGAGGAGTGCTTTTTAACTTTTTTTTATTTTGCAAAAGCAAAAACAAACGTCAAATCACATCATTGAAGGGGTGCTCTGCTCTTTTTTTGTTTTAACTTACACGTGATCCGGTGTTGTATATGTGTGGGTGAGCACTTGTGTGCGCTTGTTGTTTTTGTGTTTGTGTTTCCAGGGTACGAACATGGCTGGTTTTGTGTCCGGGTTGAGCATGATGAGGTGTTGGTTGGGCGAGTGTTGGGGTTTTCGTTGGGTGTTGTGCACATGTGGATGTGGTGTTTGGGATTGGGTGTTGTTGGTTGCTTGGCTTGTCCAGCCATTTGCACCATCCAGTTTTCACCATTTGTGTTCGAGGTGTGTATTGTGTGGGTATGTCCACAGTCTCCCCGGTTAGGCCACGCTCTCAGCTCTTCACGTGCCATGCTTCCAAAATCAACCTGTGTCATTTGTTAGATGTAGTGTCTCAGACATGGGTCCCATCAAAGTCCAATTTATGGCCAGATTGCAGGCAATGTTGTGCTATGGCTGACTGGGTCACCTTTCCAAGCCTAATTGCTCTATCATGTTCATCTAGTGGTTTCAAATTTCTTCCAGTTTCATCAATGTAGAATTGGTCACAGTCTTTGCATGATGAATGGTAAAATACTCCAGATTTATCACCAGTTGGTATTGGGTCCTTTAGTTTTGAGATGATATTATGGATGGTGCGTCAAGGCTTGGGGGCTACGCCAATCCGTGCATCACGTACTATCCTGCCAATCCTTTCAGAAAGGCCCGGGTAGTGTGGCAGTACACAGTGCCCAAGTATGTCTGGCTCCTTCCGTTCTGTCCTTTTTGATTCTTCCAAGGTGGGAGTTTTCCCTTGTTGTACCCATTTTTGAGCAGGACTCCTCTAACTAATCTGATTTCTTTAATTGCCTCGGCTTTTGAAGATTGCGGCGTCTATGCCCGAGCTGCTAAGGTCCGCGCTGCACTGCGTTTGTGAGAGATTGGGTTGCAGTAGTTAAAATCCAGCAAGCTGCTGGTGTGGGTTGGTTTCCTGCAAACCAAAGTCTTTAAGCAGCCGTAAGGTTTACGGTGAAACTCCACATCAAAAAATGCCAATTTGCTTTCTTTTTCAATTTCCATTGTGAAGTTAATGCGGGGGAATACCCACCCAAGTTTTCCCAGTAGGTGGTCTACCATGTTTGTACGCACAATGACGAAGGCGTCATCTACATATCTGTTCCAGTACCGTGGGAGCCAATTCTCATGAGTCTCAAATATCCTTCGTTCGAGTTCCTCCATCACCAAATTACCTACAACAGCAGAGACCGGTGATGCCATAGCAGTGCCAATATTTGTTGGTAGTGTGCACCGTCATCGATGAAGGTCATGCTGTTCAGACACATCTCCACCAAGCACGCATTATCTTCAGGTGTTAGTTTGCTGTTTTGACAAACCATTTTTTTTTTTGACAAGCCTTCAGGTGTTGACAAGGATGTGGTGTTCGGGATTGGGTGTTGTTTGTTGCTCACCTTATCCAGCCATTTTCACCACACAGTTTTCGATGATCTGAGCCACACGATTCGTGATCGTGGTTTTCTCCTCCGCCAGTAGATTGGTAATGGCGGACTCCACAATCACAACAATCTGGGCCACAGGTATAGATTCAGGGGTTATGCTGAAATTTAACCCTTTCCTTAGGACTGACATTTCAGCATCCGAGTGTTTTGTTGGATAAATTTACAACCCATTTTTTCTCATCGCCAAAGTACGTAGGTTTGTTGCGGTTACTGCTTTGTATGAGTAGTTGCTGGCGTGTGGTGTGTACCGTGTTCAGAGTCTGTGATGTTGGGTTTGCGTCGTTTATAGGGTGTGAAGTGCACGTGTGGTGCGGAGACAATTCTGTGCGTAGGTTGTCCAGTTTTCTTGTGTGTGTGCATGTAGCAAACTCAGGTGTCGCCATCGCTCGGTCTGCTGCCATTCCAAGAAGGCGTTTGAACAGGGCCCCATCCACAACTCCACGAAGTTTCTCCTGTAAAACTTCTCCATCCTCGATGTCGAAGTGTGCGATGTCCGTCCTTAATTTTGAGTCTCAGAAAACGAAAACCCATGGCTCGCATTATGTTGTTTGCCTCGAGGCTCTCCACCGGGGGTCGAAATCTCAGCGAGCGAGGTAGCAAGTTTTCTTTGAGGCAGACGTGGTTGAATCACACCAGCACGTGACTGAAAATGAGCGGTCATATAAAAATAAAAACCGGACACGTGTCGATTGTGCCCAATGAAGCTGGCGAAGTGTTGCCCTGAGACCGGCTATGTTCTCGCTTTTTTGCTCAAATTAGCGGAGTCGATCTAGTTTTTACTTTAGCTTGGAAGCGCCTTCTTCTTCTTTAAAAATATGTAATCCCAACCGCCCCAATCTTATCCAAAAAAAAAAATATATATATATATATATATATATATATATATATATATATATATATATATATATATATATATATATATATATACATATATAGACATACACATATATTGAAGGAGGAATTCATATGTAGATTGTAGTAAAAAAATAGCTTGATCCATGTGATCGCATAGGTTAGATTTCCCCTGTATTAGCTATTTGTCTTTAAGTAAAAGAATTTGTGGTCAAGAAAGGCACGATTGCACGAGAAAAACACTTACCAGGACATTCTGCATCATTTTGGGGTGCCACGAGCAGGTAAGGCCATACCATAGTGGCATCACAATAAGACCACGCGATAGGCGCCATTGTATGCTGCGGAGAAGTCCTGGTTTGGGTGGGGGAGGTGGGATGGTGGTTGTGGAAAGCCACTGCCCCCCATCCAGTGGAGTAACCAATGGGGATCAGCCATTGAGGCATGATTGGCCTGGGGAAATAATAAAAACTGATGTGGGTGTGCTCTCTGTTTCTTTGTGGAGAAAAATAAGGACTGCTTGTGAGAGATGGGGATGCTGCATAATTGCTCCTCAGCACCCCTCATTATTACCTGCCATCTTGTACCACTGATGCCCCTGCATGCCACACAAGCTTAGTGCATTGCCACAAGCCGTCACCTGCAACGCAACCTTTATTCCTCGTATGAGACCGGTATTTTGGTGCCATTGGTGGGTTACTTATTTATTTTTCTTGTATATAAGTTCGGGTTTTTCACGTCCTACCTTCCCATTTGTCTGTCCTCATGCAACAGATCTGTCCCACCAGGTTCTGCCTTTATTGGGTGATCCTCGAGACATCGTCATATTAATTGAATGCAGTACTTTTAACACCGTTTTGTCATTTGCAGGGGGTACCCCTTGTACCCCTGGCACAGTTGGTCCGTGTTAACAGCCCACCTGATGCAACAATATTATCCCTAGATGTCTGGCACAGAGTATACTGCAGAATTGAGGGTTTCATAGGTTCATTAAATGGGATCTCTATGTGCATGTAAAATATCTCAGGGTATCTTTGCCGTTTTTCTTGTTTAAATTCGCTTTAATGAGGAAAAGCAAAGTAACAAAGAAACATATGTGGGCAATCAGAGATTGCAGACCCTCGCCAGCACTTCTTTTGCGTGGTGTATTTTTGCCAAACCAAAATATGGCTGCCAAACCATGTGACCTATGGCATCATATGTGTGAACCTTTTGTTCCTCATGGGCATGCGGTCATACATGTAAAGTTTCATCTCGATCTGTTTAGCCATTTCAGAGAAGAAGATTTTTGAAGGTTTTTTTTTTTAAAATAAAAAACAATATGGCTGCCGAATCACGTGACCGATGACATCATCAGTTTTTTTTTTCTGTGGACCATTTTATCCCTATATGACCCTCAAAAAATTTCATACTGATCAGATGTGGTGTTCTACATATGCAATGATGATGTCATGAAAAAAATCACACTCCTTCCGCATGAGGAGTGCTTGCTGTGTGTGTGCCAAGTTTCAATTTTTAACTTGGTGCAGTTTCAGAGATACAAAGGTCCAAATTTTTCCCATTTTTCCAATATAACTGCCACACCACGGGACCTATGACGTCATAATTATCGTTAAAACATTCTACTTGAGTAGTTGCACCAATGGTGAAAATTTCGTCTCAATCTGACAAGCGGTTGTGGAGAAAGACACCAAAGTTCTGTGCGGACAAGCAAACAGACAAACAAACAAACAAACGGACACAAATGCAATACCCTCTCCTTTGGCGAGGGTAAAATATAGGACCACTGGACCTGTAGCTTATCTGAGTACTGACCGAAGGTTTTAACCCAAATTTGGTAGCATTC
>NC_140974.1:60624679-60629679 GCF_056783735.1 Eptatretus burgeri
AAGGGAATTACCTAAATTAATTTAATCCCCTCCAGGAGTTTTCAATTAACCAAATTGGTCAACGTGGGAAAGATGGCAGAAACCAGACATGCGCTTGTGTACTTATAAATAAACAATTTAATTGAACACCATAAACACAGCATGAAAGTCTGGAGAATGATGGAGACAATTAAAAAGCACTATGCTTAATGAAACTTCCCAGAATGACACATTGTGTTGGAGGTGGCAGCAAAGCCCACCAACATGAAGCAGCTTGGGAGTGTAGCGAAACTCTGTCAAGGGGCAGCAAGAGAAGGTCAAAGAGAGGCTGAGGTCTCAGTCCCTCCACCTTTAAGGAATCTCTCCCCCCCCCCATTCCCATCCTCAAGGTGGTGACTTCAGCACCCGCTGGCCAATGACATGTCAGACTCGTACTTAAAAACAGACCTCGTCAATTGATGGCGCTGATTGTGACCCAATCGGTGCTATGACCGCCAAGCAGAACAGGCCAATAGTGCACTGACTGGCTCCCTGCCACTCAGAGCGGCCATGCTGGAAGGTCCGTTCCCCACCCGATGAATGCCAGAAGTCCAGAGCTTCTTCATCTCTTTCCGGCCCTCCTCTCTCACCCCCTTCTCCTGTAATGTGTGGGAGAGGAGACGCACTGCAGCACACACTCTGAGTCGCAGGCTGGCCATGTTGATGTGGGGATGACCAGAATGACTGCCTGCTCTTGCCTGGCTCCCACCTGGTGAAATTCTAAGCACACAAAACGAGTCAAACGTACCTTAACTATGCTAAAATGATTCAGCCCATCCACCCAGCCGGGTCACACCAAACAACTTTCCCTAACACGTTTCATTAACACAGTGGTTCAAAAATGTCATTACTATGCAAAACCTGAAGAGCTAATACCTGAAATCAACGACAGACCCCCACCCCACCTATAAATGTCACAATGTGTTGTTGTGGGAGAAGATGCTGGGCACTGATGAGATAAAAATTCAACAGTTATCCAGACCAATAATTCTGGAAGTTTATACTGACGCCATCAGGTTTAGTTGTACGGTTTTCCAGGCACACTTAAAAAAAATATATCTTCCTTAATAATTGCACTTGAAATTACCTGGAAAATAGACCGGGGATTTGACGACATGAACTGAAGGCACAAAATTACCACTGTTTACTCAATGCTAATCGGGGTTATAAACGAGTAAGTACTGAACCCAACTGTTTCTTCCTTTGTGATGGTTTTTAGGTGACATCATAAAAGCTGACTGGAGGTCATGATAACTCTGTCACGACCTCATGATTCTGCAAGCAAGGCCTTTTGCCAGATAGCTGGTCTTGTTCTGGCTGTGACTTATCCAACTTGATTCCCATTAAATGAAGTAAATGTGTTCCAAGTGAAATATTATTGTGTTGATGAAAACACTATATGTTGGATTGTGGCATTGTCGTCTGAGTACAAAACTTGTGATGCTGGTGATCTGAAGTTCAAATCCAATATGCTATGGTTTTTTATTTATTTATTAACATGTCGATTTAAGGCTTAGTACTTAGTGTCGCTTGTGCATAAATCGTATGCAAGACAAAGACATTAGGTGATATCAGTGCACTTTAATGCAAAATTCAAAGGATGTTTGTGGACAATCTGAACCTGGGTTATGAGCTTTGAACCTGGGTTAGGAGCTTTGAACCTGGGTCACCCACCCCCTTGTGTCACCCAGGAGCACCGTCAGCTGTCGGCTCAGATTGGAACGCAAAGCGGACCAACCTGTTGATTTGTCTATTACCTCTTCATGTCCTTTTAATACATATAAAAGTATAATGATGTCTCTTACTGTGGCCTTGTGGTGCACATGACATCGGAAAAAGCCTCTCCACGAGCTGTGGACACGGAAAAACAAAACAGCCAAGGCATTGAAGAATCTGATACCATCATCAGCTTTTATCTACACTGGTGGAGATGTCCACTATTGCAGATAGACAAGTCTTGAAAATGGGTTAACAACCACCAGCTGTTAATCCAGCAGCCAACGAGGCTCAACCTCAGGACCTGAGGATCCTAAGCCAGCCATCCTAGCTGCTAAGCTAACACCAGGCTTTCATGAAGAGTAGGTCACTTATATCGCCAGCACCCTGAACAAATTGCAAAGTCCTGCCATTAGTGTCTGCTGGGAAGACAATAGCACACCATCTCAGCATAAACTTTGCCAAGAAACTGCTTCGGCAGCACCACGCTCTGTAGAGAATACAGTACACTGACAATGATGAGTATGTGTGCACGAGCTCACTTTTTCACTCATCGTGAGTAAGAAATAATTGTTGTGTGGAGCTAGTTTTGAGTGATAATTCACCGGTTAGCATGAAGCAATTGCATCATGCACGTTTGAGTCCCGTCGTATATGGAACATGCATTCTGTAAACATTCGATCATTCATATTTAAAATCTGAGTAGCTCGTGTAATAGCATGCATTGGTTTAATTACAAGCATGGTTCAAGCTTCAAAGCACATCTCATCGATTAATCAGCTCATGCAGTAACTCCTCGTAGCTCATATAACCCCTCAACAGCTGTGTGGTTTTCATGTTCACAGCACCAGATCCCACTGAAGATTTGCCTCTCTCTTTCCAACCCAGTTGGCAGACCAATACCTTCTCATTCTATTCCCTGCCTTTTCTTCTTTTTAAGTTCCTGCTTGCACATCGGAACACTAAGAGCCATGCTCGATTGTTTCTGAAAGTCCCTTAACTAAACTTTTATTGTTATCCATTTGAATTCTGGAATCTTCCCACAAACGATATTAATACTACGCCAGCAACCTTGAGTGCGCTGCTACATATTTACATCTGATCTGTTCGCCTTTTGCTCTCTTCCAGCACATGCTTATGATGTTACACGTCATCCTGGCGTCCTCTCATTATGTCCTTTTTTTCATGGAGAGGCAAATCAGACTGGAAGATTGTTGTTAGTTTAAGCTTTTACAATTCTGTGTGACCTTTGCGTTTCATTTTCATGGTTGGTTGGTTTTATCATGTATGATCATGTACACATTAATTTTTTTTTTTTTTTTATGGATCTCCTCTTATCGCACATTTTTATGAAACGGTTGAAGCTCCCCTTTCCCTCGGCTTTGTTCTAGCTTTATGCTGATGCACTTACAATTGTGTTTCGTTCCCCTTCCCCTCCCCCCTTTTGCTGGAAAGAAAAACGCTGAAGAAAGGGAGAAACATCTCTGCATAGTAACACAAGCTTGCTTTTTTGTTTTTTGTTTTTTTCCAACGTCGGCAGCATCAAGGGAGGGCTTTTTCGGGCTTCTGCTGTCTTACTGTAGTGCTCACTTTGACAGGTAATGCCACAGCACAATGCCTGCATGTCTGTTCAGATACCGCTTGTGTGTAGCTGTGCATATCACACAAGAGGGTGGGTGATTAACAGAAATTTGAGTGTTTAAACTCTTATTTCGACTCCATTGCCCACTGCCCACCTCTACGTGCCATCTTCACTGCACAGCAATTTGTTATCACACCGATCACATTTTCTCTCCTGTGACCAAGAGGTGCCTTCACATCTTAAATACCTGCAACACCTTTTGTTTAAGCTGTGAAATTTGTTGCGTACTGTCACTGATGACTCCCAAACAAGTGATGAAACTGGTCCGGTGGCTGAGGGGTGTGTGTGGCATTGGGATTCTCATTTATGCGCTACTTGTGAATGTAAAGGAACCCAGAAAGGGTTTGAAACAGCAAAAGGGCTTACCTTGTGCAGCTTTTCTTGATTGCTTCATGCAGCTTTCTTTGGCTGGAAGAGCACGGGGATTAATTTCTGGAAATCCGAGCCACCTGGGGTAATTAATTAGGTGAGAGCTGATTGGTTATTCCCTCCATTCACAGGTGAGAGATGTAATTGGGTCTTGTTTTAATATATATTTATTTTAAAGACTTTTCCAACTAAACAGTTGCATCAGCTCCACCTATTAGTCATGAGCTTAGCAGAGCTATAGCCCTTTACTTTTCAGTGGGATTGGAGTGCAGCCAATACTGGGAAGATCATTTAATTCTCAATTTTTATATACCAATCCACCCCGGACTTGTCGAGGGAACATCGACAGATGCCTGCTTCGGGCTTGTTAGCCCTTGTCAATGTGGAGCAGAAATCCCTCCCCGGAGTGAGGTTTCAGTACCATCCTACTGGGAAGTAGGAGGCTGCAGCACTCCTAAGCTCATGCCAAAAATGCGGAACCAATGCAACTGTTTAGCCAGAAAAGCCTTTTTAAAATTCCAGTTGTTTCTGGTTACCAACGAGGTTCCCAAACATGTACTATGTGCAAATGTCGAAATCAGTCAATATATAAATGATAAAGAAAGACCCACCCACATCTCTCACCTGTGAATGGAGGGAATAACCATCCCTCCATTCGCAGGTGAGAGATGTGGGTGGGTCTTTCTTTATCATTTACAGTGCCTCTCGAAAGTCTGGACCCCCTTTCAAAATTTTCACCTTTTGTTGCCTTATAACCAGGAATTAAATTGCATTAAATCAGACTTTTCCCACCTTCATTTACACATCGTAATCCACAACTTCCAAGTGAAAAACAAATTCTATAAATTTCAGAAAATTATTTTAAAATACAACGCTAGAATATCTTGGTTGGATATATATATATATATTTTAATTGTTATTATTATTATAATTATCATTATTATTTTGTTTGTTTTTAAAGAATAAAGGTACATCCAACCAAAAAATAACTCAATGTACTCTGCTAATTTAAGCAATAAATAAGTAAGAACAGACCTGGGCTGTTCCCAGCGAGCTTCTTCAGGCCTTCAGGCCAATCTCAGCACGTGTCCGCTTTTATTCTCGATGCGATCACTTCTTTCCGGTCATGTGCCGGTGCACGAGGTCAATGGAGGAATGTTTTTTTTTTTTGTGCATCCACAGTTGAGGTTCGTGGAAGAGCGAGTACACTGAATGGATTAGGACATAACAGGCCAAAAGGAACATTTGAGACTTG
>NC_140974.1:60632179-60649679 GCF_056783735.1 Eptatretus burgeri
GTAGAAAAGATTGAGGATTTGGATGGGGGATGATAAGAGGTGATTGTGAACAGCTGTTTTGAAGGCCTGGAGGGAAGAATGGGATTGAATAGAGTGTAGGAGTTTATTAACAAGGTGGGGGAAAAAGAGGAATGAAAGAGTGAAGATGAGCAGAGATTTATGATTTTGTAGTTTTACCAGAAGGGGGTTGTTGGCGGACCTTGAGCACCCTGCGGAAATATGGTGGGGACATATCGCAGACAGAGCAAGGGTGAGGGGGGGGTGAGACCGGAGAGGAGATGGGAGAAGACAAAAAGACCACCAAGCAGCCTGCGGTGAGAGAGTGAGAGGCTCAACGACTCAGCCTCATCACGGGAGATACCAATGATCCTAAATGCCTTGGTTTCCACAGCGTGAAGCCAAGAAAAGTGAGAGGCAGGAGCACCAGCTCAGAGGGGAGAGTAATACTCCATCAGGCTGTGGACGAAAGCTTTGTATGTGGTCAGGAGCTCAGGTGGGCCGAGGAAGGACCTTGCATGGCAGAGGATTCCCAGTCGACGATTGGCTTTGGAGGCCAGTTTGGAGAGTTAGGCAGGATGCCAGACTGTATCAAAAGCTTGAGATACACCTAGATTGATGGCCCTGATCTCATGTCTGATATTGAAGTCCTCAATCCATTGTTGGGTGAGTATGTGCAGCATTTGCAAGGTAGAGTGACCTGGTCTGAATTCAAATTGGTGATCTGAAATGAGGCTGTGGGAGAAAAGGGAGGATTTCATAGCAACTGCATTGGTGGATTCCATGACCTTTGTGATGATTGGAAGTAATCTAATAGGTCTGCAGTTCAGGGGATCAGTTTTTCAACCTTTTTTTTTCTGTAATGAGGTGATGTTGGCTGATTTCCAACCAGATGAAAGGTGACCATGGAAGATGACCAGCAAATATAGGGTGAAAAGGGCAGAGAGAGAATCAGAACATGAATAGGAAGACAAGTTTGCCGTTTAACAGCACTGTACATTGGCTCTGAATTTGTTCCGATCGCACATGCTCAGAGAGGAGTGAGATAATTTATTTACTCTGTCTGCCTGCCTGGCAGTCAAACAAATTTTAAAGTCCTTCTAAACAGGAAATTTACTATTTTTGAGGACGTTATATAGGACACAAACAACAGGTATGAAGTACTCAATTTACTTGTTACATAGGATGTGCAATAGACACTGAGTAAAACGGTGGTACTTATCCAGGTCAGATTGTACTTTAGCTCTGAATTTGTCCCAATCGCACATGCTCCGAGAGGAGTGAGATAATCTTTTTACTCCTTCCATCTGCCTGGAACACAGGCATCATCCCAACTGATTGGAAGAGGGGCCTTGTTGTCCATCTCTTGAAAGGGAAGAGTGATCGCCAGGATGGCTACAACTACCGAGGGGTGACGCTGTTCTCAGTGCCAGGCAAAGTCTTTTCTCGGCTAATTCTTGATTGGGTTCGCCACCATCTGCTTGAGCATCAGCACCCAGAGCAGTCAGGCTTTACACCAAAGAGGTCAACGATTGACCACATCTTTTCCTTTCGGGTCTTCACCGAATGCAGACGAGAGTTTCGCCAGGGGTTGCTTGCAGCCTATGTTGATTTCTGTGAGGAGTTTGATTCAGGGAATTGGGATGCCCTCTGGAGGATTCTTGGTCTTCGTGGGGTGCCACCAAGACTGATCAATCTGATGTCTGAACTATACTCTGATACTGAAAGTGCTGTGAGATGTGGTGATACCATCTACAACTTATTTCCAGTTGTTACTGGAGTTTGTCAGGGGTGTGTTCTGGCCCCCACACTTTTCAGCGCTTGTATGGATTCGATTTTGGGGAGGATGTCAGAGAGATCAAGCTATGGTGCATCGTTTGGGAATGTCAAGATCTCTGACCTTCATTTCACAGATGATGCTGTCATCTTTGCGGAGATGCTGGATATCCTTCTGGGGGCCCTCGAGGTGCTGAATGAGGCGTCGGAGCCACTGAGATTACGGTTTTCCTGGGTCAAAATGAAGATCCAGGTTTTCAGTGACATCTTGGATGCTGCTATCCTGTCTATACCTTTTTGTGGTGAGGATGTTGAGGTCACTGAAAGATTCACTTACCTTGGCAGTGATATTCATGTCTCTGCTGGCTGTGAGCCAGAGGTCAATAGATGTCTGGGTCAGGCCTGGGGGAGTCATGGATTCACTGGATCATGGGGTGTGGCGCTGCTGGTACCTGTGCAGGAGGACGAAAGTCTGAGTCTTCAGGTCCTTGGTGCTTCCAGTCTTGCTTTATGGATGTGAGACTTAGACTCTGACCAGAGATCTGTGATGGAGACTTAATTCCTTTGGTATCAGGTCTCTTCAAAGAAACGTTGTCTGTCACTGATCGGACTTTGTGTCCAATGAGCGGTTGCTGAGAGACTCAAACTAGATCTGTTACTTGCATAGTCTGTGAGCATCAGCTGCGGCTGTATGGACATGTGGCTCGTTTTCCTGATGCTGATCCTGCTCACCAGATTCTCTCAGTGAGGGAGCCTCATGAGTGGAGGAGGCCAATGGGCTGACCACGTGCCTCGTGGTTGCAGCAGGTTGATCAGCATCTCAAGGAGATGGGGATGGGCCAGGCATCTGCCTGGGGGATGGCCAGGCGACAGCCCCTGGAGTACCGGCAGAAAGTGGACGCAGCAACGCCCTGCTCCAGCGCATGCTCCCATAGCTGACCTGGCATGATATGCAAATCTTCTTCAAATTTCAAGTCAATTGGATGAAAACTGAGGATTTTAGAAATTCCAGCTTAGTTGTTGACCTTTGGCCTATGTTGACCTTTTGACCTTCTGACCTTAAAATCAATAGGCTTCTTCCTTATGACCAACTCTACCATTTTGTAAAGTTTCATGAAGATCAGTTTAAAATTGTGACCAGCGGCCGATTGATATACAAGCAAACAAACAGATAGACAGACAGAATAATGCACTCAACCAACCAATATAGTTGAAAAATCTTCGATTTTCGCAAGTAATAACCACAAGCTACTCAGGGAATTCTGTCCAACACATAATTTCCTTTTCAGCAATTCATTTCACCGATCAACCTTAGCAGTTAGTGACTATTATGAGGACTTAGGGTTAGGTTGAGGACTTGAACAAGAAAGGGGCAACTGCAGTCCTGGGCTTGAGTCTTGGGTTGAGTGAGAATTTTTTCACATGAGCCCCACACAGGAATTTATTCCTGTTTATTAAACTCTATGTATGTGTATATATTTTGATGTATCATTATCTTTGCCAGTGTTGTTTGTCTGTGCTCTATCCTTTAAAATGTTGAGCGTCAAGCAATTGGAAGCAGCATGTATCATCATGAAAGTCTTTGGTATGACTTTGCTGGAGTTTGAACCACATACCTCCCAGACTTAAAGCAGACTCTTGAAGCATTATTTGACTGAATCTGGTTAAATGTATGAACCGTTTTTGAAACTAGAGATGTATTTGCAGGAATCAACCTCATGATCGGAGGTACCATTATTTGGTGCCGATTGCATGCCTGAGCTGGAAACCAAATGATTGAAGGAAAACAACTCCGTGGGTGTTTGCACTGAAACTTCATGTTAAATGGATCTTTCACTGAACGAGCTCATGTCGGCAAAATGTCTCCAATCCATCTTTCTCCCGATTCCAAACTCTATGCTTCAAATGCATGGGGATTAAACGACGAAAGGCACATTTTGAGGGAGATTAAATGCATTTTGCTGCCAGGTCCGCGCGCTCATTTAAATATCCGTTCAACCGGGTGGACTCGCTCTCTCTGGGATTTCGGTCAAAACGTGATCTTTCCTTTTGTCTGACCATTTAGGCTTTTATTTGTGCTTAGAGACATGCACAGTACTCAAGGTGGAGATTCGGTAGGTGTCATAGACACCCCCGTTCCTCCGACTCCCTTGAGCAACTGGTTAAGCAGCATTTAGCCTGAGGGTTGTGACGCCGCACACGATCATCGGCAGAGGGCACTCGCTGCTGAGTGGGGCAGGTTCCCTTGCGGAAGGATAGGAGCGGGACGTAAAGGCAGAGGAGGAGTACAGACATGGGTAGATGAAGGCATTGCAGATATATATATATATATATATATATATATATATATATATATATATATATATATATATATATATATATATATATATATATATAGATGAAACTTCATTAGTGGAGGTGTAAAGTGGAAACCAGAGGAGAAGGAGAGTATGTAGGGGGTGAGGGATTTTCCGATGGAGGGGTTTGTGGGAGAAAGGAGATTCTCGGGGGTTTGTTTATATTGTAGAGGGTGGTGGCGAGGGATTTACGATGGCGTTGGGCGGGGGGGGGGGTGTTGTGGGAGCGAAATGGGTGTTGGACAGATTATTTGGACGGGATGTAGTGCTCCGGCTATCGCAAGAAATGCTGTCAGCCTTACTCACTCAAAATTAAAAATTGTGGGTGAATGTAAATTGAATTCACGTGGCGATAACACAGATAAGAGGAGAGGAGGTGTAGAGCCTGTGTGTGAATAACTGACAGGTAAACCCTTGTCCACCTTCCTCGTTTCCCGGGCCACAAACGAGCCGCCTTTGTCGAATAAACGTCATTAAAGGAGGACGGGAGCGCAGGCCGAGCCAGCATGGTGATCAATCTCCTAATCTCCATCCCGAGTGGCTTCGGACGGGAATAATAACCGGGCGCAGTTAGCTCGACTACATCCAGGCTCGGATAATGACTTGTGACGGTCATTTCTTCAGCTGAGCCCACTTTGAAGTGGGTTTTTTTATTATTATTATTCTTTTTTCTTTTGCAATATTAAAGGGAAGGTGTTCCAACATGTGAGTCCGGTTTTCCCGTGCTTGTTCGCTCCGCTTAATTCCGGCGAAACAAAGCAACAGCTTTTTTTCCCCGAAAAAGAATTGCATCCAATATGGCTTTCCATGTTAGCGTGTTTGTGGAAGGAGAGGCTGTAACGATCGCCACTCATGAACGATGTGTTGCGCTGCTCCAAGACATTTAGCAGCTGGAGATGGAGTCGGGTGGAGTGGAGGCCAGGGGGTCGGTGAAAATGGTGGAAACGCATCTGACGGGCGATCCTGCTCCACTAATGGCGTCTTTTGGGATCGTTTAGGAATGGCACCACTGACATGTCAAGGAAATATAACGTTTTTCTGTTCTGTTGTTATTGCACAAGATGTGGGAAATTTTCAGTTCACCCTCGTCCATCTTTTACCTTTATTCTCATTTGAAAGCAGTCCTGCACTTTTATACCTTTCTACCCAATGCGTTGATCGTTTAAATTTCCCCTGCTACCATTTGGTTCAATGCCAAGAGGGGGCACTGCAGCTTGGCACACCATCCTTTCAGATGAAACAATAATCCGGCTGGATGTCTCGTCTCTCAGCACTCCCAACTCATGGACGTTATAAACATTAAAATAGTACCCCTCAAACAAGTAGGCCATTGTGTTATATGTACAGATATATGCAGCATACTTTATCACAAGCATAGCCATGTGTCGCTTTTTATGATGCAACCGGTAGTCACCCTGCACATGAGTGGTGAGAAAGCGAACGCCTTAACAGTCTTTTGGGATTATGTGGTCTGGTGTTCAGGCCTCAGCCTGGCTCTTCTAGCCAAGTAATGGTGTACATTTTGTTTCGTAAACATTCCTTTATCTACGGGAGTCGATAATAAAGTCGAACGTGGTCGAAACGATTCAGATAACACAACTTGCTGAATGTAAACTGCACAGAACAGTCAAAACCTCTTGTGGTTTTTAACAAATATTCACATTTAAATGTGTATGTTAAACGGTGATGTCACAGTTCCAAACTTTGTTTGGCCACTAAATCCCAACCCACATCAGGACCTGGCCACCAAGTCCCAACCCACATCAGGACCCGGCCACCAAGTCCCAATCCACGTCAGGACCCGGCCACCAAATCCCAACCCACGTCGGCACATGGCTACCAAATTCCAATCCACATCAGGACACAGCTACCAAATCCCAATCCACGTTGGGGCACGGCCACCAAATCCCAATCCACCTCGGGACACGGTCACCAAATCCCAATCCACGTCGGGACACGGCCACCATATCCCAATCCACATTGGGACACGGCCACCAAATCCAAACCCACGTTGGGACATGGCCACCAAATTCCAATCCATGTCCGGACATTGCCGCCAAATCTCAATCCACGTCGGGACACGGCCACCAAATCCCAATCCACGACGGAACATGGCCACCAAATCTCAATCCACATCAGGACACAGCCACCAAATCCAAATCCACGTTGGGACATGGCTACCAAATCCCAATCCAAGTTGGGACATGGCCACCAAATCCCAATCCAAGTCGGGACACGGCCACTAAATCCCAATCCACGTCAGGACATGGCCACGGCCACCAAATCCCAATCCATGTTGGGGCACGGCCACCAAATCCCAATCCACGTCGGGACATGGCCACCAAATCCCAATCCACGTCGGAACATGGCCACCAAATCCCAATCCACCTTGGGACACGGTCACCAAATCCCAATCCACATTGGGACACGGCTACCAAATCCAAAACCACATCGGGACACGGCCACCAAATCCAAACCCACGTTGGGACATGACCACCAAATTCCAATCCACATCGGGACACGGCTACCAAATTCTAATCCAAGTCAGGACATGGCCACCAAATTCCAATCCATGTCTGGACATTGCCACCAAATCCCAATCCACGTCGGGACATGGCCACCAAATCTCAATCCACGTCAGGACACAGCCACCAAATCCAAACCCATGTTGGGACACGGCTACCAAATCCCAATCCACGTTGCGGCACGGCCACCAAATCCCAATCCACGTCGGGACACGGTCACCAAATCCCAATCCACGTCGGGACACGGCCACCATATCCCAATCCACATTGGCACACGACCACCAAATCCCAAACCACATTGGGACACGGCCACCAAATCCCAAACCACATCGGGACACGGCCACCAAATCCCAATCCACGTTGGGACACGGCCACCATATCCCAATCCACATTGGGACGGCCACCAAATCCCAAACCACATCGAAACACGGCCACCAAATTCCAATCCACATCAGGACATGGCCACCAAATCCCAATCCACGTCGGGACACGGCCACCAAATCCCAAACCACATCGAAACACGGCCACCAAATTCCAATCCACATCAGGACATGGCCACCAAATCCCAATCCACGTCGGGACACGGCTACCAAATCCCAATCCACGTCGGGACACGGCCACCAAATCCCAAACCACATCGAAACACGGCCACCAAATCCCAATCCACATCAGGACATGGCCACCAAATCCCAATCCACGTCGGGACACGGCCACCAAATCCCAAACCACATCGAAACACGGCCACCAAATTCCAATCCACATCAGGACATGGCCACCAAATCCCAATCCACGTCGGGACACGGCCACCAAATCTCATTCCCATGAAATTCAGTAAACAGCGGTTTCTTGCTGATATCCCTGATGCATCTTATGGGGGAATTCGTTTGCACCATCCCAGATACCCAAGCTACCTGCTTTCAGTCCTTCTCTGCAAATTATGACAACCGAACATCAGCACCTTGTCTATATTAATAACTCATTCTTCATCTCAACAATCAAACCAACCAGACAAGTTAAACTAATGAAACGAACACATCATCTACCTACACGTCGTTGGTCCAATTGGCACCTGCACTGTGCCTGATCATGTTTCCATGATGTTAACATGATCGTATTGCCTTACTTGTACTACCATTGCAAACACTGTTGGACAATGTACCTTTCGAATCTTTTTTACAATATAGTTGTAGTCGTTGTAGTAGTTGCAGTCAGAAGAGTCGTAATCCCACCCCTCCCCCCTGACTCCTCTCTCTCCTCCATCCCTCTTATCATCTCCGTGCGTATGTAATAAATAGATGTTCCCATAAACATTCCCACCGATGTCGGGACTGTTGTTCTTGCAGAGACGTTTTTAAAGTACGAGCAGTAAACGATGAACGTCTGGTTAAATGGCGGTGCATTGTGCTGCTATCGGTTGTTAATGTCCATCCGAACCATTCACGTGCACATGTATACATTTATTGTATTTCCGATATCCGAACGTTGTTCTAATTATAAGGCAAAGAAGGGAATGCTCGCGGACCATACCACTCCGGGTGGACGGAGGAGGGGGGGGGGGTGTGGACCGAAAGAGAATCGACACGGTAAAGATTTCCTGAGACCATTTAAACACCGCTCCCCTCCCCCTCGAAATGCTGTTCGACGATTCTTATAAATAGTTTCGATACTGTTTGTTTGACCGTTTACTTACAAACAAACGAGCGTTTGCCTTGCGGTGCGATCATTGGGAGTTATGGAGGTTCGAACACAGGGATTCGGAGTTTTACACTTGGGATCTTCGTTGGGTGCGGGTTAAACATTAAAAGAGAACTATTCTCAAATGTTTAACTTTTTTTGCGGTGATTCCACCGCCAGGGTTCTTCAACGTACCATTGGAGGTGCCGGTCGGAATCCCTTTGTACGGGACTGATCCGCACCGGTTTCTCCTTTATTATGCACCTGTCTTGCATGGCGAATCGTCCAGGCGCGGAGAACGGGCAGAAAAGGCTCTGATGGATATGCCTTCCCCCCCCCACCCCCCCCCCGGTGGCCTTTCACTCGGGCTTGAACTGCGATCCGGGAGTGCTGAGCGTGGGAACGCAGGGCAAGAATGCTGGCGAGCACGTCCTTTCACTGCCCCCCCCTTCCCCAATTAATGGTAGCGTCCTGTGCCTCGAGACTGGCGAAGCCTCGCCGAGTCGAGCGTCGGTCGGGCAGTGAGTTCGTGAGCGAGACGTGGAATGGTACAAGTGAGCCAAGTGCGTGTTCTTTGGAGTTTCACATTAAAGACTACCCCTTCCGAGCCGATTTCGCTGCTTCAGTAGCGCACTCCTCGTCCTCGAGACTAGTCGGAGTAGTGCGGAGGGTGATGTGACCACGGTGCCGGCAAGCTTTGGGGAGTGAGGGGGGGACACAGTGAGTACAAAGAAATGCGTGTTCCGAATTGCGAGATAACGCACCGCTCTCAGTGTCTGTGGATCGTATGACATTGGTCTCCCAAGACCCCCCACCCCGCCCCTCCTCAAAAAAAATCAGGCTTGCTCTTACAGGGGTTGCTGTGTAGTTTGTGCTTGTAAGTGTTGGTATGTAGTATCCACTGCCCTGGAGAGTGGAGAGTGGAATGGTGATCATTTCATCACTTTACGTTGAAGTACTGCAACATCTGACACACGCCGGTAGAACTTTGCTCCAAGGTCTGTGATGTGTATGTTCCACCTTGTTTTGTTCAAGTTTGTTGGTGTGCGGTGAGCAGCATGATGTTCCATCCTCTGTGGCCCTCTCTTACATGCTGTCTGATCCACCAGCGACTTCTCGTGGCAAAGACTCCTCAATAGCAAGTGCTCCGTTTCCGTGACCGGTCATGTTTGGGGGGGAAAAACAAATGTCGATAGCTCCCCTTAAAGAGTGCAAAAACAAAATAATCATTTAATGTTCCAAAGTGACCAAAGGGGTTGCGGTGCACCAGTCATTCCGATGGCAGCTGCTCCTTCCGCTTAAGGCTTCATCGCCTCTGTCGCTCCTGGCACTTTCCTTTGGGATGGTGGCACGTGCGATTTAGTTAGTGGAGGGAACACTCGCACAAGCGCCGAATTAAATTTGCAATTCCCATATTATTTGCATGGAAAAGCAATAAACATGCAGACAGAGCTGCGAAATGCTCCTCACCAATATAATCGTGTACCTCCACCGCTTCCCCCTCCTTCCCCTCCAAATCCCCTTAATCTTCCCTCAATATTTTCTTTTCAGCAGATTGACGTGACAGTACCCGATGGACTCGATCCACCGTGCACTCCATTAGCGGGTACGTTTGAGCCCCACGTGCGTGCATGATCTACAGCACAGGATGGAGTATTGCCCCGAAAATCTCGGACTGCGAGCGGGATGTGGGGTTATGAGGACATCCTCTGAGACTGGCTCAAAACATTTTGTCTCTGGACATTACGAACCTCGCAATCGTCAAAGAATCACGGTCATACATTGAAGCGCAGGCAACCTCCACCCCCCTCTCGCGCACAGTTCCATCTCCTTGATTTGGCATAATGCGCTGTTTTTACCTGGTGGATTTGTCTTGCACATTTCTCCCTCGCCTCCTGATGAAATCCAAGGTGTAAGAGGAGGAAACAAAAGAAAACGAAGGCCGTAGCTCCATCAGATTGCTTCAAAATCTTCCAGTGAATCCGCCACGGTTTGATTGAGATGTGCCGTTTTGGCATGCCGAGCCAACCTCCTGGCAATAAATACGACTTCTTAGTTCAAATCCTGCTCTACCACCAAGCCTCTTTGACCTCAAACGAGAATTAAAATTTTTTTTTTTAATACGTATGTCCCATCACCATCGAAGATGAATCATTCCTTTTAAATTATTTTGAAGGAACTACGACAATAGCATGCTTCCTCATGCTTCCCGCAACACCTTGCACTCTCTGCATTCTTAAGTGCCCGAGCCTGTCACCTGCACATTCCGCTTGATCTACACCTGCACATTCCCCTTGATCTGCACCTGCATAAGCCAATTGAGGGGCTGTTTGTTTCGAGCTGTGGTTGTGTTCTGGCAGTTTGGAGGTTATATCTCTCCAACAACGGCATCAGCGTAGTGACGTGCTTGTGATTGTCAGCGAGAGCAGTAGCACCATGACAATGACGCCATCTTTAGCAATTATCTTTGTTGGTACCACGCTGCCTGCATGTAGTGGAAGCATTGCTCATTTCATTTAACAATTGCCCGTCACGTCGCTGATTGTGACTCCTTTGTTTTCATCCCAATATTATTTTTCTTCCCTTGCTTAAATCGCTAGGTGTATTGGATTTAACAAAGTCTGGCATGGTTGAGCTACTCCAAAAGGGTCATCGATGGTGTTGTTTATTTTCTTCATTTATCTTGACAGTGTTTGGCTTCCGGCCATCCTTTTGCTCCCCCCATCATAAAAACGTCCGAGCTGTCGATCTATTTGCAGCCTTCCAGACTATGCTGCTTGTACGACCAACTCTGAGCACAATTTGTTGCCTTTTTCACCATTTTGTGTTTCTCTGATGTTGCACTTCGTCTCATGATGCATGATCATCTTACATGATGATTAACCCAACGGAGCACTGCTTTGATTCACGAGCCAAGGTTAAGGATTGAAGTCGTTGTAATACTGAGGCCAGGTTTCATATTTTCATCTGCACGTTCAGCTTTCACCATACCATGATCACACCCTTACTCCAATTAGACGTTGCTGTCTGATTTTTTTACTTTATGTTTCTTTTTGTTGTGTGCTACATATATTATCGAAAACTTATTTGGATCCATCAAGACTATTTCGCTAATGATGATGGTGATCACGATCTTACTTTTATCTGTAATCAGGTTGGCCCTTCCATTGACTGTGCCGATTTGCCTAATTGCCTTCATCGCCCACCGTATACGGACCACACAGACTCGCTCACATCGTGATGAAATGGTTTTGCTGGATCTTTGGCAGACATAGATGAATAGTTTTAGGAGGTTCAGCATGATTTGGTTTGTACAGCAGCTTAGAATTTCTCTTGGGAATCTAGGAAAGGGGTTGGGTGTGGGCAATACTGGTGGAAGACAGAAGAGAGGAAATGTGTGGGACGTTACCTTGCTGCCCATGGCATGCCATTTGAGAAGCACTTAGAAAGGCCGAGATTGCTTCGTTAAAGTTTAAAGCGGTGGTTTGGGTTGGACCATCACGCGTGCATTTTTAAAGAAAGCGTCTTTGCACTTTTCCGTGTGGCTTTCCTGGACTGCATTAGGCACACTGTGGGTGGAAATTGGTTAGTTTGGGAGTCCAACCGGCCCCTCCGCAGGCACATCATGCTGTACTGTGTTTGCCAAATGAGTGGCACACTACTTTGGACAAATGCCCGTGTTCGCTGTTTGACCTTGGTGTTAGCTCGTCACACAAGCAATTAGCTCATCATTTGGATTAATGTCACACTGCTAGTTTCTGCCCATTTTGTGTGTTGCTGGTAAGCTGTCTGTTCGTCTTACCTTTTGGTGCCAGACTAGCTTAGGAAGCCGATGCAATCAAAACTTTCACCTTGCACAGATTATAAATTTGTTTATTCACTCCAGATAGTGTTACAACAGTGAACACACATGACATCAGGGAGAAGGAATGGGTTTGATAATAGATGATCTGGAGATGTATTTCTGAGATTCTCAAAAAAGACAAAAATATTCTTGCCACATCATTACAATGGCATGTTGCCATTGCAATGGGATTAAGGTATTTTAAGGGTTATTTACAAACAGGTAGGGCAACGAGTCTGGCATGAATGAGTCGGAGAAACATGTCCAATAAAAGGCATGTCTAACCGAATAGTTGCGGAGGCCTGTTTAATAAAGTTTGCATTGCAATGGGTAACACACAACTCATTTTGATAGTAATTTGATCATTACTCTCCTTGGGTTTCAAGATTTATCCTGTCTTTTGTCACCTCTCCACCGGAAACGTGTTTCTTTCTCCAAACCTTTTCTCAAAAACTTTTCCAAAGCAGGTTAGTTCATCGCAAGTGCATGGTGCTCTGGTAATGGAATCCAGCGATGATCTACAGATCCCTTTTCAATCCAACACCACCAAGCCTCAAATGCAACAACATGTCTGTCATCCGGTAAATTGAACAAGCCAAGAAACTGCCTTGCAGACCATGCCAGAAGGGAAACAATAATTGATCCGGATTGTCATGTCCTTCGTGCCTTCAGCGCCTCTGGAAACTTTACTTGCCTCCCTTTCTCCCTTCACTACTCCACACGAGGCCAAGGCGAGCTCGTCTAAAGAGTGACACTCCCAATATTGTCCACGACATATTTCTGTTGCATTTGCTACTGCGAAGCCTGGGCTGAAATTAAACTGTCTCTCGACGGTCCGCATTTGGCTTTGCTGGTCAGTGAGCAAGATTTCAAACTCTGTAAAGGAAAAGAAAGCAACATCCGAGAGTTCTCGCCTTGAAGACATGAATCTTGTTTGATCCTGACGACATCTGAGCACAGCATGTTGAGCCAGACGATGCCGGAAACAGGCCCTGGGCAAGGCGTACACTAAACACACATGAAATCACAGGCAGATAGCACGTTGTCAAGCACTGGAAAACAAGGAAGTTGAACACAATGGAACAGCGAGCTTCAAGCCAGAAGTCTAATTTATTGACCGATTCTCTCCCGGCTTCTCACCCCTTGCGTGAGCCCGGGTGCATTCCTGATAAGAAGACAAAGTACGCTTTCCTTCTCAGGCCTCAGGCATCGAAGGTTTCGCAAAACCTAAACTACATAAACGGCCTATGTTTATAGCGCTCTGCCCTTTTTTTGTTTGATATGTTTTCACCAAATAAGCAAAATGTGCAATTGAATACTGGTGGAAGAGTGTCACATTTTGTCCAAAAGGAAATTAAAGCCCCGGGCAGTGGGCTACGTTTTAAGTTTTCAGTCGCAGTTTCTCTTCCATTGCTCATTGAAAATTCTGCTTTTGTATTGGATAGCCAGCAAACGCACCAAGGTCACTCGTTCCCCGAGCCCGGCCTTGCGTTATAACGTGCTGCTGCCGGCTAGTGATGTTTGTACTTACGGCTAATTTGGACAGGATGTTGTCTCAAGTGCTCACCTTGGTGCACAATGTCGTGACTGTTAGCATCTCTCTCTCCTGCTCTTCATCGTGCATGCTGTCACTTGTCACCTTTTTCATCTTCTCAATCCTTCATTCATTCTTTTATTCCTTTGCAGTTTCTCCTTTTTTCCATGTCTCAATCCTTTCTGCTCTTTATGAATGTTACTCTGTCGCAACCACCAAGTTCTCTATTTTATTTTTGTCTTACTGATGAGCCCTGAAGTCAAAAGCTGGAATCTCAGACTATGTTTTTAAAATGAACTTGAAGGATTGTCCTCAGGGATTGTTGTTGTTGTTGTTGTTGTGAAATTTTGTGAGATCTTTTCTTTCTTTAAAAATAGGGCAATAAATGTGATGCCAATCGCTCCATAACTGATTTCCCGGCTGATCATTGCCGCAATAATGAAATTGTCTCCACCTTCTGGACAGCAAACCCCAAACACATGGATCCGTAAGCCAAGCAGGCAGTCGGATCGGCCATTCGTCTCAAAAACATTTCATTTCCAGCAGCACAGACATCGCAGCGACTACTCGTCGAAACAATCAAAACAGACTTGTACAAGCGATGAGGTACATCCCATAATGTTGTAAAGTTAACGCAACGCAAATAATAATGGAGGCATCGATGTGTAAAACGCGGGCTGCATTAAACAGCCGTAATCATTGTGTGATGGGATAATTAATAGCAGTTGCCATGTGCCTCGGTGTAATGGTTTTTAGATTGTGAGGCATTTTTGGTGTCTCTCTGCATGGGCACATCAAACCTTTTTCATCATCGCAAGAAAAGATAATGATTACAGCAAACTCATCGTGGTCTGGTGGCAATGGTAAGCACGTTGCCTTCGTTCCTATCTACGGAATTCATTGTGGAGGCACTGCGTTCTTTTTGTTCCACTTTATCGTCTCGTTCATTGTGCTTTCGTTCAATACTCAATGTGGGAGCGTCCAAATACTCTTCCTTGATCCCAATCAGATTCGTCTATCAGCATGAGTTTCAGTCTCACTTTCATTTTCTATGTCAACCCCCATTGACACTTTTACTGCTGTTTCTCTTTTTCCTATGCACTTTGTTCTTGCTTCTTCCAAGCCCTCTCATCAACTGCTCGAGTGTTGCAACTACTTCTGTATACCTATTTGAGCCCATTAGAAGGAAGCAGCTTCATGGCAAGCTTTGGCAATCTCCTCGAGCACGAGCTTTTTGATCTGTGGGTGGGGGGTGTGTTATTAGGTTTTGTGAGAACATAAAAGGAGCTCGTTTGTTTGTTTTTGTTTGTGTTTTTCATTCATTTACTTGCAGTTGGAATACTATATATTTTAGGGGAATGATTACTTGTTGAACGATAACTCGTGTAAGTATGCTTTTGAGAAATCGAACACTTATTGGAAAAGGTTACCAGCGATCTTTCCTTATTTATAAAAAAATAAGCCAATAAGCCTTCTTTCCTTTGCACAATAATCACTTTGAACACCCTGCAGGGTATTCGTCTTCACAATACTTTGCTGTGTCATCCTGTCTACCATTATGAATGTAAAAAAATGGCAAAGTTCTGGGGTGTCTTAGTCTGATGAAATGTACATCAGCAGTTGCTTTTGGAACCTCTACACATTTTGAAAGGCCTGCTCTGGGTGTGTTCCAGCAAATATCGTTTCCTGTTTATGTTGAACCTTCAAGCCCTCCTGGCTACAACAGTAAGGAACTGGAATGGCACTATGACTGCACTCGGTAGAGCACATACCTCCGCCAGGCTTAACAGGTTATGTTTTGTAACCCACTGATGGGTTGGATCTGCATCCAGACCTTAACCAAAATGTAACCAGCTTGGTCATGTCACCGACACAACTCATCCACCAAGTTTTGTCTGAACCCGTCCAACGTTTTGAAACGACATGCTGTGTTATTGTTTTTGGCCCAATCTCTCTCTATGGTGAAGAAAAAATTAATACAATTACCTTATATACGGATCTTCACCAAAATCGAATCAATTAATCCTTGTCACACACCCAATCTGTCCACAAAGTGTTGGCTGAATCCGTCCATAACTTTTCGATATATCCTGCTCACAGACAGACAAACAGCGGTGAACACAACCTACTTCCACCTTCAGTGGTGAAGGTAGCAATTGATACTCAGATGTTTCTGGTTTTTTTTGCTGTATCACTGGTGATAATGCATTTACAATCATTATCTTTGTTATTTCTGGTACTATGGAGGAGAGAGAGAGAGAGACACACACTGAGACACACTGAGACACACTGAGACACACTGAGACTGATATATATAAAGTTAGAGTTAGAGTGAGGGTAGAGGGAGAGTAAGAGGGCAGTGAATGAGAATGAATTCTCCATAGAGCATGACAGGGAATCAACAACCCTAAAGGGTAGTGTACATGGCAGCATTTCAATCAAACAACACTTTTGGACATGTGTTTCTCTATAATCGAGAATTTTTATCCCAAAAAGGTTAAAGAACAAAACAAAGTGTGATGACAATGCCAATGCATGTGTTCTCT
Source organism: Eptatretus burgeri (assembly GCF_056783735.1). Lineage (NCBI taxonomy): Eukaryota > Metazoa > Chordata > Myxini > Myxiniformes > Myxinidae > Eptatretus > Eptatretus burgeri. Next base: position 60,648,433 of record NC_140974.1, read on the forward strand.
TCCAGACACCAAAATACTAGGCCATGAACATTGCGTCAAAATGATACACCAGCATCTCGGACCAAAAGCCAAAATTCATGATTTCACAAACAGCACTTGCTGTTTTTTGTTTCTTTTGAGAAATGCCTTTTTATCTAAATAATGGTTGAAAGCAAGCAAATATTACGGCAAAGATAAATACAAACCTGTTTCAGCTCAGAGGACAAAGTATATGGTACAGCTTGTTTATGTAATACACATGCACCCTTGACCCTCAGATAAAAATACATGGTCTTGCACGCCTACTTTCTGTTTCAGCCTTAAGGCTTCATCATATGAAAGTATATGATATATATGATATATATATATATATATATATATATATATATATATATATATATATATATATATATATATATATATTGTTGTGGTTACCAAATTCGCAAACCACCATTCAGGTCCCTTAGGTGAGATATCTCGGTAAGTATATGTGTAGTTAGGCCCAAACCCGTTGTCTAGAGGGAATAAATGTCATTCATGCGTGCTGCGACTCTTCAGGATAGCCGTTTTTCTTTTACTATCTTTATTTTGGACCAACCGCCATTGTTACCACCGCCAACCGCGTCTCAACAGTCGTCACAACATCAACCACCCACCACAACGCCGCTTCACCACAACAGCCACGACCTTTCCCGTCACACCTCGCAACCGTCGCATCGCCACCGTTCTTGCGCCGCTTGTGGGTACCGGTATTGGACTCGTGCAGGGCGCGCGCCGAACAGCGTGTACAAAACCACGGATTTTCCGCTCCAAAAACGGATCAAAAACGACACACGCCCACTTTTGTTCCGTCCAATCGGTGAGCGAGGGGCGATTTGGCCCCGCCTCCAGGGCGTTGGAGGGCGGTCGCTATATGCAAATTCATGGATCAAAATGCATTCACGCCCACTTTTTCTCGGGCCAATGGGGAGCGAGGTGAAAGGTCGAAGGCAGGGGGTCAAAGGCGAAGCCACGGGGCTTATATAAGCGGCTGCGTTCGTCAGAAAAGGGTCGTTGTTGGTCGTTGGTCGTCGTCGTCGTCGTGTGCGTTGGAGTCGGAGCGAAGAGGACGGAGCTGTGGAGAGGCGGCGAAGGCAGACGAGGGGGTGCTCGCGTCGTGCCGGGAGCTGCACACCAGGGAGGCCGACGGCGCGACCTGGTCGAGGTGGAGACGCTCGTCGCGGGACTCGAGACAGAGTAAAAATCCTCCTTTCCCCGAGCATCAGCAA
>NC_140974.1:60654679-60692179 GCF_056783735.1 Eptatretus burgeri
TTTGTGTTTGCCTTGTTGATTGACCAAGTCAGTTGCACCTTAAAACTCCTTAGATAAGTGGTGAAGCTTACTTTGTTTCCCTCACGAGTGTTTGTATTTTGTTATGTTAATAGTGTAGTATTAATTAACCTCCGCCATCTTCGAAGATGGATGGAGGTTACTGTTTTCACCCCTTTCTGTTTGTTTGTTTGTTTGTGAACAGTATTACGGAAAAACTCCTCGACGGATTTCGACGAAACTTGGTGGGGGGGGGGGGTTAGGTATGGTCCAAGGATCATGCCATTAAATTTTGGACTTGGTCCCCCCCTCCCAAAAAAAAATTGTTAGAGAAAATTTTTTTTTTTTTTTTTGCATTTCTACATGTTTTAAGTGATTTCCAACCTCCCCCCCCAAAAAAGAGAATTTTTTTGCATTTCTACATGTTTTAAGTGATTTCCAACCCCCAAATTTTTTTTATCCCCCCCCCCAAAAAAGAGAATTTTTTTGCATTTCTACATGTTTTAAGTGATTTCCAACCCCCCCCCAAAAAAAAAAAAGAGAAATTTTTTTTTTGCATTTCTACATGTTTTAAGTGATTTCCAACCCCCTCCCCAATTTTTTTATCCCACCCCAAAAAATAAAGAATTTTTTTCTGCATTTCTACATGTTTTAAGTGATTTCCAACCCCCCAAAAAAATTGTTACCCCCCCAAAAAAAAAGAAATTTTTTTTTTGCATTTCTACATGTTTTAAGTGATTTCCAACCCCCCCCCCAAAAAAATTGTTAGAGAAAAAAAATTTTTGCAACTTTTTTTTTCAACAAAATTTCGAATTTTTTTTGCATTTTTACATGTTTTAAGTGATTTCCAACCCTCCCCCCCCCAAAAAAAAATGGAGAAAAGAACTATAACTCTCAGCACTGTTGACATCATATTTAATGAATAAGATATAAGGTTCACTTGAGTGACCCAGCAGTATTGGCGGCGGAGGTTTTGCACTCTCCTGAGTGCTCCCCCTCTAGTTTATGATTGGAATGATGCTGTTTGGAATGAAAATATAGAGTGATTGAGTTTAAAGCAGAATGAGGAAATTATGTGAGGGGTTCCACCGGTGACATTCATGGATTTGGCATTTGCAGTTTCGCCATTGTGTCATTACAGAAATATGACCCATCTGACTTCTGGGGTGAGCTGCAGTAATTTTATTTGTCTAAGTCCTTCACGAACTGGCTGTCAAGCCCCCTCCTGCACGGGCACCTCGCTGTAACCCTCAGTTCACGTTGGTGTCTGTCCGGCCGTCCGTCCGAAATGTGTTGGCGCTCATATCTCAAAGGCTATACAGTATTATATTGAAACTAACTCAAACTTGGAGTATACATCGGATAATAAGTCTAATTAATTGCTTTTGAAACAAATTGCACCTAAGTGTGGAGGGGGTGGATGGTGTGGGGGGATGGTGGGGAGGGGGTGGGAGGCGGATGGTGCATGGGGGTGGGGGGTGGTGGATGATGGGGGTTGGTGGATTGTGGATAGTGTGTGGGGTGGGAGGTGGATGGTGTGGGAGGAAGGCAGATGGTGGTGGGAGGAAGGTTGATGGTGTGGGGGGGGTGTGGATGGTGTGGGGGTTGGATGGTGGATAGTGTGTGGGGGGGATGGTGGATGGTACGTTGGGGGTGTTGGGTGGGGGGGTGTGGATGGTGTGGGGGTTGGATGGTGGATAGTGTGTGGGGGGATGTTAGGGGGTGTGGATGGTGTGTGGGAGGGGAGTTGATGGTGTGGGAGGGATGGTGGATGGTGTGGGGGAGGGGTTGGATGGTGTGTGGGAGCGGGGGAGTTGATGGTGTGGGGGGATGGTGGATGTTGCGGGGGGATGGTGGGGGGTGGTGGGGGATGGTGTGTGGGTGTGGTGGATAGTGTGTCTGTGGGGGGAATGGTGGATGGTACGTTGGGGGTGTTGGGTGGGGGGGGTGGATGGTGTGGGGGGTTGGATGGTGGATAGTGTGTGGGGGGGATGTTAGGGGGTGTGGATGGTGTGTGGGAGGGGGGTTGGATGGTGTGTGGGAGGGGGAGTTGATGGTGGGGAGGGGGTTGGATGGTGTGTGGGAGGGGGAGTTGATGGTGTGGGGGATGGTGGATGTTGCGGAGGGGATGGTGGATGGTGTGGGGGGGATGGTGGATGGTGCGGGGGGTGAATGGTGGGGGGGGATGGTGGATGGCAATGCATGGGTAGCTGGAGTTAAAGAAGCGTTGAAAGATGGAGGCCGGATGGATTAAAGAGAGATTGAAAGATGGATTGCTAGACTAAAAGACAAAAGTTGGAGAGTCGAGACTTGGGGGACCAGGGACATTACTCAGGGAATGAAACATGCTTAACTAAATATCATTTCCTTCCCTCATCCCCCCAAACAACGGGCGAGAACTGAAAGTCTATTCCACATACAAATTGAAGATGTATCTTATTCTGGGAAAGGGAATTAGTTAACCTCCGCCATCGAAGATGGACGGAGGTTACTGTTTTCACCCCTGTCTGTTTGTTTGTTTGTTTGTTTGTGAACAGTATTACAGAAAAACTCCTCGACGGATTTCGACGAAACTTGGTGGGGGGGTTATGTATGGTCCAATGATCATGCCATTAGATTTTGGACTTGGTCCAAAGTCCAATATGGCCGCTATGCCGCTATTTTGAAAAAATATTTGAATTTTTGTTTTTGCATTTCTACATGTTTTAAGTGATTGCCAACCCCCCCCCCAAAAAAAAATTGTTAGAGAAAATATAACAGAAAATTTTGTCTGTTTTTTTTTTCTCCAACAATTTTTTTTTAGAGAATGAATTGAGTTTGTGGAGTATGAATTGAGTAGAGAGTATGAATGAATTGAGTATGTAAAAGTTAAAAGTAAAAGGGAAAGTTGCAAACTATAACTCTGTGAACACTGTTGATGTCAAATTGAATGAATAGGATATCAGGTTCACTTAAGTGACCTAGCAGTATTGGCGGCAGAGGTTTTGCTCTCTACCGAGTGCTCCCCCTCTAGTTCATACTGTGGTATCGCTTTCATATGTATATATAATTATAAAATACCCTCAGATGCAGTGCAGAGTTCTTGGAGACCTGGCAAGGTTGTTGTTTTTTTAACTATGTTATATAATTTTTTTTCTTTACATTCTTTGCATGAGTCTCTTTGTATAGTCCTATAATTTCGTGACAAATAATTCTGTGGCATAACTGCAAAAAAGATTTCATTTGGGTTCGAGGGAAAGCTTAATCAATAACTAACACACCCCTTCCTTTGCACTTCTTGGGATCTTGGAAACTTGGCATTATTGTTGTTGTTTTATAACTATGTTGTATATATATTTTTATTTGCATGAGCCTATTAGTGTATGTGCTTCTATAACTTACTTATAAATAATTCAGTGACATAAAAGTGAAAAAAAAAATTCATTCAGGTTCGAGGGAAAAGATTAATAAATAACACGATACTTCCTTTGCAGTCCTTGTGGTCTATGAGAACCAGTGATATACACCACAGCATATTGCCTAATTACGTGAAGCATTTCATAAAGAAGGTTTTGAAAAAATAAAAACAACGGCCGCAACTAAAATGGTCAAAATTTTGGAAATGGATGCTTTGGGTTATTGTGAAAAAAATTTTGTCTGGTCAGTACAGAAATAAGGCCAATTCAAAACTAGTTGATCAATGTCTGCCAGATGTTTATGATGATGTGTAATTTCCACCGTTACCAAAACCTATGTCATCTATCACCACAAAGATAGAGTGACAGTCTTTCAGTCAGGTGCAGCAAAAGGCCTGTTTAAAAAATGTAGTGTAGGTTTTTGTGTTTACATTTTTGTTGTTTTGAGTAGGAAAATATTTCCCAAAACAAAAGTGGGTGAGACAGTTCATTGCATTTTTGGATAATTGCGGTGCTTTGCATTTTTTATGTACTGTTTGTAATTTATTCTTGAGACAAATGCCAGGGGCATCGAAAGGCCCCTTTATATGGTATGTGCCACGTGGCAAACTATAGAAAAGAAGAGACATTGCATAGCTTGTAGAAAATGCCAAACAATAGAAAATATGGCACATTCAAAAAAAAATCTCGTGTGCGTTTTTTCTATTGTCTGGCATTTTCTACAAGCCATGGAATGTCCCTTCTTTTTGATTGTTTGGCATTTTCCACAAGCCATGGAATGTCCCTTCTCTATAGTGTGCCACATGGCACATACAATATAAAGGGGTCTTTTCTATGCCCCTGGCATTTTCTCAAGAATATATATATATATATATATATATATATATATATATATATATATATATATATATATATATATATATATATAATTGTTGCGGTGCTGGGTTCGGCGGCGAGGACGACCACTAGATGGAGCAGTTGGGCCATCTCCCACCGAACACCAGAATTGAAAGGTCGTCACCCCGGATAACTCCGGAGTCAACGGGTCGCTTAAAGGACCGTGGAAGCCAATGTTTCGACGGCGTGAGGTGGGGTCCACTTGTCTATTCCAATTTACCTAAGTACTCACGCCATCTAACTACTGGGGAAGCCACACCCTCGGCCGGCTTTGTCCGAACAGAGTCGCTGTTACCGACTTGGATCTGGCATAACCAAGCGGAAATTACCAAAGCCGCGCCGGACCAAATGACAACTTACGGCACAATCGGCCTTCCGAATTCTCAAGCACGAACCATGCTAGGTCAATAATAGAAACGACAGGTAACGATCTGGTACATTTAACAGGGGTTTATTTTCATAGGGAGGGAGACACAGAGCAGAGTTATCACGAATATGCAGACAATGTACAATGAGCAATCAACACTTGTACAATTTCTACTTATAGGATGGCGCCACCACAGACACACACAGCAAAAGAAAATGGACCCGGATTATCTCTATTTCGACCCTCCCAGCCAAGGGAATAGACAGGCTGGAGGTCAGAGTTTGGTCGGTACCTGGCCACCTCATGCGGTTTGGCCCGTGACTGCAGGTGTGAGACTCAGGTTCATCGGTGAGCCCAGACACGGTATTGTGGGGTCCAGGCGGGGGCCAGGGTCGCTCCTCACAGATGGCCAGCGGAGATTCCCGGCACGGACTCCGTGTTATTGCGCGACAAAATGAGAGATGGAAGTCGACGGCTGTGGAATAGTCAGAGGACCAGCTTGAGACACGGCAACGACGACCACCAACGACGCACCCCAAGAGCAATGGCGATCCCTTTCTTCTCCGACAATTCCAACCCAACTCCAGCGAACACTAATGGGAGCCTGGCAATTCTTATCCCTCCCCCGGGTGGGGTGGGGTGGGGTGATCGGACCTCTGAGGTAATCTTTGCCCTGATTGGATAGGGTTTCGTGGGGTGATATCTGTCCCCCTCTGATTGGACAGGGAGAAAACCCTGCCTTTCTGGGGCAGAGTCAGAGCTCTGAGGTAATCTTTGCCCTGATTGGACAGGGCTTCGTGGAGTGATGTGCTGGCCATCCGTGATTGGACAGGGGGGAACCCCTCCTTTCCTGGGCGGAGTGGAGTCGGTGTTCTGAGGTGAGGAAACCTCTGCCCACGTCCGTGGTCGTACGCACGTGGGCAATGGCGTCGATGGTGCGAAGAAGTGAAGGATTGATTTGTTGGCGTTGGGTGTTGCAAAAATCGAACTGGAAAGAAACTTTGCAGCGCACACATGTAATTCCCTTCAAACATAGGGAGGAATCTAACTATACACATACTTATTGAAATAACTAAGCTTTGGGACTGCTGTCTGTTTGTGTGCAAATGGCTTCCAGATTCGTAACATTATTACGGACTTGGGGTTTGGGGTTCACCACGAAGGGGACTTCTTGGACTCTCACCAACCTGCAGGCCACTCTTCTGTGGATAAGTCCACAGCCCAATGGGTTGTTAAGCAACCACGGACGCCGATTGAGACCGCCAAACCAAGCAGGGTTCTCACTCTTTTACAAACCCGTTACCTTTCCAGTGGTTTGGTGGTGCCAATTGGGGTACCTACCCTCAACGCCCACCCATCTATTTATGTATGGCTGAGTGGAACCGTGAGTGCGGCATTGGCTAATGGTATGAGTAACCAGCGAGATAAAACGTCCCTTCTTTTTAGTTGTACACACTAAATCGAGCCAATGGAAGATACGAGACAAAAACGGGCAGGAGGGAATACCGTTTCCCAAAGCAAAGGTACTTTCAGGCACATAAAATTCAACAATCATGAGGTACGTATTTAGAAGCACATCCAACAATAATCAACATCAAGAAAGGCACTGAAGAACAGATCTTACCCGAAGCACTCATTTCCCCCATAAGCTGTCTTACTTATTCATTTATACATCAGACATGGCACCAACAGAATAATTCGAGGAAAATATAAAGAGGTAGGGCGAGGTATATTGTCGACCTCTGACTCACCCTCTTTTTCCTCCTGTTCTTTTTATCCAAAACGGGTAAAGACATTCGGATGAAACAAAGGGCAGTCCGCACATTAATTCTTCAGCTGCCTCCTCTTACAACCCCCCAAATCATCAACCTCCGACTACCAACCCTAAGGCTTCAAACCTTCAACTCCCTCCCCTCTCCAAGCCTTCAAACCCCCTCCCCACTGCCCCCACCCTCACCACATCTCCTCAACCCTCCCCTTCTCCCACTGCAACTCCTTAACCCCACCTTCCCCACCAAGTCCTCAACCTCTCCCACCCTAAAAACTAAACCTCCCCCTCCTGACTCTATCCCATCTTTGCTCACCCCTCTCCTCCAAACCCCAACCCCAACTTTTTAACCTTCCCTCCCCCCTCCTCTCATTCATAAAAGCAAAAGGGTATTCCCACATCAATCATGACATATTTCTTCATGACCTCATCGAAACAGTGGAATATTTAACTTTCTCCACTCCCTGATCATGCTATCAATGGTTTCACAGAAACTGCGATGAAAAGAGCAACGGATTGGCTCCTACACGTCATGGCCCATCGCAGTCACCTGTACAACTCACAATCCCATGAGATATATGGAAACCCTGTGGAATTGCAACTCTCAAGTGATCATGAGCAGCCTGATTGTGCCATTAAACGACCCCAAAGCAATTATCTTCTTTCTGATTCATGAATGCACACCGTTAAAAGTAAATAATGACATGATTCGTTCAACAATTTCTTGAGAACTCTGCGGAAGAAGACCTTTATAATGACATGGGTTTTATGGTCCTTGGTCGAGTCGTTCAAGACAAAACAGTTGGAAATAATAGCAAGGACCCGTGGGAACCACTGTGCTAAAGGCCTTTGCTTGAGAGAATGGCACATAGTTATTTAGGCAGTCTAGAAGGGAACAGACGGCTGCCTCGATCGCTCCGAAAATAAAAAAAAATAACCTGGCTTTGATGCAAAAACATCCCCATTGCCTTTGTGCTTCTTTCTGATGCATAAGTAACTCATTTATGGTGAGTATATTTGCGTCGTTTTGCTGAAACTTTGTGAACACATTATGGCACAGTAGTTGATTTTAAGTCATGCAAGTCTGATATAACGTCGTTCAAAATTTTAAGTACTTCTGTTCATGCCATACCCAGGGTGTGTAAATTTGTGACTAAATTGTGTAAATTAATGCTTTCGTGCCCTTTGTTCTCCCTGCCCATGTACTTATTTAATATGCACATGAAGTCACTTGGTCTATGAGTGATCCGAGTTGCCCTGATTGCAAACGGCTTTAGTTATGAAGGACAGATTTGGTTCGGGATGATTATCATCTTCACGGAAAGCACTCTGCACCTGGCGCCTATCCGCTCGATGCTTTTAACTGTCGCTTTGATCATTTACACTGATGGGAAAACTTGTAGGGAGGGCATGGCGATTGTGAATGTGACAGCTCCAAAGATCTCTTTGGCTTAGCGTAGCAACAACATATTGGCCATATGATGTTACAGGGGACATTTGTGGGTGGAGTCAGGCCAGCGGTCTAACCAATGAGTGGACAGGAATGTTACAGACAGATGGATGAACAAGCATAATATTATATAGATGTTAGTATCTGTCTTTGTTTCATTAAAATATCTTTACCTGTTTTGGAGAAAATGAATAGGAGGCATCAGTGTGTGTGTGTGTGTGTGTGTGTGTGTGTGTGTGTGTGTGTGTGTGTGTGTGTGTGTGTGTGTGTGTGTGTGTGTGTGTGTGTGTGTGTGTGTGTGTGTGTGTGCGCGTGCGCGTGCGCGTGTGCGTGCGTGTGCTTGCTTTTGTGTTTTCTTTCAATTACAACTTTAATCCCCTTTTGTTGCACCTTTATTCAATTGTCCAAAACGCATGTGACACTTTCATACTGCTCTTTTGTGCAATTCTCCATTGCTGCGGCTTGTTCACTTTCCCCAATCTGTTCCTTTTGGCAACAAAGCAAAGGTTTTAAAGTCAGCTCTGAATGTCAAACGATCATTGGGCACACGATCCCTGCTGTTGCAAGCTACCTGCCATTTTCAATTGCGTACCATTTTATCATGCATGAAAAGTTCATATCACCTTGTATCGTGAAGGGCGATGCAGCTATATTGGTGGATATTTAAACTATCAGGCTTACTTCAAAAGGGCAATTTTCACCCACTCGCCTGTCCGCCCAACCACCCCATCTTTAATTATTAAATTAATCGATCAGTTGCAATATCCTTCTGTACGTTTATAAATGCTCGATTGCATTGCAGCCACACTGATGTGGCCTGGGTTATTATTTCTTTGGCATGCAATACAAGTGCAAAAATTTTGAAGGCAAATGTACGATGGTTTGATAACCTTAATCTTGATGGTCATTTTTTTTTTCGTCCATAATTTAGGGCCTATCTTTATATGTTCTTTAAATTCTAGGTTGTGCTATCTTTTTGGGGGCTTGCGATGCTATTATATTAATTTCAGATATATCTAAAGGGTGATGTGTTTATTGTGGCCCATTTTGTATTTGTGTGTATTATTCATACTCGACAACACAGCATGTTGTTCATTATAATAGCAGCCTCGCCTCGTCTCCTTTTGCTTAACCCATGGACATCCAGTGAAAGTAAAGCACTTGACCGTTAGGACAAAGGCTTCTCCCCTAGGTATGTGGCATTCCACAGCTTTCCTTAAGATTATTTGAATGTCCGGAAGTAGGTGCAATCGGACAAGAGATCCGGTTTAATGTCCCTGCATAGGGTAGTATGTACCAAGAGAGCCGCCGTATAAGGATAGCAGTTCATCGTTTTTGAAGGCATGACAACCCCCTCTCGGGATTTTGAGCTTCAATCGTGGACCATAATATTGCCTTTGAACTATCTTGTGTTAGTGTTTCAACACTAAACAGAAATTATCTGATGTGATTTTAAAAAATAAGAAATTCTTCCCTTTACTCTCAGTGAATTATTTGTGCAGCACTGTGGTAGCACGTTGGTCTCGAGCATTAAGGCTTGATCGACTGAGATAATCCACAACCTTGGATTGCTTTGCAATGCACACATTGCAAGCTGGGCCTTCAGCATAAATATCAGCCGTACAGTGGACCGCCCTGCCAAATATGTCCTCGTTGATACGGTACAGACCAAATGATAAGTGAAAGCCCAAGTACTGTACATGTAGCATGTGGTGGGCTTATGACTGGTTGCAGTTGGTTTGAAAGAAGAATGTAAATAATCTTGTTAATGTCACGATTCAGAGACTGCTGCAAGACTTAAAAGAATAAATAAACTTGCGCTCAAAATTGAAGGCCTTTGTGAAGATTATCTACAATTGATGTTGGCAGGGCACACGTTGCTTGGCTGCTGCCTTCAAAGGCTTGAGGACCTTACACCGTCGACATTCATGTTTTCATCCTTTCTAATGCTTATTAATTTTTCTTCGAGACAGAGACAGACACAGAGAGACACAGACACACAGCGACATTGTTTTTTTGTGCGTTTGTACATTGTTTTTTCACGTCTGAACCGAAGCACCTTGAGGCCCCAAATTTTGGGTATTGGTACTTCAGAATCTGGGCAAGGTTTTAAGCTACTACGTGTTGGTTGGCCTTGATGTCTGTTTTGAGATCACCAAAGGCTGTAAAGAGTATATTGGGATGTGGGGTCAGGCAGTGCTACCGCCGGCCCACATGCAAAACGTAACTACCATGAGGTTACAATGTCCAACACATCCCATAACCACCGCTGGTAGAAGCTTACCCAGCCACCAGTGCCAACCTCCTCTCTGCCCCCCCCCCCCCTGGGCAGCGCCAGGTATCCCCCAGTTCCTCCACTCCTCCATCCCAAAGCAGTGCCAGCGTGATGGCAAAGCGATTCCAGTGTCTGTGTTTTACGACCAAATCATGGATATTCATATTCCATTGGCCTTGATATGATCACACCTGGAACAGATTTGCCTCTTGCTTCTGTCGTTCTCAGAGCTGATGACTGGACTAACACCAAATGACAATTTCACGAGAGAATGTGTAGTGCAAGAACAAATGCGATGATATTAAAGCGGAAGATACACTGCCGTTAAGTGAGATAAAGTTTGCTTCATATCAAGAGCACCCTTGTGAGTCTTGTAACACCGAAAACCAATCTGCAGATTTCTTTACGGGCATGACATCCCAAGAAATACCCATTTCTTCTCGTGTGCCCCATTTGACACCGTTTGTGTTCCCGTACGTGTCCTTAATTCCACGGTCTAGAGTAAACCTTCCTCCAGAACCGCTCTGAACGTTTGTTCGCCCTGCCCGCCCCCGAAGGGTCTGAGCCGAGTGACAGTCCGCACACAGATCTACTTTAATGTTGGTGGCTCATTTTGAGATCTACTGTGACGTATGCATGCCGGTCTTGTTACTCGACATTGTCTTGTGACAAATCGCCTGATTGGCTCTTACTGCTATGCCTGCACTGCAGCTGTTGCTTTGTCGAGTCATAGTCCAATTATTTAGTTCTGATTCCAAGTAGATTTTGTTGTCGTTAAAGTGTAAATTTTTACCACGTAGGCAAATTTACAGAGTTTTATTGTTGTCCTCTCTCGTTAAACAATGGACAGGTGAATTTTTTTCAATTTTTTAAAATTGATTCTGCGGAGTACCAACATTTTTGTGAGTCGATGCCGCATGATATCATAATACTTGTGACGTTGACTTCTTCTATCAGTCTTCTGATATTATGGCTTCTTATACTTTCACGAGACATGTGTTTTTATTTCCACAGTATTCCATTTGATATGACCGTGAGTTAGCCACCCTTGGGTAGGCACCATGAGTGGACGATTTCCACAAAGCTCAGCAACTGATGAGCGTTATCACTGCAGTCTTGCAATTGCAGCTGAGGGCATCAAACATTGTCAAGATTATGGAAACTGTAATTAACATCTTGGTTTGAAAGATTATGCTCGTTTATAATAATCTGCAAACATAAAAATAATAATCAGTTTGAATCACTCGCCCCTTAAAACCTTAAACCAACCTATTTCAGTCGACCGCAAGAAGAAGACCTCCCTCAATTCGTGTCGAGGAGCGTTCAGAATAATCACTACTCTTGCCAAGTGTGGGATGGTGACGGTGAGCAACCACAGGAATCAAACCCACACCAGTGAGTAGAAAAATAAACTTGCGTCGTTAACTACTCGACCAAAGAACTCCTCGTGCTCGTATCTGTCCCGAAGTTAGAGGTCATGAAAAGGAAAGTTAAACGAATGGTTTAATTGCTTTTATTCGTATTTATTATTTGTTTATTTGCTTATTTACTTATTTATTTAGCACTTTCAACGCCGTGACACCTGCCTCACCTCACCTTGTCATGTGAGACTACTCCATTGCTTGCCTACCTCACAAAGCACAGAGCAGACCAGGCCTTGTTGCTATGGAAACTATGCTGCTTCTCTCCCATTGGCATGGTGCTTGAGCGCTGCCATCGCATGCTGCCGTCTCCCCCGTTGCTGTGTCATTTTCACACCCACAATTTACATGTGTACCCTCTTTCCATCTCTCGTCTCATTGAATGGGGCTTAAGCCTGTGGCAGTTGATCGTGACTGGTTTATGATGTATGTTTTTGTAATCGCCGATGACCTTCTCGTGCTGCACCGCACCGTGAGGTCATGGTTTATGCTATGGTCTTTATAAACCATGTTCCTCGTTTCGCTGTTCATTTTGCATGAGGTCTGGATCCTGAGATAGATGCGTCGTCATCACGCGTGTTTCTTTAATTGTGTGAAACGCAATAGTTCCATGAGTATGTAGATGACGTATATGTAATCGAAAGGTGTATTAGTTCCAAAACAGCAATGAACGCACATAGACCGACAAAGAGAGACAAGTTTCTGTTGAAGTTTCCATCGAGTTTTTTTTTTTTATTATTTTTTCTCTCTCTCAATTTGGTGAAAAAAATTCTGGCTTTGTGTGTTCAAGTCTCCTTTATATTTTTGCACCTCCACTCTGTCATAGTTATTACCCCCATCATGCCATTGCCCCGACAATGCAAGGTGCGTCACAATAATGAGTTTAACTCTTCACCTTCTGTATTTCAAAAGTTCTTTCTGGTCATTGGCCAGTTTAGTACCATTGCTGGTCAGATAGCTTGGAGGTTTGTGCAATCGTCTTTGAGCTGTCGAGCCTAGGTTTGAATCCCAACCCACCTATAAACCGTCACACTGGTGTTTGCAGGCAGGGTGATGCATCGATGTGTGCACCGTCCCTCGGAAGGATGTGAAGCCGAAGGATCCGTCTGCCGGCATTGTTTCTTTGTTGCCTTTTGTGAAGATTTGATGAGTTATCACTGACATCCTGAGCAAATGACAAATTCCTGCATTTTCAGATGAATGTGAGATCTGGGTTGAATGTTTGTTGTTGAGGAGAACCTGTTTGTTTGTCACTAGACCTGTGACCACACACCCATTCATTGAAGCTATCATCAACTGGTGCTCCTTTGATTGGCAGAGCTACTTTGAACAAATTTTTCATGCAATCCTCTGTCACATAGAGAATGCTTTTTAATACTTTTTATTCTTTGTAATGTTCAAGATACATTGTCAAGTTTAAATTTGTAAACACGTTGGTTCAGTGCACACTCCCATAATCCCATTATCCCACAGTAATGTTCAAAGTAGCCCCGGTTGATGGTATGCGGCTCTCGAGGAAGCATGACAAAAACCTGGCAAGCTTCTCATCTTTCTCATGTTATCTTTTCTCCTTTTCTTTCTCTCCATTGTCCTTCCTCTCCCAAATGCAGGGTTTTTTGAGCAAGCGTCTGAAAGGTTCCATCAAGCGTACCAAAAGTCAGCCCAAGCTGGATCGCAACACAAGCTTTCGCCAACTATTGCCCATACTCCGGAGTCCACACAATGACAGGTACCGTTGTGCGGTGAAAGATTGTCATGCAAGAAGAGTGCCGGCATGGGGATTGGCGGTTGGTTGCAGAGGAGAAACGAGTTGTAGAAGATAGCAGCATGAGGATTGCAAGAATCGGTACAGGAACAAAAGATGAATAAGAGTGAAGATCAAGGAAGGGAAATTATCATCGAGAAAGACGATGAGCTCAATATCAAAACAATAAGACCATCCTTGATGGATTTCCGCAGGATTTGGAATTAGTGCAGTTTCTGGTTTTTGGTGTGTCAGACCAAGGCAAAGGTCCTAATGGGTCTGTCACCTGTACCACTGAGATAATGAGCTCACATTGAATTACATCAGCTGCACTGGCTCACACCCATGGTGAACGATCCATTCCAATATGATAGGTTCATTAGTAATGAGCAGACTCACCAAACTGCATCATCATTTTATGAAAACATCTCACGTGTCTGGGTTTCTAACAGACGTTTTTGGTCGAGTTTGATTCCAAGCACGTGCTTTGGAAAATACAAAAAGGTGGTACTTTGAGTTGGTATTGATCCGTGAAAATGTGAAGGGGGGAATTTTCTGCAGAATTTTTCACCAAGAGTTTGGTCGGAATTTGTAGTACAGTACTGAACTGTATTTATCTTGATTCACCGTTATCCCCTCATGTGCACCAGGGTTACATTTTGCAGAGTAACTCCTTTCCCACGAACCTCCCCTCTCCCTCACAAAGAAAGATTAATTGTGGTGATGACACTTCCTCCAGAATCTCTCTCTCTCTCTCTCTCTCTCTCTCTCTCTCTCTCTCTCTCTCTCTCTCTCTCTCTCTCTCTCTCTCTCTCTCTCCCTCTCTCTCTCTCTCTCTCTCTCTCTCTCTCTCTCTCTCTCTCTCTCTCTCTCTCTCTCTCTCTCTCTCTCTCTCTCTCTCTCTCTCTCTCTCTCTCTCTCTCTCTCTCTCTCTCTCTCTCTCTCTCTCTCTCTCTCTCTCTCTCTCTCTCTCTCTCTCTCTCTCTCTCTCTCTCTCTCTCTCTCTCTCTCTCTCTCTCTCTCTCTCTCTCTCTCTCTCTCTCTCTCTCTCTCTCTCTCTCTCTCTCTCTCTCTCTCTCTCTCTCTCTCTCTCTCTCTCTCTCTCTCTCTCTCTCTCTCTCTCTCTCTCTCTCTCTCTCTCTCTCTCTCTCTCTCTCTCTCTCTCTCTCTCTCTCTCTCTCTCTCTCTCTCTCTCTCTCTCTCTCTCTCTCTCTCTCTCTCTCTCTCTCTCTCTCTCTCTCTCTCTCTCTCTCTCTCTCTCTCTCTCTCTCTCGTCACCTCCATATTGCACAATACATTGGCGAGAAGGTTAAGTGATTATCTTATTACCTCCGCCGCCGAAGGTGGATGGAGGTTATGTTTTTGCCCCAGTTTGTTTGTCTTTCTGTCTGTCTGACTGTGAGCATAATATCTCAGAAGGTTATGGACGGATTATGACGAAACTTGGAGGATGAGTTGAGTGGATGACAAGAACAAGCCAAGATTTTGGTTCGGGTGCGGACACCGATCCGGCCTATCAGTGGGACACAAAATGTAAACTGTTCAGCCTGGCGGAGGTGTGCATTCCGTCATGCCGTACTAGTTAAAGATGCGCTCACTCAGTGAGGAATAATTTTTTCGTGCACATCGAGGTCCCTTTTGGAGCTTCATGGTTGCATCCATCACGCTCTTCCATTGGGGGGTGAAATTAACCTTGTGCTTCGAGGCAGCGTCACTTTCGGGCAGCTTTCTTTGGTGACCGATGTACAATTGCAGTTGCAGACAGGAATAGGACAAAATGAGCAACTGATCTCTGATTGAGTGAAGTTTAAAAGCCTACCTCCATCCTCGACGCAAGCGTATGTCACACATCTTGCATCCATAACACGGACCTTGCGCAAAATTTCGAACAACTACAACGGCCTGTGCAAACATACTGCGCTGCGATAGAAAGTTGCTGGAGCAAGGGTCGCATTTTAAAGAAAGCTCGGAGGTTAAAAAAGAAAAAAGAAAAAAAGCAAACAAAGAACAAAAGATATCTGGAATCTAATTTACTTCCAAGAACTCCCAGAGTTTGTATACACTGATATAATTCTCTTGTTTTGTGTCTTTTAATGAGGCCATGTCTCGTCTGCTCCTACGGAAAGCCACGGAAATGTGTAACGGCATTACGGATTGGGAATAAATGCATGGGCTTTTCCACGGTCTTTGTTGCATTTGATACGCTAATTAATTCTGAGATTAATTCCCTCAATGCAGCTTCGGCGATGGAGTGGGTTCTGATTATGCAGGTGTAATACGGTTCATCTTTATCACGTTTCCCACAGTTTCTCTTCCCTTGTTAATGCGTCTGCATTTTGCTTCGTCTGTTGTCGGGAAACAACATTGTTTCAGCTGTGCTGCGATAGATAATTCTTCAGCGTTTTTGATGGGAATGGAATGCTGCTCAGGGAAGCATTTTAAATGTTTTATAATCCTCTGCTTCAATCGGTTTGGTTACCCTGAACCTATTTTGGCAAAAGCTCAACTGGAGAGGCAAAAGCATTGCCGCTGCTATTTTATGGTCACCCATTTTATGGCCGATCTGATGGAACTGATTTTAAATGGCTGTTATAAATCGGAATAACTGGTTGGAACAATCAGAATAAATGTTTCTTACATCGTTATATTAGTTTCCTTTCGTACATTTAAACAACCACTTATTGGAGGTGATCCATTTTTTGAGCAATGTCAGTTTTTTGAACATCTTGTCACACTTGTGAGGAGAAAGCTGAGTGATATGTACACTCACCTTTGAGCTGTCCAGCCTGGTTTCGAGTTCCGACCGAGCTATAAACTGTCATCCTGGTGTTTCACATGCAGGGGACACATCGACGGATGTGCCGTCCCTCAAATGGACGTTAAGCCGGAACACTCGTCTGCAAGCACAGATCTTCGGTGGACGGTAAATATCCATGCGAGTTATCACTGGAACCCTCAAAAAGTTACAAGTTACTGCCCTGACTGACTGTTTGGAAGGCAAAGGCAAACCACCTAGCGTAACTATACCACCCATCGTAGCACAACCACCCATCATAGCACAACCATCCAGCATAACCCAAACCCCTCAGCGTATCCAAACCACCCAGCTTAACTATACCAACCAGCATAACCCAACCACCGAGCATCACCTAACCACCCAGTGTAACCCATACTAAGAGGCTGCTTTGGCTTACTGATGCTCTGTAAAGAACAGTATGATACATTGATGATAATGGTGATGGCCACACCCAAAGCTATGAATCTATGAAGTGTGGTAACAATGTTTCAATGTTGCACCGGAAGCAACATTTCTTTTATATAAGGAAGATTTATCATTTTCCCCCAACAATGTCAGCATCTCATATATATGGAACATGGTTTCACGCAGAAAACTGGAGATTATTGAAACCTGCAGTGTTGATACTCGTTGGAATACTGAACAGCTCGTTGGAAAACTGAACAGCTCATTTGTAACACAAATCTGAATTTTATCAGTGCTGTTGTATTGAGACCTCTAAATGAACATGAATATAAATGTCAACATCTGCGACTTTGTGAAAAACTCCATTATTATTGTAATGGAGCTCCCCCCCTCCCACCCCCCCCAAAAAAAACTACAAAAAAAAAAAACAATGAATCAGCATCAGCAGTACTTAATGATGGTCTGATCTCCAGACTGTGGTTGTATTGCCGATGAACAGGTTCACTCTGTGGGATAAATGAACAATTCACCACATGCTAGGAGTCAAACAGGTTAATCAACTGCTGATGCTGCAAAGGTATTATCCTCCAATTCTACTTTTGCATAATATAGTACAATTGTTTTTGGAGGGGAACAAGGAAAAGCATTGACATATAAGGCTTGAGCCATGAGTTTCTGTGGATACCTTCTCAAGTTTGGAACAAAACCTACGAACCTTTCGTTCTATCGAACTTCACACACTTGGTTCGACCATCCTCTTCTCTTTTTTTTTTTCCTTGCGTGTTGAGATATGCCCAAGTTTACAGGTGTCGTCCCTCGAGTCCAAATTATATTGAAAATTTGAACGTTATTCCCACATTTAATTAAAAACCACATGAGTTAATTTGGCAACCAAATCTGCACTGAAAACGAACGGTTTGAGAATTTTCTTGCGCAAGATCTAGGCTTCGTGGCAGAGTGTAAATAACATCAATGTCCTGGCAGTGGGGCCACAGTTCGAGAAAACAAGCGAGGGAAGGAGGAGGGGAGGAAACAGTTACCTCCAAATATAAGGTTTTTGGTTAGGTGGGATTAATGGGGGTAGAAAAGATCATGGGTGGGGGTGATATGAGATCGTGATGTACCGTCTGCTTAAAGTCCTGGATAGAAGAGTGCGATTGATCTCCCTCGGGAAAGTGCTTCCACAAACGTGAGAAAAAGGGAACAAATGATATGAGGTGTGCAATAAGCCTGGGTTTTGTGAGCTCAAACAGGAGGGGGTTACTGGACGAACAGGTGCATTCTGCATTATTTGGGGAGGATCAGAGGGCTGAGAGAGGGCTGAGGGAGCTAGACCGGAGAGGCGGTTGAAAAAAAGAAACCAACACGGGACACAGACATGCCTGTGATGTGAAGGCAACATGCCTTGTGCTTCTCCTTTAACACCAGGCAATGAACGATTCTCAATGCAACGAAAGAACCAGAGTTTGAGCAAACAAATTATCGTTACAATTTGGTTGCATCGTTGTTCAGTTTTCAAATGATTTGTCTTTATCATGGTTTATCCTTATAATAGCCTGGTGTTGGCTTAGTGGTTAGGGTGGCGGCTTGGGATCCCAGGGTCCTAAGTTCAAGACCCGTTGGCTGCTGAATTAACACCAGGGGGTTGACTCAGCCTGTCATCCATCTGAGGTCGGCGAAGTGAGTACCAGTGTACTGGTCCCGGTGTATGCCCCGGTTAGAATAGGTATACCATATCCCTGTGTGTCGTAAGAGGCGACCAGGGTTGGCGTCAGGAAGGGCATCCGGCCATAAAACATTGCCTCAAGAAAAAGCCTAACCCCTGCACAGCAGGGAAAAATGGCTGTAAAAACGGTCATTTATATTTTTATGGTTTATCCTTATAAAGTATAGTTGATGAACAAAGGAATTTAATGAACTGAAAAGTGTGAATGCAGCTTTGTTGATGGAAACGCTATGCGGAATTCCGGTTTGCTATCTACCAATAACGCTGGCATATACCATCAATACCTCTTCTGTTTGCACCTTCTCAAATATCTCATTGAGCATTTCCTTCCACATTTTGTCTCCGTGTTCAACCGTGGGTGTTTCACATCCGTGATCTACCCTAATAGCTTGTAAATGATGAACAATCAAATTGGGGAACCTGGAGCTGTTGGTTTGTGTGCCTCAAGGATTGTTCGTGGAGCCGTACCACCAGGCTGTGTTTATTGGGCCATGTTTTGAGAAGCAAAGTCAAAGCGATGGAGGTGACTTAACACCGTACCTTTTTGGGGTAGTGTGAGTGGGTGAGGGGGAACCTTCTTCCACATCTTCACGATATTATTTTTTGTAGGAAACTGGTGTTCTCAGTCGTTGGTAATTATGGTAAAGTCCAAGGCGCATTCGGTGTCATGTCATTTTTGTTGCTCCAATGTATTATTTTGATGCAATAATCATTATGGGATCTCTGAACTACATGTCAATGTTTTTTTTGCATGGTAGATCTTTTTTTTGACTAGTTACGAGAGCAGCAGGAGTGATCATGTTATTGTCCTCGCTGGGGCATATACAGGTAGTGGACAAAAAAAAAATGGATTCACCGATGTGAAGTCACTTAATATGGTGTGGAACCACCACATATGGCCAGTACGGCCTGTGTGCGCCGTGTCAGAGTCCACCAGCGTCTGGAATTGTGCAGGAGGGATGCGGCACCCATTCTTCCACGAGAAAGTCAATCAACTCACACCTGTTTGATGGAGGTGGAAAACACTGTCTCAGGTGTAATTCCAGACTATCCCATAAATGCTGATTGGGTTCAGATCTGGTGACCGAGAAGGTCATGACATATGGAACACATCAATGTCATGCTCATCAAACCATTGGGTGACCACACGTGCTCTTTAGATAGGGGCATTGGGGGTGGGGGGGGGTTCTCTTGCAGCCATGCAAGCCATAATTATGGGCAACTAGGCATGTGCAGCATTTTTATACATGACCCGAAGCATGCTGGGATGCTATTTGCTTCATCAACACATGGGTCACACCTGTGTGGAAGCTGTTTCTTGGTGTTCCTCATTTACCCAGGCATTTCCATTTTTTTGTCCACGACTTGTAGATTACAGCAGATCGAGCTTGGATCCGTTATTCTGTGAGGTACGCGATAAGCATAGAATGCTTCAAGAACGTCGAGTTTCCTCCCTTTCGGTTTAGTGTTAAAGATTAGTAGCAACTGTTGAAAAAGGTAGTCATACATGTTTCTGGTTTATAGTATTTTTTTTACTTCCGGTAAGGGTGCCCCACATAAATCACGATAGGCTATTTATACACGTTAATTCGGCATTTGTCCAAGGAGATGAAAACCCTTGGGAGGGGGGCAAATGAAGTCGCTACAACCTCCATTGTGTGACTTAGTCTTATCAAGTTTGGTTGTAATTGGATAACTAACGACCGAAATGTATCACGGAAAAAAAACAGACAGACAGACAGACACCAAATTGCCGATTTAAGTATGATTCGCCGAAGTTTTCAGTTTACGGAGCTTACCTTGAAAGACGGCACGTTGTTTTACATGGATCTAAAATAAAGCCAAAAGTTTATTTTCCCTGTTACAGTTGTGTTCTCCCTCCATCTGGTAGTCTGTATGTCAGTTGGTGGTAGTGTGTAGTGTCATGCTTGGTTGAATTCATGAAGTCCACCATCTTTCAGAAGACAGCAGCTGCCTGTTTCACCCCTTGTGAAGGTTTCGGATCGTTGCTAACCTTGCTGTACAACACTATATTACTTGCAACCTGACAACTAATTTGCTTGAAAATAAAGTTGAAACTGCAGCCTTTGCTTCCTTTCATATGCAGTACATGGCTGCTGATTTTTTTTTTTCTGGGGGCACGGCTGTGCCGCTGATGCAGTTCCTCCTGTAGGTTAGAACAGGAATTTGTAATTTGTTCAGGATGCCAGCGAAAGCTCGCCTACTCTTCGTGAAGGACACCGTGGGATCTTTCACGTCCACAACTAAAGCCAGCAGATGGGATTCCCGTTTAACTGTGACCATTAGAATGACCTTATCGCAGTGAAACGTACAAATGTTACCATGAAATAGTAATAACTAGAACGGCATTCGGTAGAGCGCATACCTCCACCAGGCTGAACAGTTTACATTTTGTATCCCACTTATAGGATGTATCTGCATCCAGACCTGAACCAAAATATAATCGGCTTGTTCTTATCACCTACCCAACTCATCCACCAAGTTTTGTCCGAATCAGTCTGCAACGTTTGGAAATATCATCCTACACAGTATCGTTTTTGGCCCAATCTCTCAATGGTGAAGAATCACTTTAGAAATTGAAAAATTATCACATCCGGATTTGGATCTTCACCAAAATGTAATTTCATCCTTGCCACACACCCAACCTCTCCACCAAATTTTGTTCAAATCCATCCACAACTTTTTGAGATATCCTGTTCACAGACAGACAAACAGGGGTGAAAACATAACCTCAAGTTAGGGAGCTAGCACAGTTTCATTTACACTTTTGGGAACAAAAGGTTTGATGGTCTCATTCTGTCAAGAGTACATGGTGGATGAATAAAACCCATTTCTTAAGCATGGCATTCCCGGCTTTTAGGGGAGGCAGGGTCCCAAACCCCCCAAAAACGTGACATTCATTTACACTTTTGAGAACAACGCTGATATTCACACTGATGACACCCCTCATATCACTAGTTAGAAATATACAACTTAAGAAACAATATTTCCAGAGGTTTGCACTTAAGAAGGACCCCAGTGGGGTCCAAAAAGGGTCTCAATTACACTTTTGAGAACAAAGCTGAAATTGATACTGAAATATCCCCTCACATCGCTTGTCACAAAAATGTAACTTAAGAAAGGATAGTCCTTGGCGTTTCGGCTTAAGAAGGGCTCAAAAGGACCAAGGAGGGTCGAGCAAATCCTTGTTGGATTTGGCCCTGGAAACCACTAGGCCTAACATCTGCCTCGGTCCAGGTGTTCAGCTACATATTCACCCAATACACAACACATTTCTGAATGCCAACTAGCATCAAGTTACTATTTTTAGCTCAGGACAATATCACACAGCGACGACATCTCAGAAAACGGACTATAATCCCAGTGCCTGCGCGGCGATTGGCTCTACCTGCGTGCTATGAGATTCAGGTCATCCACTGTCAACTCTTACTGGAACGTACAGGCTGCCTCTGTGCATTCAGTCGCACACACCTACTGCGCGTGGAGTGTAAAAGTGAAAGTGAAGCCAGACTCCATGACATTCTTCTCTTCATTTGACAAAGTACGTATGAGGCAAAGACTTCACTGAAGTATTGTAAGTCTAATATTCCCAGCCTAGTCATATGGACCAAGCAACATTGACATGAAAAAGACAGAACACTGAAAGCTACACTTATCCTAAACAAGGTAAGCAAAAGTGCACTATATGTGCAGTACTTATTATTTTTGGTCTACACTGACCTTCTAAAGCATTCTTCGAGAAGGCCTCCATCAGGTCTTCAATGACGCTGATGCAATTTTGGCCACTTTTGCCACACCCCCAGGCCCATGGGTTAATTTCATTGATCTAAAGATATGAATTAGCACTGTTTTTTAGGGGAAGCAGTGGTGTAGTGGCAGAGTGTCAGACTCAGGAGCGGGAACGCAGAGTTCGATTTCCGGTCTGATCACCATCTGTTTCTTTGTGTCCTTGGGCAGGGCACTTGACCAAACTTGCTTCTCCCCACCCAGGAGTAATGGGTACCTGGCTGGCAGAGAATGAGAAGTTGTGAGCGCTGAAAACAGCAGCCAGGCTGTAATACTCCCCAAGGAGTGGAGAAAGAACTTGGAAAGAACAGGCCAATAGCTGGGGGTAATAAATGTGAAGCGCTTTGAGAATGTTCAACATTATAAAGTGCTACATAATAACTTCACATTATTATTTTTCCTATCTTCTCTTTAGGAACTCATTAAATCAAGGGCTCCTGATGATCTCACATAAAAAGGGCAAGCCAAGGAAATGATAATGGTGGGCTATGATAATGACAATGTCAATCAGTCCATATTCTGTAATTCTGTATTTTGGTAATTGAGAAATTCATGACACACCACACATGTCCCTTTTGTCTTCACTTCACAGCATCTGCCCACCAGTCATTGCCTTCAAAGTGTCTTATACATGTTGTTCCGACCGAGACAAGCAAGTAACTTCCCTGGCAGCAAAAGAAATGGGCAGTTTTTCAGCGTGCTGCTGAGGCCAGGAAGGGAAGTAAGAACTACCAATCTTCCAAATGCAGAGCAGTTGTTGAGGCGTTACCAAGTCATCCAGGGGATGGTGATGGGTACCACAGCAAGAGCTACAATAACTTTACTGCCATTACTACTCAGTCTCTACCTAGGCCTATCGGGAATGACACTGTAGGCCCAGAGAGAAAGGAGTTACACTCTGCATCATCTGCTTCAACTGTTAGTGGTGAAGAATCGAGCAGAAGGGTGTCAACTCTTGGTATTTTCCCTGATACATGTTTGTTTTGTGACAAAAAGGTCAAAAAAGCCCAGACGGAACAAAAGAGCTCCGAGGAAAATTGCAAACCAAGCAAGCAGCACGAAAGATTATAGAGATTGTGCATACCCTCAAGCAAGCATGTTTACTTGTAAAAGTCAGTGGGGTTGACCTGATGGCTAAGGAAGCCCAGTTTCACCACAGTTGTCATGCCACATGTATCCGGAGGGTGGATAGAGTGAAAAGTTTTGGGCTGCTCTCCATCGCTGAGGAGCCTGTTAATCCCAAGTTTCCTCTTGACTGTATCTATTCGTACGTCAAAGACAACATCATTGACCGACAGAGACCTGAACGCCTTGCATCCATTTATGAACAATACACCGACCTCTGTACTGAACTTGAAGTGGTTCCTTCAGTAAGCAAAGCGCAATACCTGGGGGACCTTCTGACCAGGAAATTCCCTGACACTATTTTATTGCATTCCCCAGACTGCCGCCAGCAAGGTGTGATAGTCCACAGCACCGCCATTGAGTATGATTCCATGAAGGCAGTGTATGACATCAAGTCATCTCCTGAGGGTCAAGTTACTAAAGTTGCATCGCAACTCAGACAGGCCTTGAAGTCCGTGACGAAAGAGCCCCTCCTGGATCCACTGACCGTGGAAGCTCTCAACAGTGGCGAGGGGGACCCACCTGACCTTGTCAAAACTTTCTTTCAGACACTACTTGGAGGACCAAATACTGGCCAATATTCAGTCAGTCAAGCGCCGCTCTGATTCATTAAGTCAGGATGTACTGTTTTCAGTGAAGAATGGTAACCTAAAACCGAGAAAGCATACCCTGATGGGTTTGTCCTTGAAGCCACTGACTGGAAGCAAGAAGATTCTCACAATGCTGAATCGGATGGGGCATTCGCTTAACTACCACGCCATTGAGGAAATTGAGACAGACCTAGCCTATGCCATCTTTGACCGAAAGTTGAACTGTCCTGCTGGTTCAGTTCCTGGAGTACCTTGTGGACTTGCTTTTGACAACTATGATGAATTAACACACACACTGTCAGGTACCGACACGCTCCATGATACGATGGGTATTATGTATCAGGCTCAGAGCACTCCAGCCTCAGTGCCACAGGAAGCAGTCGGCCGAGATGGAGACGTAACCGAAGATCAAGCAACAGATTTATGGTATTTGAGAAATCATTCGGACCGAAGAAGGGTAAGCAGCCATTTGCAAGACTCAAGGGTGTAGATGCTAGCAGCATCCCACCATGCGAGAATGTCGTCGAGCAGAAGATCCATCGCAGCAACTTTGTTGCAATGACATGGCATGCAGCCTGCAACAACGCTGTCCCCAAATATCCTCAACAAGGATGGGAACTGGTGGACAATTCCTACCAAACTGTGTGGTTCACAGGCCCCCAGATGCCCGACAGAGTTTTTCCAAATCCCGGTGATCTCGGCGACGACGATGACGATGAAGACACTCGGCCTACTGACCTTGATTCTGACACCGATGACAATGACAGTGACGCAGACAACCAAACTGATGATGAATATGACTAAATCGGCTTCTTTAGCTATTGTTCAATCCTACAAGGACCATCTGTTAAAAAAGCATCGTAATATCAATGGATGAAGAGTGTTGTTTATTTGCAATGTAAGACGCATCAATTTCATTGTGCAATGCCAGGATGAGGATATGTCAGTAATCTCATTATACTTTGATGTAGCAAAGGTGAATATGGCACTTAAGCTGCTGTCACACCTTGACGTTTTAGCCAGTGTATGGCAACGTATCAAAATGTATGTAAAACGCTGACGTACGCTGAACTATTGATGTTTTTTTTTCCAGTTTTTGGCATATTCATAACGAGTTGGACGTATGCATAACGTATTAGTAACGTACACAGAACGTTTCGATAACATATAGATAACTTATACCAACGAATGCTTAGCGTGTTGTCGGCGTTCACAACCTATGCCCAACGATAGTCTAACGTATGCATAGCGCGCGGCAGCGTATCGCCGACGATCACGTGGCGTAGCCCATTAAAAGGCTGCCGCTCGACGATTCAAATCATAACCACACTAGACATTGAAGTGTCAAGGCCCTGTCACACCTTGACGTTTTAGCCAGCGTATGCCGACGTATGAAAAATTTGCCGAATACGCTGGCACACGTCGAATACGTTATGGGTAAGTTTTGTATATATTTCTAACTAGCGATATGAGGGGTGTCATCAGTGTCAATATCAACGTTGTTCTCAAAAGTGTAAATGAATGTGACTTTTTTGGGGGGTTTGGGACCCTGCCTCCCCTAAAGGCCAGGAATGCCATCCTTAAGAAATGGGTTTTATTCATCCCCATGTACTCTTGACAGAATGAGACCATCAAACCTTTTGTTCCCAAAAGTGTAAATGAAACTGTGCTAGCTCCCTAACTACTCCATCCACCTTTGGTGACAGAGGTGATAATGTGAATTTTCTTGCAAGGAACCCCGACTCAGGAGGAGGCCATTGGGCTTATCAAAGTCTGTGCTCTGGTTGCCAACCTATGGTTGTTTTTCCATGCTCTATCTTTCTTGAATGCTGAGTGTCAAGCAAGGAAGCAGCACGTACCATTTTTAATGGTCTTTGTTATCACTCAGCCAAGGTTTCGAACTTCCGAACCACCAACCTCCCAGACTCAGCCCAGACGCTCTAAACCATTACGCCACTGAGCATGGTTGATTTATTTCTTGAATAATAGCTTTCTAATTTATCTCTAGGCTATTTTCCAAGACCATCGTGACCATTGTTGCTCCAAGCATACGTGCTTTGAGGGACAAGGCTTTGTTTTTTCTTCCTCATTTCATCATGGTTTTTTTTTTTTTTTTACATGTGTTTACCAGCGTGAACTAAAATTGTTTGCCATCATGACAAGGATTGTCCTCTACAACATTGTTATGTATACACATTGTTATCTGTGAAGGGTGCCCTTTAAAGGAAAACAAAAGTGGAATTCAAAATTGCTCGCCTCTGATTATATATTTTCCACATTGTTAAATGGTCCAGAAGCTTCACATAGAGGAGGGAGGCAACAAGTAGGAACAGATTTTATTAGCTTCAACAAACTTGAGAGCTCATTACCGTATTTGATTCCTAATAACCCCAACCGCACTCCCAACCTGTTTACATGACTCCAGAGTAATGTGTTGCAGGCCTTTTCTCTCGGACATGAACCATGCGACAATGACTGCTGTAGCACACTATTCACTGTTGCCATAGCAGTGAAGGAGAATGAAAATGACTGCATAATGTCCATCAAGCCTAAAAAAACCGTTTCACTCACTACAACCCAAAACAAGCCTGCATGCCAAGCTTTCTCTGCTGGATTGATCTTTGGTCGAGGTCTCCAACTTCGAGGGAAAACAGTGAGACAAGAATCTGTCGATGCAGCAGTGCATACGAGAAGGACTTGTGGACGAACGGTTGGGGAAAGGATCTGAACAGGAGTAGAATTTGGAGAGATATTGAGGTAGTTGGATGCAGTCGAATTAAAATGATGCAGGGAAGCGATCGAGACAACAGACGATGAAAGCCTGTTTCACGTGAACCAATGGAGGTGAGTGTTGAATTTAGACTTGTGCAGCTTAACACGTCAGGGGTTTCTGAGAGGGCAGGAGGTGCAAGACTCGAATAGAGCTGATAAAAAACTGTAAGGTCACCAACCTCCCTAAGGTGAGCACGAACCAGACCCTGATGCTCAGCCTCCTGTTGCGCGATGCCATTGACACAGATGGCCTTAAATTCCATGGCCTTGAGGGGGGCATGATGGTAAGGAGCGTCACCAGTCCACAGGGGGTAGAAGCCAAGCCGTATTCTGTGCCGGCTCGGATCTTCGGCTGTTTTCCCATTTTCTTTGTTCAGTTGTTTGGCCCATCTTACTCTCATGCGTAGTTGTGTATGTTGTCCCTTGGTGTTAGAATAGAGGTGTGCAGGCTCATGGGGCTATGTATAGCCTTTTCCTGCATCTGCGTATCTTTGTATTTCCTTATTGAACCTTTGTGTGCTCCATGAGGTACAGGGTAGCCCACGAGTTTATTACAGTTTTCTTTGCAGGTGAGTGAGCAATGATTTGTTTGCGCTCTACGTCACAATGGGCATGGATGTAATCTTGTGGAAAACCTGTTTCACGCATATTCAGACATTGAAGAATGCATCGTTGCTGTTAAAACTCAAACGACGTGTCCAACCCTGTCCATGTCCATTTTCCCACAAGCCTTGGAAACTACAACAACAACAACAACAACAACAACAAAAAACGCCTGGACAAACAGGCGTAAAGTTGCTGTCACTGATTGTTTATTGTGTCATTTGTGCATCACATGATACATCATTTGATTCGGAATGCTTCTTGGGTAACTGTACATACAGTATTCAAAGCTGAGTGCTTCATCATATGGAGGGATCGGGAGAGGGAAGGGGGAATCGGCTGCAGATATGCTCGCCTTTGAAAATGCTCTCATTGTGTTAACCGGTCTGAGTGGCGACACCATTAACAAAGTTGTTTGATTGCAAGGTGAATTCAAGGACTCGACATGAATGCTTATAATCCGTGAAAAAAAAAATGATCACGGGCTGAGATCGGATTTGCAAAGGAAATCGAAATCGATAGATGATGCTCAACCAGAACGGTGTAATTATACAAACCATCTCTGTCATGTTGTTATTTTCCTGCGATTTCCTCATTTAAGAGTCAACATTGATTAGCTGAATTATTGCCATTCTGCTGTAATTATTCCATATTTTTTAATCGTGGCATAATAGTTGGAGCATCCGGTCTGATTCAGGGAGGTCGGTGGTTCGATTCTGACACTGGCTGATATATACCAAAGATTTTTTTAAAATGGTATGACGTGCTGCTTCCTCACTTGACGCTCAGCATCGATAGGATAGAGCATGGGAAAATCCCAGAGGTTGGCATCCATAGAAGGGATGGTTTCATCTTGAATGCTCCACTTACTGTGGAGAGGAATAATGGCATGAGAAGGCATCGTTGGCACCCTAAATACACGAGGCAGTTACTGCACTTCCTTAAAGCTCAGTGGATGTATATTTGTCTGTAGTCACGTGTGTGTGTGTGTGTGTGTGTGTGTGTGTGTGTGTGTGTGTGTGTGTGTGTGTGTGTGTGTGTGTGTGTGTGTGTGTGTGTGTGTGTTTTGTTATTCTCCAAATGCAGGTTTTAGAAGGTGGTTTGGATCACTCTCAGGTCTCGAAGTATCTACCTTTGTGTGTGTGTGTTTATCGAAATAAAGAAATGTTTCTTTATTTATCTGAATGTGTGACAATATATATATATATATATATATATATATATATATATATATATATATATATATATATATATATATATATATATATATATATATATACTGTTTCGGCACACCCCTTTTTTAGTTCCACCATCAGATTTTTGTTACTGCATGAAATGAAACAAGCTTTGACATATATATAGTAATGATATTATTGTCTTCCTTCAGAGGCTCCTCAAAATTCGTTTTGATGATTATGGTAGTAAAACAGTTCAAAAACTCCATTTGCAAAATGGGAGGAATTATTGCACAAAAAAGAAATAAAAATGTTTTCCATTTTTTAGAGGACCACTAAGATGAGTTCGGCTCATAGAATCACGCTCCATTTGGGGAGAAAACAGTTGAGTTCATACCTGACGAATTTGCACTTTCCATGTGTCGTCGTTTTTTCACAAAACCATGACTTTCTGACAAAGTACAAAGTATTTCTTTGCTTTTTTTATACATGGTTGCCGTTTTGAAGTTTTCATCGACCGATACCCGCTGCCCAGCCGGACCAACTGCCAACAAAGTATCGCCCGGTCATTTACGGTTAAACCCAAAATCATGATCATCGTTTTAGTGTGGAGGTGAGTACTGACGGTGGACTTGGGTCTTTTCCGGGTGGGTGCGGGATTGAGCACGTACACATAGAAATCTGGCAACCCAACTTGAATTGAACAACAATGGCCACTTGATCCTTGAAATTTGAACGGACAGAAATAGCCTTCGAGCCTTCAGTGCTTCAGTGAGCCTTCAGTGCTTCAGTGAGCCTTGAGTCTACCACTCCATAAAAGTACTTCTTCAACCGTCTCACAAGTAAGAGTTCGAATCGTGATGGCAGATGCCAATAATAACAAGGAATATGAAGACTCCTCAAGTCACTCCTCTGATGAAAATTCTGTTGCAAGCATCCCCCCCCCCCCCAAGTCCAAGCCCAAGCCTTGATCCTAACAGTGATATTGAACATCCTCATAAATCAATGGATAAAAATGATATAATATATTGTTTAAAATACATTTATGCTATCTGTCTTCTACCATATGTTGCCAGTAACGCCCGTCGAAGACGGGCATCCTTACAAGTATATATATATATATATATATATATATATATATATATATATATATATATATATATATATATATATATATATATATATATATATATATATTGTTGTGGTTGACCAAATTCGCAAACCACCATTCAGGTCCCTTAGGTGAGATATCTCGGTAAGTATATGTGTAGTTAGGCCCAAACCCGTTGTCTAGAGGGAATAAATGTCATTCATGAGGGCTGCGACTCTTCAGGATAGCCGTTTTTCTTTTACTATCTTTATTTTGGACCAGCCGCCATTATTACCACCACCAACCACGTCTCAACAGCCATCACAACAACAACCACCAACCACAACGCCACTTCACAACAACAACCACCAACCACAACGCCGCTTCACCACAACCGCCACCACCTTTACCGTCACCACTCGCCACCATCGCATCACCGTCATCTCGCGCCACTCGTGGGCACCGATGCTGGACTCGTGCGGGGCGCGCGCCGAGCAGCCTGTTCAGAAACATCACGGACCTTCCGCAGAAAAACGGATCAAAAACGACTCACGCCCACTTTTGTTCCGTCCAATCGGTGAGCGAGGGGCGATTTGGCCCCGCCTCCAGGGCGTTGGAGGGCGGTCGCAATATGCAAATTCATGGATCAAAAAGCATTCACGCCCACTTTTCCTCGGGCCAATGGGGAGCGAGGTGAAAGGTCGGAGGCAGAGGGTCAAAGATGAAAGAGCGAAGCCACGGGGCTTATAAAAACGACTGCGTTCGTCAGACGAGTTGAGTAAGGGCAGTTCGCAGAGCAGTTCGCAGTTGGGAGTTCGCGGAGTCGGAGTGAAGAGGACGGAGCTGTGGAGAGGCGGCGGCGGCGAAGGCAGACGAGGGGGTGCTCGCGTCGGATTCGGGGAACTGCGGAGAGAGAGGGCGGCGGCGCGACCGAGGTCGTGGTGGAGACGCTCGTCGCGGGACCCGAGATTTTGTGAAATCCTCCTTTTCCCGAGCATCAGCAACCCCCTCCTGTTTCCCCACCGCGCTGAGATAGTGCGACAAAGGGGGCCCCCTTCCCACCCCCTACCAGACACTGTCCGAGAGGCCCGCGGAGTTGAGGCACCACCGCCGCTCCGTCTCATCATCAGACGGGGAGGCCCGCCATGGTCTCGGCCCCAGGCCCGCCTACCCCCTCATCCTGGAGGGTGGTTCTCTTTTCTTTTGCTTTGGGAATATGTGTTGTCGGCGCCGTCTGTGAAGTAAAATTGTATAAGTGTTGCCGAGTGCCCGGTAGTCGGATAGATCTGCATTGTTGCATTTGCTTTTTGTCTTCTTCTTTTAAATGTGCTTTTGGTGGAATTGTATATGTGTGCTTTCCGTTCATCGCGAAATAAATGTGCTTATTATTGAACTGTTTTCCCGCTTCGCTTCGTCATTTCTTTCATTGAATCCCCATCTTGCTTCACGTAAAGGGTTGGTCGTGGGCTAAGACGCCCGATAATTAATCGAACACCGCTCGGTTATCCCGATAGTACGGAACGGGTCGCTTAAGTGGCCCGTGTCTGAAGTCGACCTGCGGCGAGGTGCGATCGCCCGGTCTACCCTCCGTGTGGGTACTTAGGTAGGTCGAATTTGGCGAGCAACCCTATCCCACGCGGGGGCCGATTGGCACGATCGCGGTGAGACCGAAAGGTCCACCCGTGACTGGTTCCCGGCGTAAGTCCGAGAGGGTCACGACTGGATTGTCCGTCCGGTGGGCGACGTGCCGTGATTCGAGTTACGTGGCCGTTCGCACGCCGGCGGGCGCGAATCCGCAACACTGGTGTCAGAAGTGGGATACAAACCCATCGCCCTCCTCACGGCACTGGTAACGGAGAACGGGAAAACGGGCTCTCCTGTCTCCAATTAAATTCACGGGAATCGGTCCAGGGGTGAGAGGAGCGACCCCCGATTCCCTCCAAATTACGAGCGAGCTAAATTAACCCTTTAAGAGAAGCAAGATGGCGTCTCAAGGCGAGCGGGAGCCGGGGGTATTAGAAATGGATGTAGAATGTGTAGGATCCATGGCTCAGGATGAAATCCCCGTGCAGGAAATGTTAATAGTACAGGAAAACGAACTCGCCCCACTGAACCCAGAGCCCGAAATGGGTGCGGCAGCGGCCGCGGTGTATGACACCTCCCCTCCCCCTCTCCACCAAAACCCTTCCCCAACCCCTGCCGAAGCGGCTCACTCAAGCGCACCCGACATGGCCCAGCTATGCGCCATGCTGGCGGCAATGACAAACGAAATGAAAGGAATGAACGAAAAGATGGATACAAATGCAAATGAAATGAAAAACGAAATGAAAGGCATGAACGAAAAGATGGATACAAATACAAATGAAATGAAAAACGAAATGAAAGGCATGAACGAAAGGATGGATACAAATACAAATGAAATGAAAAACGAAATGAACAAGCAAATAAACGGAATGGAAGCAAACATGAAGGAGGAAATGAAAGAGCTACGGGGTGAGACGCAGAACATGGGCCGAAGCCTGCAGGCGGGCATGAAGGCAGTGAGCAGGGAACTCAAAATGGCGACTCCACGTGTAGGAACGAACGAGCTGGGAGGGGGTACAACGGCTGTCGGGCCCGCGGTGGAGACGGGTAAAAAAATAATTCGGGGGACGTGTTGGGCGAGGGTCGTGACTGTGACCGAAAGGGAAAAATTAAATGGGGAGACCAAAACGTGTGAGACGAGACACGAGGTGACGACAAGGGAAATAATAATTGAGTCAAGGGAGGTAAAGGGTGAAGAGGTGACTGAGTTGGCAGAGACACGGGAGATGGGAACGATAGAGGGAAGACTGCACGATGAAGACGGGGTAAGTGACGCACACACACACACGGAGGTAGTGGAGGACAATGGGGGTGAGCTGGTGGACTGGGTGGAGGCCCGGTGCCAGCAGCTGGATGGCCTCCTCCAGGAACGAGGGGAGGGAGTATGCCCCCTTGAGGCAAGTCACAACCAGGTGGGTTCGGTCGTGCTTTGCGAGGTCGAGGGGAGGAGTGCTGCGAACGGGTGCTCGGAGAGCTTGGGGGGTATAGAGGCCCCGGAGACCCTTGTGGGGACACGAATCCCCAGTGTGGTTGTCCCTGTGTGTGTGGTGCAAGGCGTGAGTGCGTCCCCGTGTGTGGAAGCGACCCCGTGTGTGAGTGGTGTGGTGGCGATGGTGCCGGAGTACGTGCTTCCCAGCACGCCGTGTGTGGATGAGGCACCGTGTGTGGAAGAGGCCGTGTGTGTGGATGAAACGGCCTGTGTGGATGAGGAACCGCGGTTGAGTGCCCCCGCGTGTGTGGATGAAACGGCCAGTGTGGATGAGGAACCGCGGTTGAGTGCCCCCGCGTGTGTGTGAGGCACCGCGGGTGAGTGCCCCCGCGTGTGTGAGTGAGGCACGGTGTGTGGATGAGGCACCGCGGGTGAGTGCCCCCGCATGCGTGAGTGAACGGCCGTGTGCAAGAGAGACCGTGTGTGTGAGAGAGCGGTATGTGAGGGAGATGTCGGTTGGCATGCGGGAGCACGCAGCCGCGTCTCCCGGTGTGAATGTAATGGAGTGGAGTGTGTGCGTCGTGACACGCGGGAGTGCGTGTGTTGAATGGCGACGACGACGGCGACAGAAGAAAGAAAGCCGAGTAGCGGCTGTAGTTGTTTCGGGGACCGTGCCGGGTTCACCCAGCAGTGAGCACGAGGTCCGTGCTGTGCAACGCACGAGACCCCCACGTGCTCGCTTGCGGGAATGAAGTCCCGGTCCGGAAACGCATGCGGTGGATTTGCCGATCCCGCGGACGGACAAAGTTTAGGCAGGATTTCGGATTTGGACCGGATGGGTTCTCCACGCGATCGTGTGTGTTAAGCTCCAACGGGCAAAGCACATGTGTTCGCGTGGGGAACCCCTCGGGACGTGGGGCTTGTGTTTTTTTTATGCGCACGGTGACGCCATGGCTGCACGTGGGGTTGGAATCCGGCAGGAGGGGTATCCCTGCCGGATGGTACCGTCCAAGGAGGGACGAGGAACACGTGCAGCTGCATGACGTCACGGGCAGGTGCAAAGTGCGCGAGCTCTGAGTTGCCGCGCTGGTGCTGCGCATGAAAAGAAAAAAAAAAAAAAAAAAAAAGAAACAGCAAGCCTCACTTTCGGGTGCACAGGATTCCTGGGCAAGGGGTGAAATACCCCCTTCCTGGGCACAGGATGGAAACTAGTTAGGGGGAAGGGTTAGCTTAGTTAGACCGACTTCATGGGGCAGGGGTAAGTCCTCATGGAGTCCTTGGAATGGATAAGGTGGAGGGATTTAGTGAGCTTTAGGTTGGGAAATAAAATGATAGATTTGGAGACAGTGACAGACTTGTGAATGTGTAGAGGGGACGTAGTTTAGCTACGTAGCGTAAAATGGAACGTGCTACTAGTTTAAGGGACGACGTGGGAGCACGAGTTAGTTAGGGGATGTAGTTAGAAAGATGGCAGAGTTCAGCGGTGTGTGTGTTGAAGAGTTGTGGGTTGTGAGGTGAGTACGTGTACATGTTGAGTGAGTGAGGCCAGCGGGTCTGTGTGTATGGAGCGAATGGGGAATGCATGGTGCGATGAGTGATTGGGGGGAGGAGTGACTCCCGCCCAAGGGACCCCGGGGTCAGTGTAGAGTGAGTTAGCTGGGTTAGTCAAATTGAAAAATGGAGGTCGTTTTGTTGTTGGTGGGAAAGTAGGCTCGAGACCCATTTGGAGGGGTGCAGGAGCCCTGTTGACGGGCTTGGGAGCGTGGCTGCGAAAGGTGAGTATCGCTGAGTGGGTACCCCGGGCACCAGGCTAGTCGGCGATGGTAGGCCAAGGGCCCATGGGGGGCCGGGATAGCGTAGTGGGCACGGGTGCGCCTGCTTGGTGCGGGGGCCCGGGGCGCCATTAGCCACGTGGGCAGTGTTGTGGGCACGGGTGACCCTCGGAAAGGGGCCTGGGAAGCCAGCCTGCCACGTGTGCGTTTCAGGGGAGGTGCCATGGGGGGCACTCCCCGGTGTTAGGGAGCTGGTAGGCTCGGAGGCAGTGTAGTGCCCGGGGGTGCCATAGCGGGAGATTCGGCAGAGGGTCGTGCCTGCCAAAGGGAGCCACGTGTCCCAGCCATGAGACCGTGTGAGGGCACGGAGAGAAAATTGGGGGGCGAGGCCCGAAATTGTGAGGACACCAACACAGGCGACGGGAATCTGGGTTGTTAGAACCAATAGTTTAAGCGAGAGGCGCTTGTTGAAAGCCCCGGGGTAGTTTAACAGTTAAATGGATAGGGTAGATTAGGAAATGTACCCCTCCGCACCATCCATCCCCTCGCTCTCGTTGTGGGCCGCTGGACCCACTTTGGTTGTAGATCGCCGAACTCTGGGGAGGCCATTCTGAGGCTTCGTTGGGCCTCGACACAGGACGTTAGCTCTCCCTTATTACCCTCCGGGAAGGGAACGTAGGGGTTGGGAGTAGGCTAGGTGACAGGATAGGTTAGCCGAACAAGGACAGTAAAGGGGGTTAAGGGACGATTTATAGTGGGGAAGTAAAAATAAAAAAATAAGTTGGGGCTAAATTGGGGTTTGACAAATTAAGGGAGTGGGTATGTACAGTGACAGGCAAAGGCGATAGGTGGGAGGGAGACAGGTAGGTAGGTCCGAGCCCGCCTTCCAAGTGGCCAGCACCACCGCACTCCCTCCACCAACCTCCACGGAACGGCAAAGGCTGGCCAACGTCATCTGCAGCTGTTGTTTTGCTGCGAGGCCTGTGCCGGCTGGATCGTCTGCAGCTGCTGTGCTGCAAGGCCTGTGCCGGCCCACTTCATCTGCCGGCTGGCTGTTTTTCTTCAAGGCCTGTGACGGCCAGTTCATCTGCCGGCTGTGTTTGCCTGCAGCGGCCTTCTTCTGTGGGCTGTGTTTGCCTGCTGCCTTTGCCATGCCCACTGCCCACGTTCACCAGCCCCGTTCAATTTTTGCTTTGCCCCCCCCCTGTTCATTTCCATGTGTGCCAGGATCCGCAAGGCAACAGTTTGCAAGCTGCGAGAACTGCCCTGTTGGCAGCTACAACACGGGCCTGCAGTGGCGGCCCGTGCACCGTGTTTGCGTTCAGTTCAAACCATTCATCCATCCATTCGTTGTGTTCATTGCGTGTGCCACTTGAGCTGGCACGGAGACTGCATTTGTGCGGCCCATGCACCGTTGTGGTTCACTGCGTTCAGTTCAAAATGGAAGGCCTTGGACTGCGGGTGAGCAGCAGGCCACGTTGCCTGTCACCTGCATCGTTTGAGCCAGAGACTGCATGCGAGCAGCCTGGCTCCCTGCTAACTGCTTTCTTTTTGCAGAGTTCATTGATCCTGGGCCATGGTTTAGTGTAAAATTTGTAAGATAAGGTAAGATGTACTGTAAATATGAGTGCGCCCCCGGCATGTTTGTCTTCACACCGGCAATTTTATTTAAGTCGTCCGTGTGAGTGAGTTTGTTTAGGTAGTTACTCAGCCCTTAGGTTATTTATTTTGGGGACACGAATACCATGAATGTCGCACTCAAGGATCCGTAGGTAAAATGTACTAGGGGAAAACTACACATGATGGCACACGAAAATTTGACGACTCGGGACGAGTCTGTAAAAAGGGGAGGGGGTAGTGTTGTGGTTGACCAAATTCGCAAACCACCATTCAGGTCCCTGAGGTGAGATATCTCGGTAAGTATATGTGTAGTTAGGCCCAAACCCGTTGTCTAGAGGGAATAAATGTCATTCATGAGGGCTGCGACTCTTCAGGATAGCCGTTTTTCTTTTACTATCTTTATTTTGGACCAGCCGCCATTATTACCACCACCAACCACGTCTCAACAGCCATCACAACAACAACCACCAACCACAACGCCACTTCACAACAACAACCACCAACCACAACGCCGCTTCACCACAACCGCCACCACCTTTACCATCACCACTCGCCACCATTGCATCACCGTCATCTCGCGCCACTCGTGGGCACCGATGCTGGACTCGTGCGGGGCGCGCACCGAGCAGCCTGTTCAGAAACATCACGGACCTTCCACAGAAAAACGGATCAAAAACGACTCACGCCCACTTTTGTTCCGTCCAATCGGTGAGCGAGGGGCGATTTGGCCCCGCCTCCAGGGCGTTGGAGGGAGGAAGCTCTATGCAAATTCATGGATCAAAAAGCATTCACGCCCACTTTTCCTCGGGCCAATGGGGAGCGAGGTGAAAGGTCGGAGGCAGAGGGTCAAAGATGAAAGAGCGAAGCCACGGGGCTTATAAACACGACTGCGTTCGTCAGACGAGTTGAGTAAGGGCAGTTCGCAGAGCAGTTCGCAGTTGGGAGTTCGCGGAGTCGGAGTGAAGAGGACAGAGCTGTGGAGAGGCGGCGGCGGCGAAGGCGGACGAGGGGGTGCTCGCGTCGGATTCGGGGAACTGCGGAGAGAGAGGGCGGCGGCGCGACCGAGGTCGTGGTGGAGACGCTCGTCGCAGGACCCGAGATTTTGTGAAATCCTCCTTTCCCCGAGCATCAGCAACCCCCTCCTGTTTCCCCCCCGCGCTGAGATAGTGCGACAAAGGGGGCCCCCTTCCCACCCCCTACCAGACACTGTCCGCGAGGCCCGCGGAGTTGAGGCACCACCGCCACTCCGCGTCTCATCATCAGACGGGTAGGCCCGACACGGTCTCGGCCCCAGGCCCGCCTACCCCCTCATCCTGGAGGGTGGTTCTCTTTTCTTTTGCTTTGGGAATATGTGTTGTCGGCGCCGTCTGTGAAGTAAAATTGTATAAGTGTTGCCGAGTGCCCGGTAGTCGGATAGATCTGCATTGTTGCATTTGCTTTTTGTCTTCTTTTACATGTACTTTTGGTGGAATTGTATATGTGTGCTTTCCGTTCATCGCGAAATAAATGTGCTTATTATTGAACTGTTTTCCCGCTTCGCTTCGTCATTTCTTTCATTGAATCCCCATCTTGCTTCACGTAAAGGGTTAGTCGTGGTCTAAGACGCCCGATAATTAATCGAACCGTCGAGGCCGACGAATAACACCGCTCAGTTATCCCGATAGTATGGAACGGGTCGCTTAAGTGGCCCG
>NC_140974.1:60694679-60697179 GCF_056783735.1 Eptatretus burgeri
TGGAGGCGGTGGCGCTAACAAAAAGACAGGAAGCAGAGCTGGAGGTGGCAGAGTTAAAGATGCTGCGATTCTCGTTGGGAGTGACGAGGATGGATAGGATAAGAAATGAGTGTATTAGAGGGACAGCGCTGGTAGGACGGTTTGGAGACAAAGTGAGAGAGGCGAGATTGAGATGGTTTGGACATGTGCACAGGAAGGAAACAGAGTATATCGGGAGAAGGATGTTGAAGATGGAGCCGCCAGGCAGGAGGAGAAGAGGGAGGCCAAAGAAGAGGTTCATGGATGCGGTGAGGGCGGACATGCGGGTGGTTGGAGTGTCAATGGAAGATGTGGAGGATAGAGCGAAATGGAGACAGTTGGACCGCTGTGGCGACCCCTAACGGGAGCAAGCCGAAAGAGGAAGAAGAAGAAGATATATATATATATATATATATATATATATATATATATATATATATATATATATATATATATATATATATATATATATATATATATATGAGACCATATTCTGTGCAGAGCGTTGGTGCTGCTTAAGCAGTCTCCTTGGCTATTGGGCACAATCCTGGACGGGTCGCCACTCCGACACAGTATACCAGCATGTTGGCACTCATTTTGCCAACCTCGGAAGTCAGGTGGGAACTCGAGGTAATTCACCCTTTGTGGTAAGTATATATATATATATATATATATATATATATATATATATATATATATATATATATATATATATATATATATATATATATATATATATATATATATATATATATATATATATATATATATATATATATATATATATATATACGCGCACGCGCGCACACACACACACACATATCATCACACCATTTGAAAGCCTTTATCCCTGAGAAGGGGTCAGCTTTTTGCGTGCTCCAATCATGGTACCCTTTCTTGTGGCAATGTTTTTCCAGCCGGATGCCCTTCCTGACACTAAACCCTTGAGTCGCCTTCGACCCTGCAGGGATAATTACCAGTATACTGGTGCTCATTCCTCCGCCATTTGGAAGGATGACAGGCTGATTCAACCCCCCTGATGCTCACTCAGCGGCCAGCAGGGCTCGAACTCAGGACCCCGAGGATCCCAAGCCACCGTCTTAACCACTAAGCCACAGATTTACCACTTAACCAATTTAATATAAATTTTTGACTCATCAAGTCACCACCTTTTGCAGATATAACAGCCGAACATGCTCGTGACAGTCTTTCTACAATGGAAATCAAATATTGTTCGGAAAGTTCTTCCCAACACTGTTTCAGAAGTTCCCACAAATGTGTTGCACTTGTATGTTGCTTTGCTTTCACCCTTCTGTCCAGTTCATCCGAAACCAGCTCGATGGGGTTTCAGTCTGGAGACTGTGCTGGCCATTCCATGATTTGAAGCCTACCGTCTTGTTCTTTTCCTCTAAGGTAGTTCTGACATAGCCTGGAGGTATGTTTTGGGTCATTATCTTGCTGTAGGATGAACTCCTGACCAACTCAGCATAGACCAGAGGGTATTGCATGGCGCTGCAAAATGCTGTGGTAGCCCTTTTGGTTCATGGTGCCAGTCACTCTGTGCAAGTCACCAACTCTGGATCCAGCAAAAGAGCCCCAGATCATCATGCTTCCTCCTCCATGTTTGACAGTTGGTGTCACACACTGAGGAACCATCCTTTCACCGACTCAACTGCGTACAAAAACCCTGTGTGATGAACCGAAGATTTCAAATTTTGATTCATTGGTCCATAAAACCTTCTTGCAGTTTTCAGTCATCCACTGGCAGTGCTTCATGGCCCAAGCAAGTCTCTTTTTCTTATTTTGCCATCTTAGCAATGGATTTCTTACTGCCACTCTACCTGTCAAACCTGCAGCTCGAAGTCTTCTCTTCGCAGTTGAAACTGAGACTTCCTTACTTCGACCTGTGTTAAGCTGTGCTTGAAGCTGCTGTCCTGTGAGCCACCAATCACGCAAGCTGTTGACTCTCAGAAACTTGCCTTATGATTGTGTTGTGGCTTTGGGTTTGCCAGACCTCTTCCTGTCAGAGTTTCCTCCAGTATCCACATGCCTTTTGATGGTGGAGGAAACTGTACTCACTGACACCTTGGCGCTCTTTTCAATTTCCCTAAAGGAAAGAGCTACACTTTTAAGGGTTATAATGGTCTGTCTGTCTTCCTTTGTTAATTGTCTTTTTTTTCGTCATTATGATAGCAATATACGACTTTCTGCAGTGCAATATTGTCGAAATAATGCTTCAGAGGTTACAGCAACACAGTCTGTTCCAACACTGCTTTTATTCAGACAGAGGGTTTGTAACTAATCAACAAAAGTTGAGACACCTGTCGGAATTGTTTGCATCAACTTTCAAGGCTTAATTTATTTCCATGCTGCAGAACAGCTGCAGTTGCTTACCCATTCCTTGTTCCTTGAAAAGGGCATTTTTTAACAACTCTGAAATTTACATTACTTTTCAGTTTTTGGCAACCTAAACTTGTTTTTT
>NC_140974.1:60699679-60712179 GCF_056783735.1 Eptatretus burgeri
CACTCTTTCATTCCTCTTTTTTCCCGCCTTTGAAACAAACTCCCACACTCTCCTCAATCCCATTCTTCCCTTCAGGCCTTCAAAACAGCTGTTCACCACTACCTCTTATCGCCCCCCATCCAAATTCTTGATCTTTTCTACCCCCGTTCATCCACCCCAAACCCACCTCCTTCAAATTCCCTGCTTTCCTTCCTGAAAGTCCCTGTAATGTCCATCTTGTATACCCCATGTTCCCCGCCCCATCCCTCTCCCTTCCACAGATCTCCCAATGTCTCTGTTCCCCACTGTTTTGTCCTTCCCTCTTCGGCCCCTTTTGTCTCATGCCCCCCTTGCTGTGTGTTGTGTGTTTGCTCTCACACGAGCCTCGAAAATGTATATAAACAATATAACAAACACATCTGAAATAAACGAGATGTGTGTGATGATTGACATTTCTTCTGGTGAGGCTTCTCTTGCTGATTTGTCATTTTCTTTTGGTGGAAAATCCACTGTACTCTTTTTTTCTTATTTATTTATTTGATTCTTGTGTATTGACTGACTGCCTGGACGCAACTGAGGTTGTGGATCGACTGATGTAGGCAATCTACTGCTGTGAATCCTTGAACAAGGTTGTGGATCTGCCATTTGGAGAGGTTCTGGGCTGAAAGAATTGAAACCTCGAGAAAGAATGGTGCCCAGCTGATTATCCACGTGGTCGGGAAAGCGTGTGCGTGTGCGTGTGCGTGTGCGTGTGCGTGTGCGTGCTTGTGCGTGTGCATGTGCATGTGTGTTTTTGTCAGTAATCAGATGCACCTCCTGACTGTTATGGTGAGTATCACCACGGATTATGTCTCATACGGTAAAACCATAATAATCCGCACAGAACAACTATCCATCTACCACCCAGACAATTGTTCCTGCGAATGCAAGCCATTCAACCAGAAGGCACGTGATGTGATCGGTGGGAAAATCGAAACATGTGGAGTGTGACGAGCACTACACTGATCCCCATTGGACACAGTCCTACACCAAAGCATCACCTCCAACACAGAGGCCTAGGCCCGGTGACTGTCAAACAGACAAAGTTTATATGGTAAACATCATGGATACAGAAGCAAAATTTGGGGAGAGGTTGGTGGTAGTTTAACGGGTGTAGAAAAGATCATGGCTTTGGATGGGGGATGACTTGATGTGGTGGTGAACTACTCTCTTAAAGACCTGGAGGGAGGGATAAGATTGAAGAGAGTGTGGAACTTGGTTCCACAGGTGGGGAGAAAAAAAGGAATTGATGCGTGGAGGTGAGCAGTGGTTTTGAGTTTTGGCAGTTTCACTCGGAGCGGGTTTCTGGTTGATCACGTGTGTCCTCCAGATATCTGGAGGGGGGAGGGGGACAAAGCACAGAGAGGGCAGAGGGTGCACGATCAGAAATGGGGTGTAAGAAGACAGAGACCACCAACCTGTTGGCGATGGCGAAGTGATACGCCCATAGAATCAGCTTCATCACGAGAGATTCCAATGATCGTGAAAGTCTTGGTTTCCACAGCATGAAGCCGAGAAAGGCGCGAGTCGAGAGCAGTGCTCCATCAAGTTGCAGATGAAAATCTTGTCGGTGAATAGGAGCTCAATTATGCCAAGGAAGGACTTTGCATGATGGAGGATGCATCAGCCTCTGGCTTTGCAGGCCAACTTTGAAATGAGGCTTGTTCAAGAGAGATCATGGCTGAGAGTGAGACCCAGGAGTTTGAATGACTGAACCTCTTTGAGAGGGTTGTTGAGAACGTAGATGGGAGGGTTTGTGGTACGGTCTTCGGGAGAGAGAGAGAGAGAGAGAGAGAGAGAGAGAGAGAGAGAGAGAGAGAGAGAGAGAGAGAGAGAGAGAGAGAGAGAGAGAGAGAGAGAGAGAGACAGACAGACAGACAGACAGACACAGACAGACAGACAGACAGACAGACAGACAGACAGACAGACAGACAGACAGACTTCTCAGGATTGAATTACATGTTCCATGTGTTTGACCAGTTTCGATGTGTGATTTTTTTCAAGGTTGGAGGAGAGAGAATAGGCTGCTGCCTGTATGTCAAAAGGATGGTGGATGACACGGCAGAGAGTGGAGTCATCAGCAAAGCGATAAAGAGGAATTTCCAGTCAGTGCGATCATTGATGAAGATTAGGAATAAGATGGG
This sequence comes from Eptatretus burgeri, assembly GCF_056783735.1. Taxonomy (NCBI): domain Eukaryota; kingdom Metazoa; phylum Chordata; class Myxini; order Myxiniformes; family Myxinidae; genus Eptatretus; species Eptatretus burgeri. Next base: position 60,701,842 of record NC_140974.1, read on the forward strand.
GGCCCAGAACACTGCCTTGGGGGTACTCCAGCCTTGACAGGGAGAGGAGAAGAAGATGTTCCATTGAAAATGCCAAACGATGGCTACAACAGTGGAGGAAGTCACTAATCCAACATATGACTGTTGTCACTGATAATTTGATGAATTTTCCCGAAAGTGTGAATAGCATTGGAATATCCTAATCTTTTGAATAGTTCTAAATATTTTTTTTTAACTGAGTTTGAAGTGATTGTGTGTGAATGACTGTATGATATCTGCACTTGTCCTGGTAATGGTTTGACTGGCCTTCAAATCGACCATCCTAAGCCCAGTAAGGTACTCATTGCTGCTTGGATAATCCCACTGACATTGCTGGCAGTGGATTTGTGACAGATCGGGGATGTGCATACGTGAAATTCAGCTTCTGTAAATAGACACACTAATTCCAGGGCACAGCATTCGGGTAATAACCACTGTGGTTAATTGAATCTGCTTGCTGATGAAACGTTTTCTGTGCCTGACTTTTCTTTTGTTTCAAGACGACTCTGATGTCGGTAAAGTTCCGTTCTGCTCATCACCAGGTTTTTTTTTGCGATGGGATGCGTACTCGTTTGTTTCTTCAGGCTTTTAGTTTTTGTTTATTTTTGCTTGTGATCTCCTTTTATGATGTTGTATGTACTTCTGTAACCCCTTATGACAACCATTTGAACCACCGCTTTCTGGTTTGTAAATTCTGAGGCTTGATTGTTGGAAGCAAAAAATACACAAAATTCCATTATTTTGTTCTCGATCCATAATCCAATGTTGTCCCTTTTTCCATGTTTTTTGTTTTTTATTTAACCATTTCCAGAGGGTGTTGTGATTGGCATTTGATATTGGAACCCATCTTCAATCATGTTATTATTTATTTAATTTATTCTTCCATTTGTCCATTCATGATATGCAGCACCTGGCTGGCAGTTACATCATTTCTGAGAGTATGGCTGACACTGATGCAGGGCTCCAGAATGTTAGGGTAGGAATTTTGGATTTAGCCAGGTGTGCACAATGGCCTCCGTTTGCGAAAGACATTGTGGATCTTTCAAGGTTCATCAGCAAATGATAGCAGGCAGGTCCTGGTCCTTGCCTTAACGTGCTATCCTCGGGACGGTGAACACATTGTTCCAATGCCTTGTCCGTATATCAGCACAATGACAGTTCTTATTGGGTTTGGGGGTCGAACCCAGAGTAGACAGCTCAAAAGCGAGTATACTCCATCCAGCCCTCCTTCATGTTGTGAAGATAATACTGACCATAGTTACTTATGTAATCAATGTTCCTTTGTAGTTTGTTTACATATTTATTAATCGTGGCTCCCTTAATTACAAAACGAGCATAAATGGATGTCCGTTGGATTTTTGTTGTCTATAATACTTCTATTCCATATGCCCTCTCACCTTCGTCACCTCTCCTCTTCATCTCTTGTTTCCTTTCAGTTGACAGTTTGGAGAAAGCTGTAGCTGATCTCTTTGCCCCCTCCTTGTTAGCGGCAGGATAGCAGCCTAACAAGCCTGCCGGCTGGTAAATAAATGATGGTTTCAGCCAGCATGTAGCGCTCTCTGCTTGGCTGGAAGCCGATCACCATTGCGAAGGGTTTGGGATGGTTTGTTAATTCGGCATCTTCCAGCATGTCCCACCTTCCCGACTAAATGGCGTAACTGGAACCACAATCTTCAGCATTTTGCCTTTATCTGTTTTGTTCTATATTTTCTTCTTCTCTCTGCTTCCCACCTCATTTCTTGCTGGATGTTTTTTTTTAGGTCATTCTGTGTCCAGCAGGATTAGATACATGTATTGCACTTTACAAGACATCCATGTGATTGAATATTATTTATGCTTTGCTTTACTAGGATGGGAGAAAAAAAACTAAGGAAGGAGATGCCATGCTGAGTTTTCAATACTAGGTTACAAAATTTCTGAATTTAGAATTGGGCCGAAGACACATAATTGTCTTCTCTTGCGAAATAATTGGTGGGATCTTTGAAGTTTGCCAGTAAATGCTGGCAGATGTGATTTAACGTACAGCACACTCATTGATTCAACGCCTGCCTGCCAAGTACCACGATGACAGCCTATATTGGGTTGGGAATCAAACCAAGAATAGACTGCTCAAAGGCAAGGGCACTCCCTCTCAGGTATCCCTTCAGCTCACTTTCATGTTGTGATGATTCATGATGTGATGACATCTCCATGGATTTCTGCTTTTTCTTGATTGTGAATCATTTCCAAGATTCTCTTCAGATTTTGTGAGGAGGCATTCTGCCGCGGTGAGCGTTCAACATATCACCTGGACATAAATTATGCCAAACAGCCATACCAAGGCTTTTGATGTGCAAGGAGGAAAATGGTCTCACCTCTGTTCAGTGATTTCTGATCCTCTGAAGTATTTCCCATCAGCCAACCAGTGAGATTGATCCTCGGTATTCGCTATTATTTACGTGCCACTATTTTGTTAATGGGCAGGTGTGGTTTTGCAAGAGAGGTGCGGTTTTTAAAATCATGACAAGGAAGTCGACATACAGAAAATAGATGAAGGCATTAATAACCTGTTTAACTTGAAATGGCTGGGGATAGAAACAGATGGTGTATTGTGGGGGAGGCATGTACATGGATGCTCTACAATTGTGGGAAGGTGTATCACCTGCTTTGTGAGATGGAATTAAAGGCTAGAGGCTGTGAAAACTGTGTCATCTACGATCCCTTTGAGACGCCAAATAAAGGGTAAAAAAACAAAAGATCAACACAACCAATTTTAAACTTTCAAGTACAATGGCATTTATTTCATTTTATACTCAAAACAAAAATATATTCCATTTAACGTCGTATGAGGCTCCATTTGGTGTGCATAAGCAACCCCCCTCCCAATAAGCACACATTCGAACCACCACTCCCCCCCCTTCCTTTTCAGAAAACTGAAGTACCACCCCAAAGTGCCTGTAGTCCAAAGTGGAGATTATGCCGCTGAAACAGAGATAGGCATTTTCATCTTTTTCCTTGTCGAACCCAAGTCCTCATCTGAAGAAATCGATGCTGTTCTGCACTCCAACCCTCGGCTACTCGGCATTTCTAATTTTAATTCTCTTCATATTGAATTCCATTTTGTTTTCTTTATTCAGGCTCGGCATGGAGAAAGACGGGAGTTTTGTTTCGCCAGGGAAATTTTTATCAGAGCGGCGGAGTAGACTGAGAGTAACGGAGTTCTTGGTTCCAGTCACAGTTGTGGCCTACCACCCGTAAAGTTACACACGAGATCACTTTAGGTTTTACAAGATTTAGGGTTTAGCAAGATTTAGGGTCACACAAGATCACGAAAGGTTTCATTTAAAAAAAAAAAAAAAAACGTCGGAATTCACTTTTTTCGACACTGTGACACACTCATCAGAATGTAAAAATGGTTTATCGATCTGTGTGTTGTCAACTTAGTCTTTAGCATTGAGGTTCAGTTGCTGTATTGCCTTGATGTCAAAGCAACGTGGGTGGTAACTCAGGGAAGAATAAGTTTGTGAAAGGTATGTGTTTTCATCTGTGTATGTTTGTTTAGTTTACTGGGTGGACAGTGAGATCCCAAGGGCAAATGAACGACCTTGGGTGTTCAACTCTTGCAGTGCTTTAAAATGCCCAGCGTTTGCATTGCAGGTGCAGCACTTAAACACACCACCGACATTAAGGCTCGACAATTTCCTTTTACCAAAACAACGCTGACACAAAGGTGAGGCCTCTTCAAACCTTGAAAACATGACCGATGACGTTTTAACATTTTCCTTTTCATCGCCAAAGCATTGTTTGCCATTTTGGCGAGTCATGCGACTGTCTGGCCGCAAGCTCTCTTGCTCAAGAATGCAATTGAGTCTGATAGTAATCGACCACCATTGTTTTTGACTTCATCTGTCATGCTGCATGTGATTAGACCGGTGACACAAAATGACTTTATGCATTACATGGGACTCGGGTGTCCCATTTTAATACCTATTATTACTCCAATGTAATTTTTTTGTTTTGTTTGTGAGTCCAATTGTATAAAACAATCACATTACAACACCTGCTATTATAGAGCATTTTTGTGAATGCAACAATTTTAGACCAAAACGAAAAGAATGAAGAGTCTTTCAGAAGAGTATATACCTTTTCAAAAATATATGTATTTCCACAAAATGGCTGATAATAATTATCCGGTTGCTACCTTGGAGTACTGCACTTCAATAATCATATCTGGCATATCGGAATACAACATCTTTTCGACCTGCAGCAATGTGATCATACGTGGGCTTGCATGCTTCTGAGTGTGTACACATACAGCATGTTTCTGTGGGTGCAAAGCAAAAAAGTTTCAGGTCGAGTGAAATTAATCACAACATTAACAAGTAGCATTTTAATGAGAATACCTGAACTTTTTTTTATGCGCAGTATGGATTTGAGGAAATATAAGGAAGTTTGGATGCTGGAAGAGGCAGTTTGGTTCATCAGGCTTGTGTTGAGTTAAAATTTGATTACCTGTGCAGTGTGCACTTAACCTAATCGATCTCACAATTTGAACCTGTTCTTACACAATGCCTTCAGAAAGTATTCACACCGCTCAACTTTTGTTCCAATTTGTTGTGTTACAGCCTGAATCTAAAAGGGGTTAAATTGAGATTTTTTTTGTCACCGATCTACACAAAATGCAATGTTTTAGAAATTAATACAAATTAATTAAAAACGAAAGGCTGAACTGTCTTGAGTGAATAATTATTCAACCCCTTTGCTATGACACTCCAAATTGAGCTGAGGTGCATCAAATTTCCTTTGCTGATCCTTGATATGTCTCGACAACTTGATTGGAGTCCACCTGTCGCCAATTCAATTGAATGGACACGATTTAGAAAGAAACACACCTTTCTGCATGAGGTCCCACAGTTGACAGTGCATGTCAGAGCAGAAACACCACCATGAAGTCCAAAGAACAGTCCGTAGAACTCCAAGATGCAACTGTGAGGAGGTACAGATCTGGGGAAGGGTAGAAAACAATTTGTAGAGTGTTGAAAGCTCCCAATAGCACAGTGATTTCCATAGTTAGGAAATGGAAAGAATATGGAGCTACTCAGACTCTTCCTAGAGCTGGCCATCCAACCAAACTGAGCAACTGGGAAAGAAGGACCTAAATCAGGGAGGTCACCAAGAACCCCATGACCAATCTGACAGAACTACAGAGTTCCTTGGTCGAGATGGAAGAACCTGCCGGAAGGATACCAGTCTCTGCAGCACTTCACAAATCCAGGCTTTATGGGAGAGTGGCCAGACAGAAGCTACCCCTGAGAAAAAGACACATGATAGCATGCCTGGAGTTTGCAAAAAGTCACGTGAACGACCCTGAGAGCATGAGGAAAATATTCTGTGGTCTGATGAGACGAAAATTGAACTCTTTGCTCTGAATGCAAAGCTCTACGTCTGGCGGAAACCGAGTACAGCTCATCACCAATCTAACTCCATCCCAACCATGAAGCATGGTGGTGGCAGCATCATACGGGGGATGCTTTTCAGTGGCAGGGACTGGGACACTTATAAGGATATAAGGAACAATGAATGGAGCCAAATGCAGGCAAATCCTTGAAGAAAACCTGCTTCAGAGTGCAAAAGACCTGAGACTACGGTGAAGATTTACATTCCAACAGGACAATGACCCCAAGCGTACAACCAAAGCAACACTAAAATGGCTTCAGAACAAGAACATGAAAGTCCTTGAGTGGCCCAGTCAAAGCCCAGACTTGAATCCCATTGAGAATCTGTGGAAAAACTTGAAGATCGCTATTCACCGATACTCCCCATCCAACTTGACAGAGTTTGAATAAATCTGCAAGGAAGAATGGGATAAAATCCTCAAATCCAGGTGTTCAAAGCTGATGCAGACATACCAAAAAGACTCGAAGCTGTAATCACTGCCAAAGGTGCTTCTACAAATTATTGACTCGGAGGGGGGGGGTTATATACTTATTGACACAAGACATTTCAGCTTTTAATTATCAATAAATTTGTAAAAATTTCTAAAACCATGTTTTCACTGTCATAATAGGGTATTTTGTGTAGATCGGTGACAAACTTTTTTAAAATTTGACCAATTTTAAATTCAGGCTGTAACAATAAAATGAGACAAAGTCAAGGGGTGTGAATACTTTCTGAAGGCACTGTACTGGTATTTGCAATCCATTTACTTAATTAAACACTAACAACCATGCATTAACAGTGTTATGGAGGAAGATGGTGGTAGAAGAAGAGTATGGAGGTGGAAGAGGAGGATAGAGATAGATGAGGGTGGGGAGGAGGAGGGGGGTCTTTTCAATTCAACTCGTATGCAGCCTGTGACTCCTGTTTGAATCATTGCTGGAATGTGGCTATGCTGCTGGTGCCTTTCCCACCTCCCTCTCCTGCCTCCCCCCCTCCCCCCCAGAATTTGTAATTTGTTCATGATGCCAGTGCTATCTTGTCTATTCTTTGCAAAGGACACCGTGGGATCTTTAATATCCATCAACTAATGCGAGTTGACAGGACGCCCGGTTTAACATCCATCCGAGGAACGGCACACACATTGATGAATCGCTGTGCCTGTGAAACACCGGGATGATAGTTTATAGCTGGGTCTAGATTGAAATCCAGGTGAGATGGCTCTGAGGCGAGTGTGTGTACCTCTCGGCTAGGCATGAGGAACCTCAGGCCCGCGGGCCAGGTACAGCCCGTGGCATGTTTTGCTCCGACATGTGTGGTGGTATTTTGCGTGGCTATTCCGTAGGAATGGCTGGTAGGATATCATGGAGGTGTGCAGTCTTGACTCTGAGCTGTCCAGCCTGAGTTTGAATCTCGACCCAGATATAAACTGTCATCCTAGTATTTCGCATGCAAGACGATCAATCAATTTATCCGTCCCTCGGATGTATGTTAACACTGTATGTCCTGTTTGCTAGGATTAGTTGTTCGACATTGTTGTTGGACCCCACAGTGCCTTTTGCAGAGATAAGATGAGCTATCGGCGGCACCCTCAATAAACTACAAATCCCGTCACTTTCAGCGCTGGTATCCTGTGCCAGAACGGTGACCCGTCCAGGTCCAAACCTCTCGCGGTCTAGTCATTGAAACTACCTTTGCAGCCCTGTGTGCTTCCTGACGTGAGGATAAAAAGAGGGAGAAGAAGATGAAGAATATGTTGGAAAATTCATTCACACAGAAGGGAAGACAGGAAGGAAGGACTGACTACCTTTACAACCATGCACAGGCATGTTCTCTATCTTAGTACTTATTGTTACCAGTGTACAACCTTATGGTTAGAGATAAAAGTGAATTCAAATACAAATTATTTTGTATCTCTGTTGCCTTGTTAAATAAATAAATAAAAAGTCTGAACTTTTTGAGATTAAAAAGCGGTGAAATAAATGAATATTTTGCTTTATCGTTGGCCGTGGTTGACAGAAAGACGAGCGTTAAGAAGCAGAAAGTTGACTCGCAGTGCCATGCTTTTCAGGCAGAAGTCAGAAAGTCAGAATGATTAGTTACATTACTTATCCGCATATGTGCTGTTTAAATCAACAAATCAGGAAGCATATATCCAGCCGACACCAAGTTTAGCAGTAGCTGTTACGGCCCTCAGACGAACAAAGGTTCCCCACCTCTGCTCTCGGCCATCCTGCTCGCCCCCGGTGGAGGAGGAGGATGATTATGAAGGTGGGGGAGGGGGGATCAATGGTTGAGGAGGGGGGAGAGCGAGGAGGAGGATGATGATAAATGCAAGATATCAACTCATCATGTTCAGTTTCTCAGTATTAATTGAGGGCTCCACAGCAGAAAATACATCAAGATCGTAACAGGGAGCCACATTTTCAGCTGTCAAGCTTCTTCCCAGAATGATAGTTGGAAGTCACATAGGATCAGCAGAGATGATGAGGTTGGATAGAAAAGTTTCACATATAAATTAAGTAGGATAAAACTTAATACAGGAATGATGCTGCATTGATTTACTAATAGCAATAACAATGGTAATGGCCACATACAAATATAGGTGGAGGTCCCATGATCTTACACATGTTGTTAGGAGTGGTATAGTGGTGTTTATATTGGCAAACAAATCACATGGTGCCAATCTCCCCTGCAGACCAGCTTTCTGAACAGCCATGTGAAGGAAATACAGAGCAGTGATGGCAATGCAACGAGGCTTAACCCACTCCACCACCGAACGGTAAAACAAGTCAGAATTGAAGCAGTAACACAAATATATGTATATCGCACATGACTCAGATCAAATATCAACCAAAACCACAGCACTCGAGTTTTTTCATGGTGGGGGGAAATTAATTTCAGGATTATACTTTTGACCGAAAGGATGCCTGAGCATCCTAAGCCTCCTATCGTCTGTTTACACCATACTCTAATGACCAGTGGGATCATCCAGGTGGGCCGTGAAGCTGCATTTTTACACCGCAACCATCAGCGGAGAATTTTCCTTGCTCAGATACCCAAGGCCCGATTTGAGACTTACCGAGCTGTGGGCCCACGTCACCACATGACAATTTGGAAAGGAAGATTGCAAAATGGAGGATTCAATCATTTCTGTTTTTTCCCACCTATGGAACAAACTTTCACAATCTCTTCAATCTCACTCTTCTTTCCAGGTCTTCAAGGCAGCTTTTCACCACCATCTCAGATAACCCCCCCCCGTCCCCAAATCCAAAACAATGATCTTTTCTACCCCTGTAAACTCCTCACCCCCAAAGTCAACCTCATTCCAAATTTCCAGTTTTTCCATCTTGAGAGTTTGCTTCTCGATCCATCCTGTCCACCCCATGTGTCCTCCCCGACCCCTCATTCTTACCCACTTCCCTTATTTATCGAAGTCTCCCCCAATTTTGTCCCTCAACCCCACTGTTGGTGTTTCCCCCTTCCCCTCTCTTTCTCCTGTTCCTTTAGTTCTGTTGTGTCCTGATCCATTTAGTGTTCCAGCTTTTCCTAGAGCCTTGAATTTGTATACAAAAAAAAAACAAAAAATCCGAGAGGCTGTGACGACTGTACTGGAGAGAAATATATGTTGTTCAGCCACTTTTCAGGCAGGGTGAGAGTGCATGACATGAAAAATACACGACGTTACATGGGAAAGCACGACGTTCTGTATTTTTGTGGAAATGGCCACGCAGGACGTAACCACAAATCGGACCTGCACCGTCATCCTCCCTCAGCTCTGCCAGCCTGATCCCACTGGGCATAAAGATATGCTGTAAACGCACCTCAAGAGACTTGCCAAGTCTCATTCCAACCAGCTGATTGCATACCACAAGTATCCACACTAAATTTCTGTCATTAGCACCCCATGACTCTGGTGCCCCCATCAGGCAGTATGGTGCTGCGCTATGGTGTGCCCAATGTAAAAATGAACCGATTTAGTTGCTTGCTTTGTGAACTGATGTATGTATGTATATATATATATATATATATATATATATATATATATATATATATATATATATATATATATATATATATATATATTCAATTCAAGATTAATTAACGTTAAAGTGGTTAATGCTCTTCTAATGTTGATTTATACTTTGACAATTTATAGCTGGGTCGAGAGTCAAACTCAGGCGAGTGTGCATACCTCTCGGCTATCCTGCCCATCCGAGCATTGGGTAATTTAACTCTAAAAGGTAGCTCCCTTGTGTTTGAGTTGTCGTTTCTCGAAGTCGATTTTTTGCTGAAGTTTTATATCCACAAACTTCTACTCTGGTGTTGCATACACTGCATCATGTTGTCGTCTTCCAGAGAGCCCCGAAAGCCGGTTTCTGTTGACCGCCCACTTTGGGGGTTCTTTGAGCCTTTCGGTCACCGTTTGGAGTTGCTTGTACAGAGCATTCATAAGCAAGATCATGCTAAATATCCAAGAAATAGAGGAATGCATAATGTTGGGAAAGGTTTCACAATGTACATTTGTAGTTGAGAACTTGTAACCAACAACCACAGACCTTGCAACTTCCTGTTTGGCTTTACACATTCCCTTTCTATTACAAACCTTTGTCATCTTTGTCTCCGTTGCAGTACAATATGGAAATGCTTTGTTGTTGATATTTCAACATGAAAGCAGAAGTTTTGTTTGATTTTTTTTTTCCAATTGTTTGTACATCTATGGGAAAAATGGTTTATTTGACATTTCATATTAAAGCATAGCCTTCCATCTTTATTCATTTCATACATCAACAAGAATGGCACTTGGAAGAGCACATACTGTTACGGATTTGGAAGCCTTTTGCACACAAACAGACAGCAGTCCCTATGCTTCATTATTTCGATAAGTATGTGTGTAGGTAGATT
>NC_140974.1:60717179-60724679 GCF_056783735.1 Eptatretus burgeri
CTCCCAAAGCAGTTTCTTGGCACGGCTTATGCTCGGTGGTTTGCCGTTACCTTCCGAGCAATAACTCAGGGCAGAAATTTTGAATTTGACCAAGGTTCTGGCAATGTGTTGTCGACTCTTCACGAAGGATATCTTGGGTTCTTTAAAGTCCACCAACTAATCCTGGCAGACAGACTACTCAGATTAACGTCCATCCAAGAAATGGAACACACATCGATGCCTCACCCTGCCAACGAAACACCAGGATTTGTTGTTGGGTCAGGATTTATACCCAGGCTTGACAACTCATAGACAGCTCCGTATACCACCAGGCCATCTTGCCAGTCCATAAAATCTGCATAACTGGATCCAAAAAAAACATGGATTTTTGCGAACCGTTCTTTTTTAACCGACACGGTGTTTTTAATATGATGCAATTCATATTTGTAATCCAACTAGTATGATTCAACTTCTCCAACGTACTCCTTCAACAATACTTACATCAGTGACAAACGAATCGCCCACCAGGTTTTCATTTTTCTTCTTCTGGCATTTTTGCATCCATTTTAGTGCTTTTTTAACCATGAAATGTACCCATACCTGCCCGCAAGTCCTCCGTGTTGGCTTTGCACCCCTTGATCACATTGCAAGGGAGGACTTTGGAACTCTTTTGTGTAATTAACCTCTCCCCTGTTTTCTGTTAATGCATCGCTCCGTGAATATCTTCCTCCATAGCAGGAGTGTGCGTGCACATGCGTGTGAATATATCTCCTTCTTCCTCATTTCCCTTTATATGGGGTGTGGCCTCATGGCACCAAGCTGCTGCTGCACCACATTTCATGCGATGCCCTTCCATTGCCTTATATGCCGAGCAAACTCTCTCCACTCTCCATCCACCCCCAACCTTACTGACGTATTCCTCCTTACACAATCTTCCCATCTCAGCAGAGGTCTAACTCTTTTTCCTCCTACTTTGCTCCCTCAACCCATCCTCTTTCTTTGCTCTTCTCTCTTCCTCCATCCTCACCAGTTAATACAATTCAGTCGCCTGAATTTCACTGCAGCTTTGACCGTAAGCGACTCCACAGTGGACTAATAATCCTGCAGAAGAAGAAGAAGTCATATGTGTTTTGTTATTGAAAATTAACAGCCTTTTAAATTCAGCAAGATGCTGCTGTTCTCAATCTACCAGGGGGGATGCTCTTTCTTGCTATTTCTGGGTGTAACTTCCACCTGAACAATATATTTTGGGTGTGCAGGCAAGCTTCTTTCTCAAATCGAAATGGCAAGCATGCAGAGCTGGAAATGGAGGCTCTCAAAACCTTTAGTCATGCTTATCAACACTGGGTTGCCTCAGCAAGGCAAAGCCTTCAAGTTAAAATACCTCTGTTAGCCAGTTGCATTAATCATATCATTAGATTCTGTAAGTGTGTGTGTGTGTGTGTGTGTGTGTGTGTGTGTGTGTGTGTGTGTGTGTGTGTGTGTGTGTGTGTGTGCATGCGTACGCATTCAAGTTGCTGTTGTTGGCTGCCGTCTCCACATCTGGGTGCGTTTCAGGAGGTGGAATGGAGACCCACCAGGTCTCAAAGTATTCACCTTCCTTAATAACGTTGAGGCTTCCATTGTGCTGTTGTTAGCCTGAAGAGCAATGCTCTCTGGAGCCCTTGTTTGTCACATGTTGATTTGTCTTTTACCAACATTGAAGTCATCTCCAGCAGTCTTTGGCCCAAGATTATTATCAATGTGGGAATTTGGAATGCGATGGGGGTACAGGTGCACAATGGCTTACTCTTTTCGAAATGCACCTTCCCAGTGGGTGTGATGCACAAAATGCAATGTGAAGAAAAAGCTTGGATGATCTCCACAGGGTCGACCACGGCCATGGGCCAAAAAGAAACAAGGTACACTCGTCCCATTGCATTTGCAGAATACACCATCAACAGCCATCTCGCGGCAAATGATTCGTGTGCGGTTGACATTGTAACGTTGTAGGTTTGATATAATTGTGCATCATGATGAATGCGTACATTTGAATGTTCAGCATCACTCCAGTAATTTTCGTTTCAGATTTTCCACTCCAACCAGTGTTTTGCTGTTTTAGACTCCATGAATCGCAATGCCTCACGTGTCAAATTGAAATGCTGAACAATCTTTTCAAAGTTATTTTGAGTAACGAATGAATGAGTTTGAAGGCAAAGTCCTCACGTAAGAGTGTGGGCGTTGGGAGATAGATAATATTTCCTGAGTCCACAGGTTGGAGTTGCATCTTTCAGGGATGGTCATGAGGACGCACATCATTGCACCAGTGGATCGGAGCTGCAGAAACGCGAGCGAGTGTTCGGGTTAAGGTCGGAGAGACATTGAGTACCCACAACTCGTGATGCAAATGGGGTTGTCTGTGGTACGCTGCTGCCATCCGTGAAGAAGCACTTTAATTATGGCACTTCCTGTGGTTTCGCATGTTGCAGTCTGCTCACTGCATGATGAGGGGGGTGTATCCGAGCCTTGGGGCACTGGGTTAGCGGTCCACTTTCTCTGCTTCGGTCGAGTGGTTTTCTTGGTTGACGGATGGTCTGGTTCACTGGTTGAGCTACTGTTCAACAACCAGTCCTCGCTGATCTTTTTACGAGGCTCCCGTCCATCTTGTAAGTCATTCATTTTTGCTAATTGACTGTTCTCACCTTTTGAGGATTTTGTGCTGTCATTTGTGCAGTTCCTAATACTATAACTTGATTCCTTATACTGGGACAATCTTTTTTCCCCCCTTTTTTGCTGACAAAGTCATCAGTATAATTATATTTTCACGTTGTCCGTACGTACGTGTGTCCATGATAATTTCCCCTCTTTTCTCTTCAATCGCTTCTCCGATTGATACAAAATTTACACCATAGGTGTGACTACTCATTTAGAATGTTATAATGATAATTATGATGTCAAAGATCACGTGGTGTGGGAGAATTGTATGGGAGAAAAAAAATTGATGTTATCTGTCATGTGGTTTGGCATCCATGTTGTTTTTAACCTAAAAACCTTCAAAAATCTTCTTCTCCGAAATGGCTGAACAGATCGAGGCGTAACTTCACCCACATGTTCCCCAACCCATGAGGATACCACGGTGTTCACGGATAAATTAATCGGTCACATGGTCTGGCAGCCATATCGGATTGAACGCAAATCTTCAGAAAAATAATTTCTCTTGAACCGCTTCATCAATCGACATGAAACGTCACATTTATGATCTAGTAGTCATGTGGAATATATGTTTTAAATTTCAACCTGATCGGACGCACCGTCTGGCAGGCAGAATGTTTTGATATTTAGTATCTGGTTTCAGGGATTTAAGTCAAACTTTGTACAAGTATGGATAATGATGTAATGATGTGGGTGGAGACATGTCTGGTGACGTCATGACGTCGAAGTCGAAGTCGAATGCAGTCGAAGAAGACTGCACCCTTCTCCTTTGTATTGGTATAATGCATTTTCTTATCTTGTCACCAATAATGTTTTTGACAACAATTGGTGTTGATGGAATTTAATTGTGTGTGTGTGTGTGTACGTATGTGTGTATATAAAAAAAAAAAAAAAATATATATATATATATATATATATATATATATATATATATATATATATATATATCGCTCTTTCCAACCACTGATTCACTGACTGATTCATTGACTGATATTAAAGATCGGTACCTTTCGGGTGACATAGAAAGCTGAACTTTTGCGTGCTGATGGACATCGAAGCCAGTACACCAGAAAAAAAAAAATCAGAATCGTCGGACAACATCCTTCTCTTCCTGGAAGGCAAATCTGACCAAAAGCAATCTCGTATCATTCCACAAACAACAAGTAGTATGTGTCCATTCTCAGGCGAGCCAGAAGACAACATCTGTCCAATCACAAAATTGAACTTTCAAACTTGTCTCCCTCCTCTAAAACCTGGTGGTGCCTTGTCAAATCATTCTCTTGTGTATGCTCCTCTCCCATCCCTTCTTTCACTTCAAATGGCACCACAGCCGACTCTGATCGTGAGAAGGATGAATGCCTCAATTCTCTGTTTGATTCAAATCCTTGTGTCTCTAGCCACTCCCTCTCTGTACCCTTCCTTCCCACTCATTCCCAATTGCTCCTGAATTCTGTATCTTTTGCACCTGAAAAGGTGAAAAAGTTTCTGGCATCTCTCCACTCTGACTATGGAACTGGACCGGACGCCATCAGTTCATGTGTCATAAAAACCTGCTCTGCTGCTCTTGCGCTCATTATCTCTGCCCTTTTCACCCTGTCATTTATCATTGGCCATCTTGATCTTCCATCTGCTTGGAAATCAGCCAGCATCACAGCATTACATAAAAAGGTTGAAAAACTGATCCCCTGAACTACAGCCCAATTAGCTTATTTCCAATCATCAGCAAGGTCATGGAGAATCCATCATCACAGCTGACGTAAAATCATTCCTTTTCTCCAGCAGCCTCATCTCAGATCATCAATTTGGATTCAGACATGGTCACTCTACCTTGGACATGCTGCTTCCACTCTCCCAACAATGATAGTGGCCCTCAATATCAGACATGAGATGAATGCCTTCTCTCTGGACATATCTCAAACTTTTGATGGAGTGGAATGCTGCTTTGCTCTCCAAACTGTCTGCCTCTGTAATCCAAGGCCAACACAACTCTTACTGACTTCCTCCACTCTCATAGCCAACGTGTGACTCTCAATAGAACCCTTTCATCTCCTCTCCCTGTCAAGGTTGGAGTACCCCAAGGCAGTGTTCTGGGCCCAGTCCTATTCCTGATCTTCATCAATGATCTCTCTCACTCTCTGGAAAATCCTCTTTATCTCATTGCTGATGACTCCACTCTCTGCCATGACATCTCTCATTCTTCTGTTAAAATAGGCAGCAGCCTCTTCCCTCTCCTCAGACCTTGACAAAATCACAAACTGGTCAAACACAATTTGGGTCATGTATCCATATTGTCCACCCTTTGCGTTCTACATTAACCCTCATCACTCTGCATCCCTTGTTTGTCCATCTCTGGTTTCTCCCTCCACCCTGCTGTTGGTTTTCCACTTTCTCCTGCTGTTCCCTTTGTTATGTTGTGTCGTGATTACATCCGCCACCGAAGGTGAAGGAGGTAATGTTTTCACCGCTTTTTGTCTGTTTGTTACTTACGAAATCTAAAGATTTTGTAAGTATATTGATGACTTCCGTTTCTGTTTGTTTGTTTGTTTGTAGACACGTTAACTCGAGAACGGAAGAAGCTACCAATGTCAAATTACACCACGTGATTCAGGAGGGTGATGGCTAGCGCTGATTAGATTTTGGTCAAAATCGGTCAAAGGTCAAGGTCACAGTGAGGTCAAACATAATTCCGTAAATTCACGTGGAGAAATGAGTATGTTTGCTTCGCTCGACGTTACGAGTTCGTTTTAACTTCGATTTTAATTTTGTCTTCGGTTTTTGTGATCGCTTAGGACGCTTAAAACTCGGTTGTCGAAATTCTGGTAAAAATCGGATATTTTGGAGACGTTTTAAGATTGCATAAAAATATTTCACTCAACGCGTCACGGGTCGTCCCATGATGCAGTGCGCTCGATCAGACGCATCGTTGAGTCACGTTAAGGTTTTCCGTGTGCGTGCTGATGGTGTTTTCAATAAAGATGGTGTTTAAAAGTCATTTTTTATCCCAATAAATGTTATCGTCGCATTCCTGACTCGCTAAGCCGTCGGATTATGTAAAGATTGTTGGTGGATGGCCGAATATTACGGTTTTGCGACTTTGATAAAATAATATTAAATAAATGCGTGGAGAAATGGAGATTTTTGCTTCGCTCGATGTTACGAGTTCGTTTTAACTTCCATTTTAATTTTGTCTTCGGTTTTTGTGATCGCTGAGGACGCTTAAAACTCAGTTGTCGAAATTCTGGTAAAAATTGGATGTTTTGGAGACGTTTTAAGATTGTGTAAAAAATATTTCACTCGACGCGTCACGGGTCGTCCCATGATGCAGTGCGCTCGAGCAGACACGTCGTTGAGTTACGTGAAGGTATAATTGCGTGGAGAAATGGAGATTTTTGCTTCGGTCGACGTTACGATTTTTGATGGTTTGGTACAGAATCATCGTAGAAACTTCTGGTTTGCGTCGCTACCTTCTCTTGAGACAGCTTTTATTAGACGAGGTCAGAGGTCAAGTTGACGATTTCGTAAGTACCAGTCTATGACTGCTTGTTTGTTTGTTTGTTTGTTTGTAGGCACGATAACTCGAGAACGGAAGAAGCTACCAATGTCAAATTACACCACGTGATTCAGGAGGGTGATGGCTAGTGCTGATTAGATTTTGGTCAAAATCGGTCAAAGGTCAAGGTCACAGTGAGGTCAAATATTCGATTTTTGTTGGTTTGGTACAGATAACTCGAGAACGGAAGAAGCTTCCAATGTCAAATTACACCACGTGATTCAGGAGGGTGATGGCTAGTGCTGCTTAGATTTTGGTCAAAATCGGTCTAAGGTCAAGGTCACAGTGAGGTCAAACATCCAAAAAATGATAACTCGAGAACGAAAGAAGCTACCAATGTCAAATTACAGCACGTGATTCAGGAGGGTGGTGGCTAGCGCTGATTAGATTTTGGTCAAAATCGGTCAAAGGTCAAGGTCACAGTGAGGTCAAACATCCAAAACATTCGATTTGTGATGGTTTGGTACAGAATCATCGGAGAAACTTCTGGTTTGCATCGCTACCTTCTCTCGAGACAGCTTTTATTAGACAAGGTCAGAGGTCAAGTTGATGATTTCTAAGTACCAGTCTATGACTGCTTATTTGTTTGTTTGTTTGTGTGCAGGATATCTCAAAAAGTTGTGGACAGATCCGGATTAAATTTTGTGGACAGTTTGGGTGTGTGACAAGGAAGAACTGATGAGATTTTGGTGAAGATCTGGATCCGGCAACTCAAAATTTTTAAGTGGTTCTTCACCATTGTGAGATGGCGTCAAAATGATATATAGCACGATATCTCAAAAATGTTGTGGACGGATTCAGGTGAAACTTGGTGGACATGGTGGGTGTGTGATGAGGAAGAATGGATTTGATTTCGGTGAAGAACCAGTTGCGGATACGAGATGTTTTTTCAGTCATTCTTCACGATTCAGAGATGCGTCCAAAACCCATATATAGCATGCCATCTCAAAAAGTTGTGGACGCATTCAGATTAAACTTAGTAGACATGTTGGGTTTGTGACAAGGAAGAATTGAATCTAAATTGGTGAAGATCTGAATCCGGATCCGGATCTGATAATTTTTTAAGTGATTCTTCACCATTGAGAGATCAGAATAAACTAATATACAACACGATATCTCAAAAAGTTGGAGACGGATTCGGACAAAACTTAGTGTACAGGCTGAGTGTGTCGCAAGGACGAATTGATTCAATTTTCGTGAAGATCCGAATCCGGATATGGATATGAGAATTATTTAATTTTTGAAGTGATTCTTCACCATTGAGAGATTAGGCCAAAAAC
>NC_140974.1:60732179-60777179 GCF_056783735.1 Eptatretus burgeri
TATATGTATATATGTATGTATATATATATATATATATATATATATATATATGTATATATGTATGTATATGTATATATGTATGTATATGTATATATGTATGTATATGTATATATGTATGTATATGTATGTATATATATACATATATGTATGTATATATTTTATATATATATATATATATATATATATATATATATATATATGTATACACACATACGTCTGTATATGTATGCACAAAAACTAGAAACACCAATGTAAAGTGTTGTGTTGCGCCACCTCGTGCGGCCTGTATGTGGCATCGTATAGTGTCCACCAGCATCTGGAATTCTGCAGGAGGGACAAGGCACCATTCTTCCACGAGGAAGTCAATCAACTCATACCTGTTTGTCGGTGGAGATCACTGTCTCAGGCGTTGTTCCAGAACATCCCATAAATGCTCAATTGGGTTCAGATCTGGTGACTGAGAAGGCCACCACATATGGATAACGTCTGTGTCTTGCTCATCAAACCATTGGGTGACCACACATGCTGTGTGGATGGGGGCATGGGGGGGATCTCCTCTTGCAGCCATGCTTGCCATAATTATAGGCAACCAGGCATGTGCAGCATTTTTATACTTGACCCTAAGCATGCTGGGAAGCTATTTTGCTTCATTAACACATTGGCATGTGGAAACCATTGCTTGTTGTCCCTCATTTATCCCCAGGTGTTTCCATTTTTGTTGTCCACTGTATGGATGGATGTATATACTGCACCTTGAACTTCTACGGTGATCATATTATCTTTCAATATATAATTCAAGAAGTGTCTCTTTGTGTTTGTTTGTTTGTTTGTTCGATGTCTATGCACCCCTGAACCGCTCTACGGAATGAATTTAAAACTGCTGGTTGTACTCAAGGTATGTATGCGGAGGTTTTAGGTGGTAAAAGCTTTAATAGCTCTGGGTTTCAGGGTGGGGAGAGAATGCACATTCTCTCTGTGTGATTTATGTGTATCATATAGTGCCGCGTGGTGGGAGGGGGTCATAACCATCTAAAACCATCAAAGTGGCGGGGATTTAACCGCCTGTTAGGTCGAGTTCTTTACTAGTTTGCATATTTTTTCATGGCTCGTGATCCACAGTTAATGTAATTGACATTTTTATTTTTTGGTGACACAGTGATTTTTCTCTGGTGTTTGCTCTGCTGCCTTTTGCTTCTTTTAGTGGGGTTGGGGGTGTGAGTGGTGCCACGGCATGTCCTCACATCGCCATTCCTTTGATATAATGACCAGTCTATGATGCATTCCTCATAATAAGGTGTGTGTGTGTGTTTTTTCTGATGTAGCACATGTATGTTTTCATGTAATGCCTGATAGGGTTTATGAATGTATAATAATACATGAAAACCTCGAGCAAGGAAGGTCAACACTTGTGGGTTCAGCTGTGGGTTGAGAGTTCGAAAGTGAGATTACATCGCCTGATTGACAATGTCTGCACACAACTGAGGTCATGTACCGACCTGATGTGGACCCACTGCCAAGGTTGTGGACCCACCATTTGGAAGGGGTTAAAGCCTCAATGACGAACTAAGCCAAGCTGATGATTTAGACAGTTGAATAAATCGGTGACAAATGACTGAAGTTCTTAATTTAGGTATTCTACAACTATTTTGAGGTTGCTTGGTAAAACGTAGAGAGATGTAGAATTCGAATCATCAAAAACATCCTTTAATAGCTGTTCTCACAGTATTGCATGAACATTTACTGTTCAATAAATTATTAGGCTATATTTAATGTGTGGAACAAAATGAAGTCGCAGCAACTTTTGCCAGATGACCCGTTGTTCTCTTGGCAAGTTTGATTGGTTGAGAAGCAGAAGTAATGACCGAATACATCGATGTCAGACAGACAGATGTCAAAATGCATGTTTTAGTGTGATGACACATTGACAGGGCTCACGGGGGTCCCACCGGTCCATTGTTGCATTTTGCATGGGGTCCCTAAATGAAGAACGCCACCCCTCCAGAGCTGGAACACTTGGCTTATTTAGGCTATGCTCAGCATACCTTTCTGTTGCTTCGCTGATGGGTTCAATCAAAAGACAGCAGGTTGGACTTCACAAATATAATGTGTATCTATATGTGAATCTCAGTGATGAGGTAAAATGAAGTGAGACCTGCAAAAAAATGGATCTTTTATAACAAGCACGTTGTCGTCGTTGCTGTTGTCGTGGTGGCTGTGGTTGTTCGTGTGCTCTTTCCATGTACTTTTATGTATATATATTTTTTTATTCACCCATTGCGTTCTCCCCTCGATGTCGTTACCCACTTCCCTTGTTGTCCGTCTCTGTCTGTTTTCTCCCTCGGCCCTGCTGTTGTTTCTCCCTTCTCCTCCTACTGTTCCTTTTGTTCTGATCGGTTATGTGTTCCAGTTCTTTCACGAGCCTTGACTAAATACAAAAACAAATTTCCTTCGAGAAATATTACAATATGTAATTTTGTGTGCTCCTTTGTTCTTTAAAGGGTTCCTGCTATCATAGAGTTTAAATTGTTTGCTTGGTGTTGGCTTCATGGTTCGGGCGGCAGGCTCGGGACCCTCGGGTCCTGAGTTCAAATCCTGCTTGGCTGTTGAATTTATACCAGGTGGGGTTAATTCAGCCTGTTCATCCTTATGAGGTTGGCAAAATGAGTCCCAGCTTGCTGGGATGATTGAGCCATTCCGAGTATCCTGTTTTGGAGTGGCGACCTGATTTGGCAGCACCAACGCTTTGCACAGAGTATGGTCCCAATGGATGGAATTGTGACGTGAAGCCCCTTTTCCCACTTCTTGTTCTTCAATCCCTGAAAGAGAGCTTTTAAATCAGACACATTTATGATTGAACGGACGCCATCTTTTGTTAAAAGTTAATCAATTATTAGCTTTCCAAGGTACCATTTTTATTCTTCTTCTTCGACGGCAGGAACCACGACTTCAAAGCTCGAGGTCGTGCTTCGACTTCTTCAATCAGTGGAACACGGCCTTTTAAAACATGGCCCTGGGTGATTAAACAGGCACGAATTTTTGTTCCAAGTAAATATGTTATAACATTTCTGACGGGATCATTTTTATTATTCCAATACAGCGGGAACATGACTTTAGAATGAAACGTGATGCAGGTGGACGGATGCTTCTCCTCTTCGTAATAGATTTGTTTTCATACGATTGTGTTTTGTCGACGAGGATTGAAGTTGGAATCGCAAACATCACAGACCAGTTATGATGTAAACTTTTGCAAATGAAATCCATAATTCGACATTCCCTCTTTTGGATGGTCGTTTTTCTCTTGTGCGGGTTTCGTTTTGCTCCCGTAACTTGTGTACTGTTTGTTTTTTTTTTTTTTTTTTTTTTTTTTTTTGTATACCTTGGTCGAGGCTCGTATGAGAGCTAACACACAACTCACAGCAAGGAGGCATGAGACAAGAGGGGCGGGAGTGGAAGGGACAAATCATTGGGGAACAGACACAGGTGAACTGTGGAAGGGAGAGAGATGGGGATGGGACGGGGAACATGGCGAGGAGAAGATGGACATTACAGGGACTTTCAGGAAGGAAAGCAGGAGAATTGAAGGAAGTGGGCTTGGGTGGATTATCGGGGGTAGAAAAGATCGAGGATTTGGATGGGGGAAGATAAGAGGTGGTGGTGAACAGCTGTTTTGAAAGCCTGGAGGGAAGAATGGGAAAGAATAGAGTGAGGAAGTTTATTCCAAAGGCGGGAAAAAAGAGGAATGAAAGAGTGAAGATGAGCAGTGATTCGTGATTTTGGTAGTTTTACCAGAAGGGGGTTGTTGGCGGACCTTGAGCGCCCTGTGGAAATGTGGTTGGGACAAATCGCAGAGAGAGCAGGGGGGCAAGGCTGGAGAGAGTCGGTAGTAGACAGAAAGACCACCGACCAACCTGCGGTGATTGAGTGAGAGGCCCAAAGACTCAGCTTCATTGCGGGAGATGCCAATGATCTTAAAAGCCCTGGTTTCGACAGCGTGAAGTCGAGAAAGGTGGGAGGCAGGAGCACCAGCCCAGAGGGGAGAGCAGTACTCCATCAGGCTACGGACAAAAGCTTTGTAAGTAGTCAGGAGCTCAAGAGGGCCGAGGAAGGACTTTGCACGACGGAGGATTCCCAGTCGGCGACTGGCTTTTGAGGCAAGGTTGGAAATGTGACTTTCCCAGGAAAGGTCATGGCAGATAGTGAGACCCAGAAGCTTGAAAGAAAAGACTTCTTCCAGAGGATTGTTGAGAAAGTGGATGGGGGGGTTTTGTAAACGGTCCTTTCGAAGAGACATAGTGAGAGTGTGAGATTTGTGTGGATTGAAAGACATGTTCCACGTGTTGGACCAGTTTGTGATTTTATCCAGATCTGCAGTGAGCGAAGAAGCTGCTGCTTGCCGGTCTGAGGGATGACAGATGGTACGGCAGAGGGTGGAGTCATCGGCAAAGAGAAATAGAGGATTTTCCAGAGAGTCCGAGAGATCATTGATGAGAGAGATCATTGATCCAGAGAGTCCGAGAGATCATTGTTTTTCTTTCACAAGTCTCAAAAGGAGTAATTTGATTCACAATTCATTGCAATTCATCTTTCGTGTTCATACGAGACGCTTTGTTTCATGATGGTTGTTTGTAGCGATGGCTCATGGTGAAGCTTGTACATGTCACTACTTCAGGGGAAGGACATTGAGAGACATCCTCAGAGTGCTTGTACATTAAATGTAAGGACAATAGTAGAGAGTTGAAAAATCATCAAAGTATGTATGTGAGATTTGAACCTTGGTCATGAGGCAAGTGCTCAAAGGAGAACATGAAACGGATCAACCCAGCTTTTACCTCTCTTGTGCATCATTGCTTGTGGTATGAGCTGCAACCGTGTGTGTGTGTGTGTGTGTGTGTGTGTGTGTGTGTGTGTGTGTGTGTGTCTCTCTCTCTCTCTTTCTGTCTCTCTATCTCTGTCTCTCTGTCTCCCTCTCCCCCTCTCTCCTTCTCCCCCTCTCTCCCTTCTCTCCTCTCTTCCTCTATCTACCTCTCCCTCCAGCTCTCCCTCTGTCCCCTCTCTCCTTTCTCTCTACCTCTCTATCTCTCTCTCTCTCTCTCTCTCTCTCTCTCTCTCTCTCTCTCTCTCTCTCTCTCTCTCTCTCTCTCTCTCTCTCTCTCTCTCTCACACACACTCACTCGACTCCCTCTCCCCTCCTCTCTCTCCACTCCCTTTCTCTCTCCCTCCCTCTCTCCCCTCTCTCCTTCTCTCCCATCTCTCCTTCTCTCCCTCTCTCCTTCTCTCTCCCTCTCTCTACCTCTCTCTCTCTCTCTCTCTCTCTCTCTCTCTCTCTCTCTCTCTCTCTCTCTCCTTCTCTCTCCCTCTCTCTCCTTCTCTCTCTCCCTCTCTGTACCTTTCTCTCCCCTCTCTCTCTCTCACACTCACTCTACTCCCTTTCTCTCTCCCTCCCTTTCTCTCTCCCTCCCTTTCTCTCTCCCCTCTCTCTCCCCCTCTCTCTCCCCTCTCTCCTCTCTCTCTCCCCCTCTCTCTCTCCCCCTCTCTCTCTCCCTCTCTCTCTCACCCACTCTCTGTCCTCTCTCTCCCTCCCTTTCTCTCTCCCCCTCCTCTCTCTCCACTCCCTTTCTCTCTCCACTCACTTTCTCTCTCTCTCCCCTCTCTCTCTCCCTCCCTTTCTCTCTCCCTCTCTCTCTCCCTCCCTTTCTCTCTCCCTCTCTCTCTCCCTCCCTTTCTCTCTCACTCCCTTTCTCTCTCCCTCCCTTTCTCTCCCGCTCCCTTTCTCGCTCCCTCCGCTTCTCTCTCCCTCCCTTTCTCTCACTTTTCTCCCTCTCTCTCTCTCTCTCCCTCTCTCCCTCTCTCTCTCACACTCACTTTACTCCCTCTCTCTCCCTCTCTCTCTCTCTCCCTCTCTCCCTCTCTCCCTTTCTCCCTCTCTCCCTCCCTTTCTCTCTCCCTCCCTTTCTCTCACTCTACTCCCTCTCTCTCTCTCCCTCTCTCCCTCTCCCTCTCACACTCACTCTACTCCCTCTCTCTCCCTCTCCCTCTCTACCTCTCCCTCTCTACCTCTCTCTCCCTCTCTCCCTCTCTCCCTCTCTCCCTCTCTCCCTCTCTCTCTCACACTCACTCTACTCCCTCTCTCTCCCTCTCTCCCTCTCTCTACCTCTCCCTCTCTACCTCTCTCTCTCCCTCTCTCTCTCCCTTTGCACATTTGCATACCTTTTTTCACCATCATGAGAAATGCTATAATAATCCACAAGCCTTAAAGAATCCAACGTGAGCATATCTGCCCCAGCACACGACATCTCTCCACGGTATAATTTTAGAAAGTAACGACGTCTGGCCAAGAAAATTGCACCGGGCAGATGGCACCCCAGCATGCCCGGGGCAAGCCGCAGATACATCTCGGCTCCAGCCAAATTTACGATTGTGCCGAGTTTTGTGCCTAACCCGCTCGAGGGCGATCTGTGTGAAGAGACCTTAAAAGTTTTTGACATTGTTCCTAATACATATTGGATTTGCCCTCCGTGACTTTCCATGGATGCTGGATTACGTGTGTCCAACAATCATTTGCCTTTCGGGGACCCAAGGCCAGGCAATCCATCGGTTGTGCAATCCTCAAAGTCTTCTTCCTGTTGAGAGGTCCCCAAGGTGACTGCCAGATTTCAGCTTCAGAGAAGCTTGTTGACGTTATGATCTGCAGTGCACCAGGTGCTACGGAGAGAGCAGCTCGAAAAGGTGCGAGACATTTCCACATGTAATTAGGAATAATATTTCTCAACATAATCTGTACACTTACAGCCTCAGAGACAAGTCTCGCCAAAAAACAAATGATCCTACATGTGCTGTTGACATGTTTTTTTTTTTTTGTTGCGTAATGCTGTCTAAATCCAGTACAGTTTCATCCAAATATTCTCCTTTCCCACTGTTATATCCCTGTACCTCAGCTGCCAAGAGAAATTGCCTCGGTCTCTCAATTCTAACACCAATTTCTTGTTCCACTTATTTTACCCCCCACCGACCCTTTGTTCCCCATTCCCAGCCACTACGCTCTTTGGGAATCATTCCTTGCGCTACATACAGCCATACCATCTTCCTTTCATCTCAGTATAAATACTACCGGAAACCTGTTTACCTTACCGACCGTCTTGCATGAGACACTGGGCATGTCATTTCGTTTGTTCTGTCTGATCTGATTGGTGCCATGATATCCTTGTGAATTGACCAGATCAAAACGAATTGCCAGGAAAAGTTTCTAATGTGTGTGATTTCTAAACAACTGCTTTATTATTCTGGCACATGCGATTTCCAGTAATTGTTTCTTTGTTGAGGTACCTGGGGCATTGCGTACCAGCATTTGGGAGGGTAGAAAATCTGCGACGCAACCACCAGCTTGTTGAGTCTGAGCTAGAACACACAGTTCTGTGTTCTAGCTCCTTCAGAAGGAGTTCGAACACGGAACGGATCAGGACGTAACAGAATGAAAGGAACAGCAGAAAGAGGGAGGGAACACACCAACAGCAGTGTTGAGCGATGAAGTAGAGGGAGACCCGGAGAGAAATAAGGTTGACTTTTGCATTCCATCAGCTTGACCTGTGTATGGAAATTACATAGCAGCACATATACACTTGTACACATTCTTGTCCATCCCTTCAGTGTCAGCTGTGAATATGAATCCTCATTTTATTTGGTTTAGACTTTAGAGGGTAACACTGACACAGGACGTTGCATTGTGGATAATTGGTACTGTGTGAGCACCACTGGAAGTTGATGCTGGTCAATGAAGAGACAAATGAATTGTTGATGTGATGATTGCTCAGAGTAGATCTCACTTTACTTGTAGATTGATCCTATTATTAGACAAACATGAGCTTTATTGATGGAATTTAATTGTAACTTTAGTGGACATAATTGCTTACTACGTTAATGCTCGTTTTTTTTTTCTTGTTACCATGTAGTGATTACATTGACGATTTTGGAGTGTGTATGTGTGCGATGTGATGTATGATGTATAATCTTGACAGCTTTTGACATCCATGACGAGTGAACAAATGTTTAAAGGATTGAACCAATCCTAGACAGATAAGTCTTAGTTGACTGAAGGTGGTGGTAATTTGTACAAGGTGCTCTTCTCTTCTTCACGAAAGACACTATGGGATCTTGAATGCCCACCATCGATTGACCAGGGCAAGCAGATGGGTCTTCCGGCTTGTTCTTCCGAAGGACGGCGTACACATTGATGTGTCATCCTGCTTGTGAAATAGCAGGATGATGGTTAATATCTGAGTTTTTGATTCAAACCCTGGAAAGACAGCTCAAAGATGAGTGCTCATTCCTCTAAGCTACCCTGCCAGCCCATATATATCCTTGGCGTGTGGTGCTGATGTGCCATATGGCTTCTGAAGCCTCATTGGATGTGGCACATGGCTTCTGAAGCCTCATTGATACACCTGATCTTCATCTATGAGAGGACGCGATGTATGATGTTCACTCATTGGGTGGCACACACTTAATTTGATGCATATACCCAATTTGGGGGGCTCGATTTGAGTCACCACAATAGCGAAAGGGGGATTCCTATTAAATATAATATTCATCATCATCTACAGCCTTCGTAAGTCCACCGTTAGATGAAGGTGTCCCAAAAACTCCTTCGGAAATGTATTTTGATCATCACAATGAGTTTTGGAAGAACCCTGTTGCTCATTTTACAAATTGACCTATATTTCTGGGTTATGAAAATAACTCCTATTTCTCTTTCTCCACCCCCCCCCCTTCCTCATGCCTAAATAATCCTAAGTTGAGAAGCAATTCAATATTTTTTTTTGTATAAGAAATTCAAAGTTCATTAAAGACCGAGAATGTTGAACAGATCAGGACGCAACAGAATAAAAAGAACAGTGGAGATGGGGGGGAACCACCAGTAGCAGGGTTGAAGGATAAAATAGAGGGACACGAACAAACGATGTGTGGGAATGAGGGGCAGGAAAGGATCCATGGAGTAGACAACATGGATGCATAAGGAAACTCACAGGAAGGAAAAACTGTAAATTTTCAACGAGGTGGGCTGGGGGGAGGGGTGGGGTGGTTTAATGATATTTCAAAAGATCATGATTTTGGATGGGTTATGATCTGAGATGGTGGTGGACAGCTGTCTTGAAGTCCTGGAAGGAATGATGAGATCGAAAAGAATGTTGAAGATGATTCCACAGGTGGAAAAAAGAGAAACAAATGAGTGGAGGTGAGCAGTGATCCTGGATTTAGGTCGTTTCACCAGATAGGGGAGTTTGAAACCTGCAGAAGCCTGGGGGAAGAGGGAGGGGGAACAAAGCACGGAAAGAGCAAAGGGTGCAAGACCAGAAAGGAGGCGGGAGAAGACAGAAAGGCCATCAACCTGTCTGCAATGGGAAAGTATTAGGCCCATATACTCAGCTTCATTGCAGGAGATTCCAGTGATCTTGAAGACCGTGGTTTCCACAGCATCAATCTGAGTAAGAAGTGAGGTAGGGTAGCCAGCTCAGAGGGGAGAGGAGTATTATGTTTGACATTGAGGGCCTCCATCACTTGTTGGGTGAGTAGAAGCAGTATGTCCAAAATTATTTTTGCCAGCATTTGCAATGACAGTTGCATTTGCCTTCATGCATTCCTGCTGTCAACCGCTTTTTGTAAATACAATGGAAAACTAGTCTGTGATGGTGGTCAGTCTGCATCGGCGGACAAAATGCCCAATGGGTTTTATCGTCTAAAAGTTGATGGGTGTGTTTCGTTCAGTGGGGTAGCGCAGTGTTGCTGATGTCTGCAGTGTTTGCCCTTCATCAGACAAAATCTCTTATTGCAAGTTCACTATTAATGGCCTACTCTGCATAAAGAAGCAATTTGTGCAACTTTGAGAAAAGATAAAACAATTGGTTTATTAAATGTTTTGATCATAGCTATGTCACGCAAGCTCTTTGAAAAGTATGATTTAAGTATTTAAGCCGTTTCTGACTTGGCCCTTGACACATCCAACTCTGATTGATTTGGCTGCCCTTTCTTCCACAGCTCCTTTGCCATGCCGCGGCTGAAAGAGTCACGCTCTCACGAGTCCTTGCTGAGTCCAACCTCGGCGGAGGCGCTGGACCTCAGCATGGATGACGAGGTGACCATTAGACCGGTACACGGCAGCATCCTCGGACAAGACTTCTGCTTCGAGGTGGGTAGCATTGGATTGTTTAGGTCTTTCCCAAAAATCGTGGACCTCATTTGTGTTTTAAATGCATTAAATGATTATGCACGTGCTTTATTTTGGGGTGGGGAAAATCGATGTTGTTTCGGTTCCTTTGTACTTGTCCAAGATTATTGATTAATTTTTCTGCCTCTGGTTCTTAATCCTAACCTGTTGATTGGAAACCTGCCATTTAATATGTTCTCGCACGTATGTTTTATTCGATTATGATCTCTTTGCATGTATTTAGTGTTGACCACTTAACTGGAAAACAAAGCCGAGATTTTGCATCTTGAACGCATCAGTGAAGCAGTCGCTTTGGTCCTCACGTTACGCAACACTGCTCTCGAGTCGAGGTGTCGTACGGTCCACATTAAGTGTCACACAACCCGAGTGACTTCAACATTTATTGGTTTAGTTTGAACTTCATTGTTGGCCTCTTCTCGTCGACACAGCAATTGTACATGGCTCGGTTCAACTTTCATTCAATATGACCCTCCACAGAAAGTGTGACATTCTCGCAGAGCGGTTGCTACCTTGTTTATCCAGGCTTGATGTAACCCTGCTGTTGCGGATGAGAGAGTAAACAACTTTGTGCATGTGTGCTTTGGTTTGTTTGAGCTCCTAATTTTTATTGCACATCACTCCGTGAAGTTTTACGACTTGCTTTCTCCACTTCTCTGAGCTTTTACTTTTGTGCGATTCCTCAAAATTTCAAGAACTGATTGTCCAAATCCTACATCACTGTAATATCCTCAAACAATTATGTCTCTTGGTAATCGTTGACTCATGAAATCATTTTCGAGGGCGAGTAATCACCAGTCCTTTGCAGGATGAGATGCTCATTTCCTGGGCAATCGAGCGTCGCTCCTCACGAGTTTACTCTCACTCTCGGCCCTTGCTATTGGCCCAACTATTATTTTTTTTTGACGAAATTGGCTCTTTTGTGATCACCTCATTTGGTGAGCCATGTCCTTGTCTCGTATGTTCTTGAGCCGTCTTGATTGTTGAGGTGAGAGTGTCACTCATTGAAAATTCCTTCATTGTTGGAAACCCCCATGAAAATCTCTTCAACATTGTTTCCAGTCATTCCCTTCTTTATTACTTTCATATTATTATTAACATTACTATTATCACAAAGAATATAATATATTGTTGTTCTGATTATCGGACATCACTAAAATTTAGAGCCATAATTATGCACCAATGCTTGATAAACTATTTTAGCTGCTCACTGATATCGAAGAATTCAGAGTGTGCACTGTTGTTGCAATTATGAACTAGAATGACACTCGGTAGAGCGCAAACCTCCACCAGACTCGACAGTTTACGTTTTGTATCTCACTGATAGGCCAGAACTGGATCCGGACCTGAACCAAAATAAAATCGAATTGGCTTATTCTCATTACCTACCCAACTCATCCACCCAGTTGTCACAACCCATCCATAACTTTTTGAGATACCCTGTTGGATATCGTTTTTGGCCCGATCCGTGTCATTGTCAGTGAAGAACTGTGCTCAATGTGAAGGATCACTTCAAAAATTAAATTCTCATATCCGGATACTTCACCAAAATCGAATCAATTCACCCTCGTCACACACCCAACCTCTCCATAAAATTTCGTCTGGATCTATCCACAACTTTTTGAGATATGCTGCTCACAGACAGACAAATAGACAAACAAGCCGGTAGTCGACATGGGTGGTCGCTACATAATTGCATACTAGTCATTGTTTTTGACGGATCGGGATGAAAATTTTTGACAAAGAGGTCGATTATAATGCGCATAAAAGCGTGGAAACCGATTTTTGATTTTCGAAAAAATTAATTTTTTACGATTTTTCAAAAATTTCAAAGTCCCGTTGCTCGGCAACGGTGGCATCCATAGCAACGGTGCTCAAAAGCATACAACTAGATCCTGGTATGAACCTACCTGTCAAGCTTCATCAAAATCGGTTGACTCCTCTGGCCTCCAGATCTGTCCATTACATACAAACAAACATACAGATAGACGGAAAAACTGAGAATAAGGGCAGTCTAGCGACCACCCAATAAGGGTAGTCGAGCGACCACCCAACAAGCCGGTTGGCGACATGGGTGGTCGCTATATAATTGCATACTAGTCATACAGTTTTTGACGGATCGGGCTGAAATTTTTTGACAAAGAGGTTGATTATAGTGCCCATAAAAGCGCGGAAGCCGATTTTTGATTTTCGAAAAAAATATACATAAAAATATTTTTTGGATTTTTTCACAAATTTCAAAGTCCCATTGCTAGGCAACGGTGGCGTTCATAGCAACGGTGCTCAAACGCATACAACTAGATCCTGGTATGAACCTACCAGTCAAGTTTCATCAAAATCAGTTGACTCCTCTGGCCTCCAGAGCTGTCCATTACATACAAACAAACAAACAGACATACAGAAAGATTGAACACCTGAGACTAAGGGTCATCTAGCGACCACCCAAAAGAGACAAACAAACAGGTGTGAAACCATAACCTCCATCCACCTTCGGTGGCAGAGCTAATAGCAATTGACCTCAAACGTTCCACCAGCAGTCTTGCCCTCGCCTTTCAAAATTATTGGTGAGAACTTGTGTGGAAGAATGGGTTCGGCTTTTTGGTGACTGTAGACTGAGCCACTCCCTCGGCACAACCGGACTTCAATGGCCGAGGATTAGTGATGCTTCAACTTTAGGGGGCAGGAGTTTGTCATTTGCCCGATATACTGCCTAAAAATGGCTGTGTTTTCGAGAATTGCGCAGCTGAGATTTAATGTCCATCAACGGAAGCAAGTGAATGAGACAACCGATTCGACGCCACAGAGAGAAGTTTAAATTAATGAATCGTGTATCATTTGAGTAACAAGCCTGGTGTTGGCGCAGTGGTTAGGGCAGCGGCTTGGGATCCAAAAGGTCCTGAGTTCAAGCCCCGTTGGGCCACTGAATTAATACACCAGGGGGTTGACTCAGCCTTTCATCCTTCCGAGGTCGGCGAAATGAGTACCACTGTACTGGGCCGGTGTATACCCCGGTTAAAATAGGTGTACCATATCCCTGTGTCGTAAGAGGCGACCAGGGTTGCGTCAGGAAGGGCATCCGGCGTAAAACATGTGCCAAATCACTATGCGGATCATACGGATGATCCGCTGTGGCGACCCCTAAAAAGGGAGCAGCCGAAAGAAGAAGAAGAAGTATCATTTGAGTAACACTTCATGAACGCAAATCTTTGTGCATTTGAACCCTGGGGTGACAGCACGGAGTCAATATTTCTGCCACGTTCACCATTGTAAATGACAGGTGCATTATTTACTCATAGTCAAATGAGCTGAACTAAATGCTGTTACTCAAGCTCTAATCATCTTAACAGATGAATGGTGACTTCTGCGTATATGCTTTCCTCAATGACGATGGGAGTTGGAAGATAGTTGTTGTTTTGAGTGTTGATTTTTCAGGGGGAGTGGAAGATGTAGTTCTCAGCCATTATTGTTGGTCCGTGCATGTACGTTTTGTACAGTTTTCTTGATCTTCACGTCTTTGTGTTTCACTGCTTGTCACAGCAACTTGGCAGGTCCAACCAACACCACCCCCTAGCCCTCTCCTCTCTCTTTCCAAAATCTCACTTTGTTCTTACTCATCTATTTCTGTTCCTTTCTTTTCAGGTGAGACCGACGTTCACAGATATTTCTCCACATAAGTATGCATGCAGACATCACGTTGTTATAAAAAAATTGCCTCTCGTCGCCTTCCAAAAGCTCAAAAACAAGTCTAGGAAAGGCATTGAATCCGTTTTTTATTAACTCCAACTGTCTTGTAGCTGAGGAAGGAAGTCTGCAAAACTTTTTTTTCTTTAACTTATGCTCTCTTCAATTGCCATCTGCCTTTCGACAGCTCGTCCATCCTCCCGCTCTCCCTTCCTTTGCTTGCTCCTGGTTCCATAGATCTTTGTTTTCTTCCCCCATTTAATCTGATACATTTCGCTCCTTATGCACAGTGTTTTTTTTATTTTTTGTTCCGTATTTTCTGTCTCATCTCTTCACATCAACACAGTCATGAAAAGCAGAGATATAAATTCCCACTTTTGAGGAATAATAATATCTGCATCTCTCCTCCATCGATTAACCAAAATTAGTTTTTGCATAAAATTACTTACAAGGGGCCGTCAAAATGATAAATGGACGAGATGCACAGTTATAGTTATAGAAGACGTATAGCTACTAGAGCGGGTCAGAGGCTTTGCATTCTGCAGCGAATGGCTCACCTCCTAACTCCTCAGAAACTCTCCGTTCGGGTTAGAAATTCTCCGTTAAGGCACTTCTGCTTCCTTTGTATGCAGCACTTGGCTGCAAATAGTGTAATTGACTGGGGTGCAGTGGGGGTGGGCGGTGGGGGTGGAGGAAGCACCTGTGCGAATGATGCAACACCACCTGTAGGTTAGTGCAGGAAATTGTAATTTGTTCAGGGTGTTAGCAACAGCTCGCCTACTCTTCGTGAAGGACACCATCGATTCCTGAACGTCCACCGACTAATGCTGGTAGACAGGACACACAGTTTAACGTACATCTGAGGGACGGCACACACATTGATGCCTCACCCTGCCTGTGATACACAAGGATGACCGTTTTTAGCTGGGACGAGGTTCAAACCAAGGCTAGACAGCGCAGAGGCGAGTGTGAATACCTCTAGGCCATCCTGCCAGCCCTTATATATGAGGCACAAGTCAGGAAGGAGCACTAGCATTGAACCCGTCACTTCGCTGATTGTAGTTGAACAACATAACTTATATATGTTACAGTATAGTAATGCAGTTTATTGAGTCAATATTTGCAATTTTTTTTTTCATCCAGAAACATTTTGTTTACTCCGAACAACCCTGTGTTAATTTTAGTAATACGCACACTTATTCGTCAAAAAAAAAACGACGGTATTATGAATTTGTTTTATGTTCACAGGGATCAAACGTTACATCTTTTTTTTTTTCAAGTTGCAAAATGCAATTCTCATTGAGTCATGATTAATACACCATGGTAAAGACCTAACCTTGTGCTCGAGGTAGTGCCATGTAATGACGTGCCAGACATAACGTCATCTTACTAAATCCGCCATTTCACTAAATTCGTCACACCGGCTCCAGCATCTGTCTTTCAGCCCATCGCATATGGACATCAGATCGTCAGTTGGAGTCAGCTACATGGGTTGTGCTGTTCAACTGCTGTCAGTGAAGCAATGGGATGTGTTGAGTGCTAGATGTTGGGATGATGTGCACATCTATAGAGGCCTAGTCAAGCGCTAAACATTACACCGTAATGCAGTCCCAGCAAAAACTGCGTGACAGACAGAGGGATGGACGGACGGATAAATTTGGCTACTTTAATATACTGTTGCAGGCCGGGGGGTCGAGAGAGAAGACCATCGGGGGAGGGGGGGAGCTATCTCGGGTTCCCACCAGACTCCCCAGAATTGCAGGCCGTCACACACGGATAATTCCGTGACGCGGCAGGTCGCTAACCGACCGTGAACGCCAATAACTCAACTACGTGACTAAGGGTCCCCCGTCTAGTTTATCCAGTTACCTAAAAATAACCACATGATCTAACTACCGGGGGTCACACCCTCAGTACGTCTTGTCCGAACCGGATCACTTTACCGGATAAGATGCAGCCGAGTGACACTGCCAAGGACATACCGGCAAAAGGGAACGGATCGTTGGGAATAAAGTCCCGGCTCGGTTAGGATACGGACCATGATGGATCAATGAAAGAAAAGACAAAAACGAGCTGAGAATATTTCTACAAAGGATTTATTAACAGGCAGGCGAGGAAAGGTATGTGGCATAATTAAAAGCTTTTATTGTTGTGTGTGAGCATGGATAGGAAGAAAAGTGTGGTGCGACAATAATACAAGCAGCTTACAAAAGCAGACACAGAGCAGAGTTATCCCAATATAATTCTTGTGCACTCTTAACTTAAGCGAGGACAGGCGTCATGACACACACACACACACACACACACACACACACACACACACACACACACACACACACACACACACACACACACGAAGAGGAGTTAATGAGAAGAAAGAGGAGAGGAGATGAGGCTAATGGTCTCTCAATACCTTGCACGATTGACCCACCACGCCACCAATACGTTTTGGGGGGTATGCTCCACTGGGCGATACCTCCCTGACAGCTGGCGCGTCGTGTCCCGCTTCGTGACACTTCGAGCAGCTAAGCGTTGATCTGGAGAAATGGGGCGCGACCGTCAGGCTTGAAGGAAGGACTTTGGGCGGAGTCCGGAGCAGTGGGTGGAGAAGGCGGAGTCCAGAGCAGTGGGTGGAGAAGGCGGAGTCCGGAGCAGTGTGTGGAGAAGGCGGAGTCTGGAGCAGTGGGTGGAGAAAGGCGGAGTCCAGAGCAGTGGGCGGAGGCCGGAGCAGTGGGTGGAAAAAGGTGGAGTCCAGAGTAGTGGGCGGAGTCCGGAGCAGTGTGTGGAGAAGGCGGAGTCCGGAGCAGTGTGTGGAGAAGGCGGAGTTCGGAGCAGTGGGCGGAGAAAGGCAGAGTTTGAAGCAGTGGGTGGAGAAAGGCGGAGTTCGGAGCAGTGGGTGGAGAAAGGCGGAGTCCAGAGCAGTGGGCGGAGGCCGGAGCAGTGGGTGGAGAAAGGTGGAGTCCAGAGTAGTGGGCGGAGTCCGGAGCAGTGGGCAGATTGGCAGACAGGATCAGGTGGGTGGGTGGAGTCAGCGACGAGGCGGCGTAGAAAGCGGAGTTAGCAGATGAGTCGGTGATGAAGGAAGGCGGGGTCAGCAGACGAGGAACGCTGAGCAGAAAAAGACGACGACGACCTGTCCTTTTATGGACCCCGTGTTGTGGGTGGGGGTGATGACCTGAAGCGATGTGTCGTCACCCGAATCGGGTGCTCTGGTTGGGCCTCGGCCAGCACACGGGCTGGCCGCCATGACCGGAAGTGGCCTCACTGTACTTCCCGCCAGATGGTTCCAAGCTGCGGAATTGTCTCGCTCCGAGCACCGTGGCACGAATCGCTATGCACCAAACTTCCGAGCCGTCCACGGCGACCGGCGGTCAGCGCCGGTCAATGCGCTGCCTGTATGCAAGCCATGCGGCCCGAGCCGCACAGCGCGCCTCTGCCTGGCCGCAGCCCCGCCGGGCGGAGAGGCGAGAGGACGCTTGCCGTCCGCGTGAGACACCCGCGGCCACGGTGATCAGTGAAGACCGACGGTAAGATGCTATGGTAAACTCATGCAGAGCCGAACAAGATGTGGGTTATTCGTGCCATGCTCTGTGTACAATAATAAATTATCCCGGGACTGCAAGTGGGTCCGCCACCATTAAGCATGCAGTCATTTATCAAAAGCGGTGGTGTGTGCGGCGCCAACCCCGATCTGTGTTAGGAATTGAGGGAAAGGATTGGATATAATTATTAGATGGAGATTCGGATTGAAGAAGAGCATAGATAGAATTATTAAATGGAGATTTGGATTGAAAAGAGGACAGATATAATTATTGGACTCAGAAATGGGTTGAAAAGAGTGCACCTCGTGCATACTGTAGGCTGTTAACATTTGGGGTGTTGTTTTTCCTTGTCTGGTCTTCTGTGAGGACGCATTCTTACGTGAAGGGCGCGGCTGTGGTTTTTACAGATGGGTGCCCGAGCGGAGTGCCTGCCGGCCTCGCGAGGACTCCTTGCTTGGAACTTCCTCAGGAAGAGAGAAAAAAAATAGAATAAGAATGAGTTCAGAGATTTCGTCAGACCTAACCATGAGATTTACACAACACACTGTCCCATTTGACCCATTAGATAAGAAGGAAGGGACTATCTGAACATATATTAATGAAATAACTGACCGGGGCCACTGTATGTTGGATGCCATTGCCTTGGAGGGATGCGGTTTCCAGAACCGCAACAATATAATGATGGAATACTCTGCACTTACCTGGATGGGTAAAGCTGAAACAACACTCCAAAAGATCAACGCCATGCAAGATAAAGCCGTCTATTTTATTGCCATCTTACTCACCTTGGCACAACGTCCACCCTCTTTTCCCCCAGTGAGTACTAATGCCAGGATTCGTTTTTTAACACCGCTCACCCACCCTTGGAAAGGGATGTGATACTCCCTGTTTTGGTCAACCAAGATATGCAAGTTTCATGTGTAGGGAATTGTCAAGTGGAAGTCTTACAAACTAATTATCTGTACTAATAAATGTCAGTGTGTGTGTGTGTGTGTGTGTGTGTGTGTGTGTGTGTGTGTGTGTGTGTGTGTGTGTGTGTCTCCTCCATAACTCCAAAACCATGAAACCTAGTAGCCCGAAACTTTACACGCATACAAAGGGAACTCCAAGGTAGTGCATAAATTACATTGGGTGTTTAGGTTCATTTAATAACCCCTTTTGAAGATAATTAATGGCCTTAATTTATTATCCTTTATTAAGACATCGTCCTCTGTCACCTTGCTGTCCCTCGCACTGGTCTTAATTCGCCATTTTGTTTTGGCCTGCTCAACAATGACTTGACTTGGAACAGGCCGCAATGTTTTTTGTTTGTTTGTTTGTTTGTTTATTTTTTGTATACCTTGTCGAGGCTCGTATGAGAGCTAAAACACAACGCACAGCAAGGGGGACAGACATGAGACAAGAGGGGCAGGAGTGGGAAGGACAAAACAGTGGGCCACAGAGACATTAGGAGATCTGTGGAAGGGAGAGGGATGAAGCGGGGAACATGGGGTGTACAAGATGGACATTACAGGGACTTTCAGGAAGGAAAGCAGGGTATTTGAAGGAGGTGGATTTGGGATGGATTAATGGGGGTAGAAAAGATCAAGGATTTGGATGGGGGACGATAAGAGGTGGTGGTGAACGACTGTTTTGAAGGCCTGGAGGGAGGAATGCGATTGAACAGAGTGAGGTGGTTTATTCCAAAGGCAGGAAAAAAAGAGGAATGAAAGAGTGAATGTGAGCAGTGATTCGTGATTTTGGTAGTGTTACCAGAAGGGGGTTGTTGGCAGACCTTGAGCGCTCTGCGGAAATATGGTGGGGACAAATTGCAGACAGAGCGGGGGGGGGTGGGGGGCGAGGCTGGAGAGGAGATGGTAAAGCACAGAATGACCACCGACCTGCCTGCAGTGAGAGAGTGAGAGGCCCAAAGACTCAGCCTCATCGTGGGAGATGCCAATGATCCGACATGCTTTGGTTTCCACAGCGTGAAGCCGAGAAAGGTGAGAGACAGGAGCACCAGCCCGGAGGGGAGAGCAGTACTCCATCAGGTTTTGGACGAAAGCTTTGCATGTGGTCTAGAGCTCAGGTGGGCCGAGGAAGGACTTTGCACGACGGAGGATTCCCAGTCGGCGACTGGCTTTGGAGGCCAGGTTGGAAATGTGGCTTTGCCAGAAAGATCATGGCAGATAGTGAGACCCAGAAGCTTGAATGAAAGGACTTCTTCAAGAGGATTGTTGAGAAAGTAGATTGGGGGGGGGGTTCTCTTTCTTTCTTAAGCTCTAATCTTAATAATGGTTTCTTAATGATAAAGTTTCTTCATGATGAAATAAAATGATAAAAAAATAAAACAAAATTATCAGGTTTCTTAATGATAAAGTGCTCAATTTTTTTTCTTTCACTTTCCTCACTCACATAAATGAGTGAGTGCATGAATGAAATTTGGGTGCTTGGGTAAATTTAAACACCCCTTTTTGAAGATAATTCATAGCTGATTCAAATATGCCTTGCCTTGGAAACATGATCTACTTTCACAAACTAAAGTATATAATCAAAATATCATATCGGATTTGAGAATCGCATCACATGGACGAAACAAGTGTTGAAATCTGGAGTGAAATCTGCAAAGTTGTGTCATCGTCACACATCCAACCTGTCCACCAAGTTTCGTCTGAATCCGTCCACAACTTTTTGAGATATCCTGCTCACAGACAGACAAACAGGGAGGAAAACATAACCTCTGCCCACCTTTGGTAGCGGAGATAAAATTTTTTTTATTTGAATCCTTTGAAAATTATCTAAAAGAGTTCTGACTGAGACTGCTGTATTTTTTAATGTGGCCTTTTTTAAGAATGGGATGTTGAAATTTCCATCAAAGTTGTGAACTTGGAGCAAAATTACAAAGCATTTTCAAGGCTTTCTTTCTGTTCAGTTGGGTCACTCTCCACTGAGCTGGAATTGATTAAATGCTGGCTCTGTTAAATGTAACAGATCTTTCAATGCTGGAAAATCTCAGTCTCACTCTGTCGCTCCGGAAGGATTGTCACATGAACCCACCTATTTATTTATATGATTAGACACTGGAAGAGGTTCAGTCTCTTGAACTTCTAGGCCTCACCTTTAACCATGATCCACTCCTGGGCTGACCATATCGCAAAGCTGGCCTCCTAAGCTATCCCCCAGACGAGGCATCATCCAGACATTCCAAGTAATTCCTTGAAAATTTCAGAACTACTCACAGCCGATAAGGACTTTGTCTGTAGCTCAACTGAGTGCTGATCTCCCATGTGGTCTGTGGAATTCATCATCATATCTGTCTCTCCTGGATTCTGTGGAATATAAAGCTCTCAACGTCAAAGGAATCTTCTCTGATGAGGCCTGTTGCTCTCACATTGTAGACAGGTTCATTGGCTGCGTTTTTTTTAATCATCCCTCCTCCATTTTTTTCAACCTCATTCTTCCAGTTATCCCCTCCTGGTTCAACTCTCAAAATCCAGGCTTTCTGCACACCTCCACTCTTTTGTTCCTCATTTCTCCAGTTTGTGGAACCACCTTCCTTCGTCTATTCAATCCCACATTTTTTTCCTCTCCATGGCTTCAATCAGGTGGTATACTAGCATCCCATGTCATCCCCCATCCATATGCAAAATCTTTTCTTCCTTCATTAACCCGACCTAATCTAACTCTGTTATTTGTAAGTTGCTGTGTTTCCTTCTCTCCTCTAATACTTCCAACAGCTTGGTGTGTCAAACTATAGCCACACTTTCAGTTTGTTGCCTTTTTTCCTCATACGTACCTCACTCTTCCAAGAACTTGTATTTATAAATATCATTTCTTTTTGTGATATCTCAGGCTCAGGGAATAACGACTCAAATGTTTTGCAAAATGAGGGCATGAGAAGACCCAGACATACTTTTACAAGTTGCTTTTCATTTTTCATTATCTTGTATCGTATGATTGTCAATGATTATAATTATTTATCTCTCCTTTTTTCATGTTTGCTGTACCTTGGCAAAGATTTCACATTCCTCCTTAGTTAGAGGGTTTCGTCATTCAAGTGATCCACATTTTGGAACCGTCTTGAGCGTTCCTCTCGTCAAAGGAGCCATGAAACCTTGACCTTGGACAACTGTGAGGGTTGAATTTTATCATTTTTCATATCCTCAATGATATCAGATGGAAGAAACAAGTTGTGCAATGCAGTACAGAAGACAACGGATGGTACACAGAGGACCCAGATTTCCCCTCACTCCCCATACCCCCCATTCGCCCCCAAGCCCGATTCTCCATCTTGAAGTGTGAGCTCCAGTCATGGCAACGTTGATGAAACAAGCTAGAAAGAAACTGCTTTCCCATCCCACACCACGGCTTGCTGCAACGCCCCTGCCATTATATTGCACTCAAAGCATTCCCCTCAGTCAGGCTTTTGCAGCAGGAGCAGACTCAAATTGTTTGGCCTCCAAAATGTTCTTTTGCCATCAATTGATTAACTCCATTAAAATGCTCTCTACCGAATAATTTAAATATATGAATCGAATCCAAAGTAACTAGGCTGTGCCCTTTAACCTCATTATCATTCCGACTGTGTCATTTTCCGAAAATTGTTTCATCCGGCCTTTCGCTCTTGTTTCTTCTGGCACTTGGGTAGTGCAGCTGTGTGCCGTTGTGGCTATCCTTTGAGAGTGGTGACATCACTCGAGCTCAAAACAAATTGGATTAAACACGAAGCGAGAGCTGCCTTGTGTTTTCTTTGTTTTTTTGTTTTTTTTGCTTTGTTTTTTTTTTTTTAAAGAAACTTCTGGGAAAAGCGAGTGCCCTGTGAGAGTAAAAATACATTGTCAATTCCTTCTTTATTGAAAGTAGAAGGATTTTTTTGTTGTGTTGATATTTATCTACATTTCATTCCCGACCAGTGATCTTTTTTGACCCCCATTAACCCCTTATTTATTTTTTTGTTTTTTTAATACAGTATCTAAGGCTCAGGGAGGAGCTGCAACACCATTGATGCACACGCATGCAGACGAATACACGAGACATCGGACCTTGTTTTGCAACACAACACCCGCTGAGATTTATCCTCATCATCATCCAGGCCAATTTAAAACCTACATGTCAACGGTTTGAGAGTTCAAGAAATGGACAAGAATTCCACATCTGTCTGTGCCAGACACTGATTGTCCTCTTTTTAACATGGTCTAAGGGTTACAAAGGAGCACAATACAAATCGTGCACATGCACGCACGAGACAACACAGGACTTTACTTCAGAAAAACATAGCTGCTGTGCTTGTGGATGGGAAGTGACCTAACTTCTCGGGGGGAGGGGGGGAGGAGGACTCTGGGTATGAGCGATTCCATATCTATGATGTCACTTTTGTCTCCGCACTCCATGAGGCAATCGAGGAGGAATTCTCTCCTTCCCATCAATGCCAGCCTATGGGGTTTATCTGTGCTCTATCCTCTAAATGCTGAGCATCAGGTGAATAAGCAGAACCTTCCACTTTTCGTGAAGATTATTAATATCATTTTTAGTCGTTTGTATGACTCGGCCAGGGTTGGAATCAAACTTCCTACCTCCCAGACTCAGAGCGGACACTCTAACCACAATGCCACCGAGTCTGCTATGGCAATGGTTTGCTGTTTATCTGATTTCACACCTGTATATTCTTCTCTTTCTTCTTCCTCTTTTAATTCCCTTCTTATCCGCAACAGTGCAAAAAGTAATTGCTGTATAAGCCCTGATATCCCTTCACAGATTTTACATATCCATAAGCAGCAGCAAGATTATGATTGTAATCTTTGCTAAACCCTTCTTTACCTGTCTCTCCCTTCCATGTGTCTTACATGTCCGGAATCCAAACAGATATGCCATACTTTTTCCCAAAAGTGGTTATTTGACAAAAAGGTCCACACAGAAGGGGAACGGCAAAACAGCTTGCATGGCTGTGCACATTGAAAGGCCATCTGTTCGTGGTACAATGTAACACAGACGTTGTAGTTCTTTTCAGTCAGTTTTAATTTGCATTATCTTTCCTGATCTGGTGTGCTTGCGTTCTACACCCATTGCTGAATTTCAACATGGATACATAGCAGGTTGGACGTGATTATATTCTATGTTGTTGGTTCTAGAGTTATTATAACAAGTACTAGTAGAAGTGGTTTGGTTAAATCTAAGGCATTGACTCAACAGAAACATGGTCGATAGGTCACTCTTTGCGATCGTATAAGAAATGTGTTTTACTTGATCGTGTAACACTGCCCATCATCAAAGTTATGCCGAGTATTCTCAAAACAAAATTTCCTTTCTGGTTATATTGTCCGTTACAAATAATCAAAGAAAGAAGGTGACGTTTTCACGGAACATATTGTAGTCCTCTGACTCATGTGCATGCTTGAGCATGTGGGAAAAGTGAATACACATAGATGCAATTCGGACCTTGCTTTGTATTCGGACTCTGAAAGGGGAACCAGAAAGGGAAACTTTCAATTGAAAGGCGGAAACATTTTGGGCCAATCGCAAACAGTCTTTTATGCAAAACCCTGAGTGCAGTGGTGGTTGGTAGTCCCAATTATCTGGATGTGCATCAAATTTATTTAATTGGACTTTGTTGAAATAATTCACTTACCTTGGGCTTACCTTGGGTTGCTCTTTCATGGTTGCTTTTTGCAGCTTCTTCGGTGAGTAGAACATGGGAGGATTGGAGATATATATATATATATATATATATATATATATATATATATATATATATATATATATATATATATATATATATATATATATATATACATATATATATATACATATATATATATATATATATATATATATATATATATATATATATACATATATATATATATATATATATATATATACA
The DNA here is from genome assembly GCF_056783735.1 of Eptatretus burgeri. Classification (NCBI taxonomy): domain Eukaryota; kingdom Metazoa; phylum Chordata; class Myxini; order Myxiniformes; family Myxinidae; genus Eptatretus; species Eptatretus burgeri. The sequence goes on from NC_140974.1 coordinate 60,756,478, forward strand.
TATATATATATATATATATATATATATATATATATATATACATATATACATATATATATATACATATATACATATATATATATATATATATATATATATATATATATATATATATATATATATATATATATATATATATTGTTGCGAATACGCGCCCGCCGGCGTGCGATCGGCCACGTGACTCAAATCGCAGCACGTCGCCCACTGGACAGACAATTCTGTCGTGACCCTCTCGGACTAACGCCGGGAGCTAGTCACGGGTGGGCCTTTCGGCCTCACCACGATCGTGCCAATCGGCCACCCGCGTGGGATAGGGTTGTTCACCAAACTCGACCTACCTAAGTACCCACGCGGATGGTAGACCGGGCGATCGCACCTCGCCGCAGGTCGACTCCGGACACGGGCCGCTTAAGCGATCCGTTCCATGCTATCGGGATAACCGAGCGGTGTTATTGTCGGCCTCGACGGTTCCGATTAATTATCGGGCGTATTAAGCCCACGACGAACCCGTTACGTGAAGCAAGATGGAGATTCAATTAAAGAAAAGACGAAGCGAAGTGGGAAAACAGTTCAACATAATGCACATTTATTCCGCGGCACACGGAGAGCACGCATATACAGCCAAACAGAATGCACATAAAGCAATTTAAAACAACAACAACAATGCAGAGCTACGACGAATACGCGAGCACACGGCAACACTTAACAGTTTTACTTCACCAGACTGGCGCCACACATACACGTTTACACCAAACCCCAAAAGAAAATGGAAGTGCGACTTCCCTGATCGCGTCGAGTCCTCCTTCGGCGACCGCAACTCCGAGCCCTCCGGCGTGCTCCGCGAGCTCATGCCGCGTGTCACTCGTGTGGTCCGCTCGACTGTACGGACGGGGTTTCGGAGAACCGGATGGGGTTTGTTCGGCGCTGTTTTCCGCGCTCGCGCACAAAGAAGCAAGGCAGGAACCACAAGCTCGCGACTCGAGCCAGAAGACGACCATGAAGACCAACCCTCGACCAACCAACTCTTGACCAACCAACCCAACAACCCTCAAGGTCCGTCCTGTCCGCCTTTTGTAGCGCGGGGCCCCGCTCTTCGCTCCGCCCCGTTTTCGGCCCCGCCTCCCTTCGAGCTTCTTGGAGAAGCCTCTCGAAGGGGGGTGTGACCTCTCGCTTTCCCTCCACCCCGCGCCGTGCGGGGCCGGGGGAGCCAGTCTTGGCTCAGGGCCAGGGAATTATTCCCCCAAAAAGAGGCCCCCACCCTTTCTCACCTTTGACCCCTGCATCGCCCCTCCTCCACACCGAGCGCGGGGTGATGGTGCACGTATACCTTGCTTGACTTCAACCTCCAGGTAATAACATCAACTGGAAGCAAGTGCTTTTGCTGTCGCTCTGCTGCCGAGCAGGACAAGTGGATGGAGAACTTGCGTCGGGCAATTCAGCCCAACAAGGTACGTCTTATTTATTTTGACTTCAATGAAAACGGGAGCTTTAGGATTAACCAGGCATTTTACTCGTCACAGGGCCTACTGAATGGCGAGTGACAAAGATGTGGTAGTGTTGATGGTGGAGGCGGCGTGGTTGTAGTGTGGTTGGCGCTGTGGTCGGGATGGCGTGGTTGTTGAGATGCTGTTTGTTTGAAATAAAAGATAGAACAGAAAAAATGGCTAACTCAAAGCGTCACAGCCCGAATGAATCACAATTAATCCCTCAAAACAACGGGTTTGGGCTAACTGCACATATACTTACAGAGATATCTCACCTACGGGACCTGAATGGTGGTTTGCGAATTTCCACAACCATTGCAATATATTCAAATATATAATCACAATTAATAGATTGACACAAGACTTTCTGATTTGACATGGGACTTTATATGTATGCTCGGAGAGTTTTTCTCAAACCGTCCAGGTTATCACCAATTTTTGTGTCACTTCTGATCTCACTGCGAACATGGACTTCACGGCAATACTATTTGAGTGCCTGGCATACTGTGAGGCTTCATTCAACTTTGTTCTGAATCAACCCATGTGTCTCACCATGCTTAATGATCGTGAATAAATGTATAAAAGTAATGTAAAATGATGAAGGTTCTCACAGTTGCTGCTGTCCATGCTGTAATTCTGTGCCACCATTGTCTCTCTATCGTCTATGTACTGCTCAATTTCAGCATGCCACCCATGTTCTAGTGTAACGACTTTAGTAACACCAAGTCCATAGTACAACCTCTGTCTCATTCCACAAGCCTATTTAATACTGGGTTCATGGCTCACATCTGGCAGGCAAAACTAAACTGTGGAAGCCTTTCAAGTTTATCCCATGCCCTGGCTGGTGCCATGGCTCTTTTGCTGTTTGCTGTTCCATTAAGTTTGGCTGGAAGTGTCAGCACCATCTTGTCAAATTCAGCACGAGCACAGAAAATGCTGCAGAGGCAGCTGTCTGTCCTATCTCGGTGTCCATTTTCATTTTGCAGCAGGCTGGTATTTATCACTAATAATTCTAAATAAGTGGCAGAGGTTCCCAGCTCAATTTCACTGTGCACCATGTCATTCTGTGCAAAGATCACATTTTGCTGATTAAAATGCTTGGTCTCATAACACGTATACCTTGCTTGACTTCAACCTCCAGGTAATAACATCAACTGGAAGCAAGTGCTTTTGCTGTCGCTCTGCTGCCGAGCAGGACAAGTGGATGGAGAACTTGCGTCGGGCAATTCAGCCCAACAAGGTACGTCTTATTTATTTTGACTTCAATGAAAACGGGAGCTTTAGGATTAACCAGGCATTTTTACTCGTCACTTTCCTGATGGATTCAATCAAAAGATAACTTGTTGTACTTCAAAAACATTCTGCTCTGTTCACTCGATAATTTGTCCAAAGTCATCGTCATCTGCTTGGAAGTCATTTGACATCACCTTCATCAACCATCCTTACTGCTTATATATGGCACGAGCAAAAATCACTTCCGCTTCGCTGCGAAGCTCAGTGCTGGGTGCTTTCGTTTGAACCTCTGTTTAAAATGAGTGAAATGAAACATTTTGAAAATTTTGAATGATTCTCACACAGATTTAAACATCACTGTGATGCATATTGTTAAGTTGTTTAAACTTTCTTTATTTAAGAAGAAAATTATTTGTAATACCGGATTCCACCGAGTGGCTCGATACACATTTATATATAGTGAGAATTGGGGTCTTCACGTTCCCTGAACTCCCTCCCCCAGATATGCTACTCAAACAGAAACCATACTTGGGGTACCCTTTGGGAACATGCAAAATTTGGTTGGATTTGGTTCAGTAGTTTTTTGTTTTTGAAGCAAATATAAACAAACAAATAAACAAATACATGTTACAAATTCACTTTTATAATATAGAGGACCATTAAAAATGCAAAATCGTTAAGCATTCCCAATGGAAAAATTGAACCACCGAAAAAATATATAACTTTGATTCCACGCACTTTGACCATTCTGTGTTTGACTCCTTTAACATCTCCAGTACTGGTCACCGGTGCACTTATCATCCCACAATTCTCGCTGTGTAAAATAATTTCATCTTATTTTCTGTTGTTAAAATGATTCCTTTTTAATTTATACATTCCACATGTGTATATATATATATATATATATATATATATATATATATATATATATATATATATATATATATATATATTCCACACGTGTGTATATATATATGTATATATATATATATATATATATATATATATATATATATATATATATATATATATATATATATATATACACACACATACATATACATAGTCGAGGCTCGTGGAAGAGCGAGCACACTGAATGCATCAGGGTGGAACAGACAAGAACAGACGTGAAACCTGCAGGCATGGAGAAGGAAACTCTTAGGAGGAAAAACTGGAAAATTAGGAGGGATTTGGGTGGGGTTGATGAGGGTAAAAAGAATCATGGTTTTGGATTGGGGATGATCGAAGATGGTGATGAACAGCTATCTTGAAGATCTGGAGGGAAGAATGAGATTGAAGAGAAGGTGGAGGTTGATTACAAATGAGTGGAGGTTATCAGTGATCCCGGATTTAGGTAGTTTACCAGAAGAGGGTTGATTGTGGACTGTGTGAGCTTTGCAGAAACCTGGTGGGGGTGGGGGTGGGACAAAGCACAGAACAAGTAGAGGGTGCAAGGCTAGAAAGGAGATGGTAAAAGACAGAGAGACCACTGACTTGTCTGCGATGGTGAAGTGAAAAGCCCATATACTCACTTTCAGCATGGGAGATTCCAACAATTTTGAAGGCCTTGGTTTCCACAGTGTCAAGCTGAGCAAGATGAGGCAGGGGAGCCATCCCAGAGGGAAGAGCAGTACTCCATCAAGCTGCAGATGAAGGCCTTGTCGGTGGATATGAGTTCATATTTTTCAAGGAAGGACTTTGTGTAACATAGGATGCCCAGTCTGTGGTTGGCTTTGGAGGCAAACATGAAAATGTGGTTTGCCCAAGAAAGATCATGGCTGATAGGGACACCTGGGAGTTTGAATGACTGAACTTCCTCAAGATGATCTCCGATGAGTTATGTGTTGTTATCAAATATACCTGAATGTAAATGCCAATGGCATGGCCTAGAGGTATAAACACTGACCTCTAACCTGTCTTGCCTGGGATTGAATCCCGACCCAGCTATAAACTGCTGTCATCCCTGTGTTTCACAGGCAGTGTGATTCATCAATGTGAGTGCTGTCCTTTTGATGGGCATTAAATGGACGTCCCATTTGCCAGTATTAGTTGGAGGACGTTAAAGATCCCACTGTTTCCTTTGCAAAGAGTAGGAGAGCTATTGCCTGCACCATGAACAATTCCAAATTACTGCCTAAACATATAGAGGGCATTGCATCAGTGACACAGTCGTGCCCTCAACCAATGATGCTTCCCCACAGTCTTGTGCTGCATACGAACGAAGAAGAAGTATCGATGTCGGTGTCAGCGATGGCTCTGTATGCGTTGACTTGGTATCTTGTGCCGTCTTGTGTTGTCTGTCATATCATACCTGTGCTCCTTCTATCCTTGCTGATCCTTCCCCTTTGCCCACCTGCAACATTTTCTCTGTGTATTTTAACCTGCATGGTGCAGTCACATCAGTTTGAGTGCCCCTCATTTGTCTATCCTTTTCTGCCTCACTTTATCCGTGTCTGTGCTTTATTGTCGCTCTGCCCTTTTGTCCATCCTTTTTGGGGTTTTTTTTCTGTCTCTGGCCCTTATCCAACGACTTTTCTCTTCTGCAGTGTCAGTGTTGGTCTCAGCTGTTGTCTCACTCTTCTCCCAAGTATATCTAAAAGAGAAAAATCTTCATGTTGTTTATTTGATGGTTTGTTGTAAACTCATTTATTTGTTAATGTGTGCAAACCTTCTATCAAATCCTCATTAATCAGTGGCATGTGTTGTCCACAGTACTTTTTTATGATTTAAAAAACATAATTTGTATATAATTAGCTGTTTCCTAGATAATGACCTGAAAAATGGAACAAATGACTTTAACAATGTCTATTATTTTAACAATACTAACAATACATTTTTTGTGGCTCATTCGAGTCTTGATAAATGTTATCAAACTGAAATACGCAATTTGGTCTCTGTCTGTCTGTCTGTCTGACCGCGATGCATCCGGTCGTTACTTATCCAAACTCAACCAAACTTGACAGAAGGACTAATGGTCACACAATGGAGGTTGTGGCAACTTCATTTCGCCCCTCCCAAAGGGGGTTTTCTGCCTTGGGCAAAATCCGTGTTAAGATAGCTTATCATGGCATTTTTCCAAATATCACTTTTAAACACAAAAATAATAACAACACTCATGATCCATCTATCCATTGGGACCATACTCTGTGCAGAGCGTTGGTGCAGAGCGTAGGATCCCAAGCCCACCACCCTAACCACACTCATTATAATAGTATAATATTAATGTTATTACAAAACAATATTAATACGAAAAATATCGCTCCTCCTTGGTTTTTTCCTCCCTGGACAAATATCGTGTTAACATGTATGAATAGCTTATCATGCCGTTTGGGAATGTGTGTGTGTGTGTGTGTGTGTGTGTGTGCGTGTGCGTGTGCGTGTGTGTGTGTGTGTGTGTGTGTGTGTGTGTGTGTGTGTGTGTGTGTGTGTGTGTGTGTGTGTGTGGGCACCCCTACCGGAAGTAAAAAAATATTAAACCACAAACATATATGATTAAGCTTATCTTTTTAACCCTTAGATGCATAAGTGGGTCAAAAATGACCCAGTTTGGCTGTTTTCTTGCAATATCTTTTTGCACTCATGCATCTAAGGGTTAAATAGTCACTACTGCTGTTTAACACGAAACTGAAAGGGAAGAAACCACACGTTCTTTCGGCATTATATGCTTATCTTGTACCCTACAGACGAATGGAGCCGAGCCTAGATGTACTGTAATCTATATACTCGAGAGAAGACAATAACATTACCCTTCCGAGCATTCCCATAGGGAGTGGGTGTGCCACTTTATTCAAAGCACAATGTTTCGGACTGTTTTTGTTGTTTAATGGAGGGGTTGTGGTGGAAGAGGGGAAGGTGGTGGGGTGCAGGGTGGATGTGAGTGATTTATTTTTATTGTATTACTCTTATGAAAGATAATGTGTGAGATATAACGTTCTGACAAAAACATTTTTAAAACATAATAATGTGCAAAGAAAGTTGGAGATATTCATGTTAAAACGGTAACGTGACTTTCTAAATGTTCTCTGGATGTGTAATATGACTGATCTGTACCTATGTGCGTCTGCTCTCATTGGATTAGCGATCACATTCGCTTTAATAAAGTAAGCATTTTGTGCTCCATGAGAACCCACTCTTAAGTCGATAAAAAGTAACGTTCGACATTTTTTTTTTTTTTACATTTCAACACCATTCCCAATTGTTGAAAGCTCGTGGTTGATTAACATTATTGTGAAAGGCCTGTTACACGTTGACTGCTTTAAATATGACCGTCACTTCTTCTGTCATCACCATCAGCACATGCTCATCCAGTATCTCTTCTCTTGTTCGTACTGCTCACCTCCAAGCTCGATACTTTCTTCTACTCCTTTGTGGTCTTCTTTTTCTCTTGTCTATAGAATTTCTTCCTTGTCTTTGTCTAATGCCATTAACTTCTCCATTCCTTCAAAATGGTGGCTCATCACCATCTCACTTCACCAACCCTCCCCTCCACAAGAGCTTTCCAATTCCGACTCGCACCTCTTTCTTTGTTAACTTGTAGCATCTTTAACTCGACTTGTACACCTCTTTTTCATCTGTATATGTCATTGCCCACCTGTTTCTCTCTACCCCTTTATTGGTGTGTCGACCTTCATGTTTCTGTCGTGCAGCTCTTTCGTGAGCTACGAATACAAACTCTGTGTAAAAGGATTGAACAAATTTCTTTCCAGATGAACAAGAGTTACTGGTGGTTTTGATGACTGGTTATTTGTCTTTTAATGCCTCTCAGAGACTGCTTTTTGAATGTCACCACACTTCATCGAGAGCTTTTGTCTGTGATGAACAGCAACATTGCCCCGTCCAGTCTAAAACTGACTTGATGCTTTCAGTTTCGAACCATGTTGACAATAACAACAGGAAAGCACATGCTGGCAAAATGCTGGTATGGTGTGAATGAAGGTTGTTGGATGTAGACCTGAGGTGTGTGTGTGTGTGTGTGTGTGTGTGTGTGTGTGTGTGTGTGTGTGTGTGTGTGTGTGTGTGTGTGTGTGTACATGTGCGTACGTGTGTAAAATATACTTCAGATTCCAAAGATGCTTTGATGAGCATCTGTAGATGTCCTGAGCAGCTGTATTTTTCAATATCACAAGCAGCAAATGACCTTTACGGTGGAAGGTCACCAATGATTTCGCCCCTTATAAATGTCTATGAAGGAACCAAGCTCTATGTCACCGTGACATGTGTTGTTGCTGTATTTTAGTGGCACAACATCCATTTGCATGCCGCACGGGCAAGAGTTTATTCACCGTGATGACGATGCATCTATGAGCTGTACTAATAAGAAACTTTCTCCGAATGAATCCTATCAAAGCCCTTTATCGACGGCCTGCATTGTACTCGGAACTACAAGTATAAAGAAAAAATGACCGTTTTTACAGCCATTTTTCCCTGCTGTGGGGGTTTGGCTTTTTCTTGAGGCAATGTTTTATGGCCGGATGCCCTTCCTGACGCCAACCCTGGTCACCTCTTACGACACACAGGGATATGGTACACCTATTCTAACCGGGGCATACACCGGGACCAGTACACTGGCACTCATTTTGCCGACCTCGGAAGGATGACAGGCTGAGTCAACCCCCTGGTGTTAATTCAGCAGCCAACGGGGCTTGAACTCAGGACACTGGGATCCCAAGCCGCTGCCCTAACCACTAAGCCAACACCAGGCTCCACTCGGAACTACAAGTGCACAGCAGTATTTCCTCGTCACCAAACTAACCTTCATCGAAATATGCCTTCAACGGTGAATGAACGGTATCAAATCCCTTGTCAAACCATCAGAAGACTCATTTGCACCTCAAGATATTGTTTGTTCTTGTATCGATTCCAATCGTGGGCCATCGTGAAATCTAAGCAGCTGCCCACTTTACGCTTGGGTAATGCTGCAGATTTATTGACAAAGCAAGCTGCCTCGATTGGCTGTTTCTTATGGCACAATGACTGGAGTTTTACACCATGCAGGTGTCGATCTCTCGTTTACTTCCCATTGTCAGTATGTTTGTCTACGACGTATGCTCACAAATTGTGTCAGATGGAATAAGCGATAGCGTTCCTGCAATCAGGGTCGTCTCCCTCATCCTTGATGTTTGATGGACTCTTTTTTTTTTTTCTCTCTCATCTCTTTAAAAATCAGTGATGTATTTTCACTACCAAGCACTTAAAATAGTTCATGCTAACCTCCAATTCCATTGAACTCCTGCAACCAATCCATTTTGATGCGGCAATGTTTTCTGGATATGTCGTGTCTCGTGCGTTTTCTAAAACGAGGGGCATTCATATGGACGTGGAAATAAAATCCTCCAGTGTACTCGCACAGCCTTACTTGGAATTTGACCGACCATTGTTGGGGTGGGATATAAAGAAATTTTCTTATGCAATTATTGGAGGCTGAAGTGGAGGACAGAAAGGCAGGCCATGCTGCTGCATCCATGGTGGCGTCTTTTTGGTGCCTTTTCCCATCAATGACTGTCAGAACCTCCATGCGATATCAATAAGTATGGCACGTCAATTGTTTTTTTAAACAGTCATTGAAGAGGAAAAAGGTGACATTTTAAATGCTTGCTCACCCGCCTGTTAAGGTGGGAAACAAATGGTAACATCTGTGCTTTTGAGAATGAAGAAGTAGATTATTATCGATATTGTAAATGCAAAGCTTTAACTCTTGTTTGCTTTTAGCCACAGCGGTGTGATGCCATTAAGTGTTGCACCCAAGGTCGCTTTGCCCAGCTTTCTATCGGATGGATTATTATGGCTTTTAAGGTCCATTCCCGATGAGTTCATGCCTTTGGGGGTCTTAATGCAAATTGATTAAACTTTATTTATAATGTTGGATTGCAAAGGAAATTGTGGGTAAGTTAGGAAGCTGTGTTGATATTTGGAGGTGCAAGAGCTGCAAGTGGATCCATTTGTCTCGGGAGTGGTTGGTTAGGTGTGGGTCGTTGGTGTTGAAGGCTCTATTTGCACACATAGCAGATGGCCAGAATTTCCCTTCCTGGGATATCTTGCATTAGCAGCAGTGTCTTATTCGCACAACAGATGCGATTTTGCCTCGGCTTGTAGAATTGACCGCTTTGCTCACCCCATCGTTTTCCTTCCCCCACCCCCCTCTCCCCCCTATATCCCACCCCCAACTCCTCCCGGGCATAGCACACCTGCAAAATCAGAAATCGCAATTTCCTGCAGGAGATAGAGAGGAGAGCTAAAAAAAAAAATAGAACCAACCAACCAGGCAGCAAAATTGGCCGACCATCCATTTTCGCCTTGTCTTGAGCGCGCTGCATGTAAACGACATCAATAATTCAGGCAGCGCACGGTAATTGGAGCCAAGCCATCAGGCGAGACGTCCACAAACCTCTCCCTCGTCTCCACCTGCAGACAGCTTCCCGCTGTGCCCCTTGTCTCCACCTGCAGCTGGCTTCCCACTGCTTCCCTGTCGCTCCACTGCCTTGCAGGCAAACAGCAGGGACCAAGACAAAGTGTGTATTGCTTCAGGTTCTCTTGTTTTTTAATGCCATGGGCATAAAAATGAGGCTCATTGACGGGTGATATGTATATCCGACAATTTTTATCATGTGCCGAATAATAACAATGGTAAGGTGAGCAAAATGATTAAATACATAAAGACCACTATAAATAAACCCACGGTGCATGCTTCTAGATCTTGCCTAAATCACCGAGCATAAAGTCACCAATAATAGAAATCTCCATGTGGACATCTTTGACTCTCACGGTCTTCACGTGATCTTCTTTTTCAGATTGCCATTTAGCATTTTGAGTTGGCAGCTGGTCCATGTGGAATCATCAACCTCGGTTGTAGGCTTAAACCGGTTGTAGTCGAGGGTGCTTGATACAAAATGGGTTAAGGACTTCTTCATCTTTGACATCGTTTTTGAGTTATGTCCAAATTTAAGCTGCACAGGTGAACATACAAAGATTGCAATGGTGTGTTTTGCTCTGAAGGATGTTCCGAACCATGACCTTTTTGTCGAATTTCACTGGCCATCCTACAGGACAACACTCGGCGCATCGAGAATTCCCTTCGGGTGTGGGTGATCGAAGCGAGAGACCTTCCACCAAAACGCCGCTACTTCTGCGAGCTGTGTGTGGATGACGCCCTGTATGCACGAACCACAAGCAAGGCACGGCGTGAGAACCTCTTTTGGGGAGAGCAGTTTGAGTTTGCAGCCTTACCGTCTTCCGCTCGACACCTGACCATACATTTGTACAAGGTACGTAACCCAATGCAAATTGGTCAAATAGAAAATCAAATCGAGGGAAACAGGAATGCCTTATAATGACAGTAAAAATCTGATAAAAATGTGGAATCGACAGAATTAAAACAATAAAGGCATTGCAAAAGGATTAGGCAACCCTCTAACCAAGTTTTTGATGGGTACTGCCATATTGCCCACCAAACAGAGTATGCGTCTAGCCAGCTCAACAAAGGCATATAACCATAGTTCTACTGAAAAGGCATCCGTGAAAATTAGTTGTGGATTAGCAGCGATGTGTGAAAACATATGGGCTACAGGGGATCCATTCACAAGAATCCATCCAGAAAATAATGCACCATCATCTCCGGAGTCTATCACCCGGCTAGGGAAAGAGCAGCGGCCTAAAAGTTTTGCAGAGCTGGCTTAGCAGCTATCCGTGGACATTGCTCATTGTCACATGGGGGTTTGCTGGCCCAGGTGGCCTGAGATAGAGCCCAAAGGGATTGGATTGGAATCCACGTGTTGTCAGTGCAGGGGATTTTCGCTCTGAAGCTTTTAAGGTGATCGCACGCGATGCTGCTTTGTAAACATTGCAGCAACATAGGTAAACGGGGCGTAAACGGGCTCTAGTAACAATTAAGGGATTCATTCCTACCGAGTGCTGGATCTGCACCGCTGATCGGACAGTTGGCGGTTAAACATCGCCGCTGGCTCATTGGAATGAGTCTGCACTGCAAGTAGGATGAGCAGACGTGCTTCTTTAAAACAATATATTCACATTTGTTTGTGTGTACGTGAGCATGTTACCACATGATTCATGTTCACTCACCAATAACAGGAATTCGCTTCGATGTTAATTTGTCACTCAAGCAAATTTGGTGCAGCTACGCCACTGATGCATTGTGCCTGCACTCCAAAGTAGCGTAATAATGCAGAATTTGGTCAGGGCACCGGCACACATCAGCATGCTCATTTTGAAAGATGCCATCAGATATTTAGCATCCTTAAGGCATGAGAGCAGATGGAACAGCTCACTTAACATCTCCTATGAAAGGAGGCGTGCTCCTTGATCCATCATCCTGCCCACAAAGCATCGGATAACATGCAGTGATGTTGCATAGTGAGATATCCAATGACTTGTGATTATGATAACTACGTCGTAATGATAATGCAATCAGCTGGTCGTATTTGTGAGCTAATCCTAATCCAAGATTTGTTCCTTAAATAATTAGAATCCCATTATTCCAAGCTCAGTGCCTGCTTACTTGCCTTCTCATTATTTATTTTGTTAGTTTCTCATTCACCCTTTTTAATTTTCCACTGTTTTTCCTTCTCTTCTCCTTATGTCCATTGTCTTCTTATTTCACAGACCCCATCCTTTTATTTTTGTGTCATCATCATGCTCTCTTTCACCCCTTCCACAGGAACCAGAGAAGAGCAAGAAGAAGAAAGACAAGGCGAGTGGCTATGTCGGCCTGGTCATGATACCGATGATGGCGGTGCGGGGCCGCCAGTTTGTTGAGAAATGGTACGCCATCTCAACTCCTGGTGGCGGCGGACCCGGTGGTGGTGGGGGTGGTGTGAGTGGGGCCGCCGCTAAGCTGAGTGGTGCGGGTAAAGCTGCATCCCCACCTGCAGCCTTGCGCATCAAGGCACGTTTCTTGAGCATTGCGGTGCTCCCCATGGAGTGCTACAAGGAGTTTGCAGAGCACATAACAACACGGCACGGGGCACTGTGTGCTGCTCTCGAGCCCCTACTGTCAGTAAAGAGCAAGGAGGAGGTGGCACGCGCCCTCGTTCACATCTTACAGAGCACTGGGAAGGCCAAGGTAGGACATTTGGCACTACGAATGGGTCTCCCTTATGTTGTGTGGACTTTCAATCCTCTACCTATCTCTCCACCAAGATTCCCTTCTCTTCTCTCCCTCCCCCCCCCCACCCCATATACCTTCCATACTCTTCTTGATTCCTATTTTCCCCCTTTTTACTTCCGCCACCAAAGGTGGACGGAGGTTATGTTATCTGTGAGCAGGACATCTCAAAAAGTTGTGGATGGATTTGGATGATGGGCAGGTTGGGTGTGTGACAAGGGCGAATTGATTAGATTTTGATTAAGATCTGGATCCAGATACTGGAATTTTTAATGTGATTCTTCACCATTGAGAGATGGGATCAAAAACGATATATAGCATGATGTTTCAAAAAGTTGTGGACGAATTTTGACAAAATTTGATGGACGAGTTGGATATGTGATAAGAACAAGTTGGTTCAGATGTGGACGGAGATCTGGCCCATCAGTGGGATACAAAACGTAACCTGTTCAGCCTGGCGGATGAATGTGCTCCACCGAATGCTGTCCAAGTTTATTTCCTGAGTTTAATTTATCTTAATGTAGCCTACTCCCACATGCAACCCCCCCTCCCTCTCGTCCCCATATTGTCCATAAAGCTGGCCCAATGACAATTGTGGTAACTATTACCACCATTATTATTAATCTCTATCCATGATGAAAATTATTTGAGATTATTCAAGCGAAACTTGAAAACTACACTGAAATTGATAAACGCAGAATAGCTTCATTTGATTGCCATTTCATGCACCACTACACATGCTTGGCGTTGGCTTAGAGGTTAGGGTGGCTGGCTTGAGATCCTAGGGTCCTGAGTTTGAGTCCTGTCAGCTGCTGAATTAACTAACACCAGGTGGGGTTGGCTCAGCCTGTCATTCTTCTGAGGTACCAGTGTATAGGGGCACTGCATCAGTGGCATAACTGTGCCCCAAAAAATGATGCAACCAGCAGCCACAGACTGTACATGATAAATAACTAGCTAATGAACTCCCCATCTGTTTCTGCTCAACCAGCCATGCATCACTATCTGACATCTCTGATTGGCTGTGAAAGCCACATGATGGTATGTGTTTTGCAGCCAATCAGGAACCCACAAATTGTTTGCAAATTCCTGAAGTTACATTTGCTGCCGAATGGTGCTTCTTCCTTGTTTTTTTTTTTTTCTCATACAAGGATGTGAGGCAAAAAATTCCAAATTATCACATCTTGCAATTCTCAGTTCTTGAAACGAGTGCAGTTTCCCTTTCATAACTTCCTTTAATTACTACAGTGATAAGAATCTTACAGCATGTACTTACTGTTATCAATATTTTTGCTTTTTTTTTTTTGCTAATGTTATTGCCACGCAGTGTGACGTCATAATCCAGCAATTTTAAATGGATCACGCGTCGATAGGCTTTGAGATCATCGAGCGAGTGAAGGCTTCGCACTCTGTAAAGACATTTGGAGTCGGTAATTATCTGAGTCATCGGTTCAGCGGGTCCTTGAAACGCCTTCATGCGAGTCGCTCTGTAGAGGGTGATCCTCAAGCGTCGTTGCATGCCGTGCTTAGAGTCATGCTTTTAATGCTGCCCACTCGGATGTTAACTTTATTTTTAGAGACTATGACATCGCACACCATCACAAGTAACCGACTATTGTTACCAGTGGCCTTGTCTGTTGCTTCGGATGCATGTGCGCCATAAAAAGACGTGTAGGCGCACTCCCTCACGCTCCTCTGACCCGACTCTCCACTTGCTTTCCCTATAAAGGCTGGCTGTGCCTTGGCATTTTCAGCACACGCCGTGGTCTCAATGGGATTTCACAAGCACCCTTTCAGCACTTTATCTCACCTCTTTATTTATTTATTTACTTATTGAGGCAAACCCACAATGCCTCGGTGCTGGACAATTCCGCTTCTCTTGTCAGCTCGGGAAATGCATTTTTCAGAGCCGGACACTAAGCGGCGATGAGCATCATATTGCATCACTGGCGCCCTTTTCGACAATGCACTCATCTCGGAGGCAACCCCACATGTGGCCGAACCCCATTTTGTTAATCATTCTTTCCTTTTGCTTCATAAATGGTAAATATGAATATCTGAAAACAATTAAATATCAATTGCAGCTCATGCACCCCAAATTCAAAAAGTCGGCCCAAACCCGTTGACTGTGTTCTGCGCCCTCTGGAGACAGCTTGAAAAGGTACCCAATTAGCAGATTAGGCTTCTGGTCAGCAAGGCATGTGGCACTCAGCGTTTAACATCTAGACGAAGGGAATAATTATTATTAGTTGTGAAAGGGGCTGATTATCAAAATGGTGGTGGGTGTGGGAGGAGGAGGATAATAGCTGCATGGTGTATCGTTGCCAAGTCAAACATCCGGTTTACCACGGTGCCATCACCAGCTCGTTAACACCAGCAGCGTTTCAGCATCCATCTCGTTTTGCCTTTCAGCCCAATTAACAACTCCATTATTCATCTTCAGTTTGTGTATGAATTGCAATTAAAAGGTTTCGCTTTAATTATTTAATTTGCGGGTTTGTTGGGAAAAAAATTAATCCATGAGCGGTTGTCTCCATATTATGTTTGCAACAATGGGAGAATGGTTGGCTCCCACTTGCAAACTCCAAACATCCTTTTCCCTTCATCCCTTACCTCTGTACCCTCACAACCTCCTTTTGCTTTTTCCCCTCCTTCCCAACTAATGTAACCTGCACTTCTCTTTTCACAATCTTATCTTTATATAAATCTAAATTTCTAAACGTTTGGCTATTACCAATAAGAGAACATTTTCTGAAAACAAAATTTCACCTGTTTCTGGGTTCTCTTTGTGAGTGTTCCCATCTGGCTCATCATGTTCTGTTCTGTTCTTGCATATGGCAGCTTGGCTGCCAGGTAGCTATCATTTCATGGAAGCACAGCTATGCTGCTGATGCTGTGCCCTTCTAACAGTAAACTGGTACTCATTTCACCAACCTTGGAAGGATGGCAGGCTGAGTCAACCCCACCTGGTGTTAATTCAGCAACCAACAGGGCTCAAACATTCAGCAGCCTACAGGGCTCAAACTCAGGACCCTAAGATTCTAAACCAGCCACCCTAGCCACAAAGCCAACATTAGGCTGCTCGTCATGCTGATATCGAAGGTTTAAATCTTTCTATAACAATTGCAAGGAATTTAGCAGACAACGGACAAATCTGCAGAGATAGTGCAAGTACAATGATGTCTCCTAATGTCTTTGTCTGCGTGTGATTGATGTCTAAGCTCCTCTATGAGCCTTGGATAAAAAAATTTTTTAAGAAGAAAAGGTTCCTGGGTTATTATATAACTTCGTGTTTTAGCTTTTCAAAACATAGTTGGTGAAGGCAAACTGAAGCAGATCTAATATGAGTCTGACAGTGACGACATCAAATACAAAACTCTTCACTGTTGGGGAACCAGGAACCATCTGCTACACCAGCTATTACCACCTGGATCCTGACCATTAGGAAAGGCCTGCCACACACCATCCTTTCTGTGGTCCACAAGCAGATCTACAGAGGTATCTAGGAGATAATTCATTTATCATTGAAGACTGTCTTTTAAATCAATCGATTGCAGACTGTGCTGAGTGAAACGTTTCCTTCCTTGCAGCCGACCACCCTCTCACTCGATTTGTAGCCAAATGGATATTGGTGCTGTATTTCCGTAAAGCCTCCCTCCCCTGGAGTACTGAAGTCAATGGGCCAAAACGCTGAAGATATTGTTGCGGGCCGGGGGGTCGAGTGAGAAGACCATAGGTGGGGGAAGCTATGTCGATTCCCACCAGACTCCCCGGAATTGTAGGCCGTCGCACACGGATAATTCCGTGACGCGGCGGGTCGCTTGGACGCCAATAACTCAACCGTGGACGCCAAAAACTCAACTGCGTGACCTAGGACCCTCCCGTCTATGGGTTAATCGGGTTGCCTAATTAATCACATGGTTTAATTACTGGGGAAACACGCCCTCAGTACGCCTTGTCCAAACCGGATCACTCTACCGGACCAGATCACTCCACCGGACCGGATCACTTTACCGGATCGGATGCAGCCGAGTGACACTGCCAAGGACGTATTGGCCAAAAGGAACGGATCGTTGGGAATAAAGTCCCGGCTAAGCTTGGATCCGGACCATGCTGGATCAATGGAAGAAAAGACAAAAAAATACCTCCAAGAGGGAGTGCCAGTCATCTCTGCCAGAGGTCGAAAGTAACTCTGTGCCAGACTGGAATAGGGGCAGTTCATAAAGTACGTACGCTCTACTTCCGGGTTTCAAAACCACCCACCCCCCTGTGTATGTAGGCTAGTGACCACCCACCCACCTCCCTCATACATCGCTAATCGCTTGCAAAGCCAGCAGTTCCTTATGAACCGATGTTTGTAAGCCATGACGATCCCTAGTGGTGTAATTTACCTTTTTCTTTTAATATCACAGCACGTCATTTATTAAAATAAATGTACAAATTGACATTCAAAACAATGTTAATGTCATAAATGAAAGTAAGTGTGCATATAAAGTTGTGCTCCGTTGTTTTAGTTAAATCTGACAAAAGCTTAAAATGTAATATTTGTCTTAGAGAGTTCCGGTTCTTAATTTTTTAATACTTTTTTTTTGTATGTACGTACTTTATGAACGGCCCATACGGGGAATCAGAACGAAGTTTGAAGGGCTATAAAATCGCAACGAGAGCAAATTTCAAAAAAATGGCTCGTGTTGTTCTAGATCATAGTCTGTAGTATCTGAATCACTAATAACATTTGATCTCTCTTGATAAATGAGGGAGGAGATACGATTTGAAATCGACGATTTTCGCAACTTGACAGCCTCGTGACGCTGACCTCGACCTTGGACGATCTTGAAAGTTATATCGTTGTGCATGTCTCATCGACCTCTATCCATTCCACTATTGGTTATTTGTCTCCACTCGGTTTGATTGTGGATGGACGTACGGACGGACGGACGTATGGACGGACGGACAGACTTTGAGACTGGGGTTATTAGGTCATCTCTACTGAGATGATAGAGATGACCTAACAAGCAGGGAACAATCCTTATAATAATTATTTATTTACAAGCAGGCGAGGAAAAAAAATGTGGCACAGTGAAGATTTATTGTTGTGTGTAATGCAGGGATAGAAAGAAGTGTGTGGTGCGACAATAAACAGGCAACTTACAAAAGGAGACACAGAGCAGACTTAATGTCGAAATAATAACAATAACAATGACAACAATCTTCTACAGTCTTACTTAAGCAGACAGGTGCCAGCAAACACGCTCACACACAGACACAGAACCCGATGAAGAGGGAGTTTTGCAACCGGGGGGGGGGGTGGGGGGGTTGAGGCTATGATCTCAGTTACTGTGCGCCCGATAGGACGACGTGCCACCAATACGTTTGGGGGGGGGAGGGGGGATGTTCCGGGGTGCGGTACCCGACTGTGGGCGCGTTGCCTCTGACCCAAGCCGCACGTGTGGAGACTGTGCTCGTGAAGGAGGAGCTTGAGTGGAGAAGGGGCGGAGTCCAGAGGGCGAGGTGGAGTAGTAGGCGGGATCAGGTAGGCGGGTGGGTCGACGTGGTGTGGGCGGAGATGAGGAGGCGGAGTCGAAGAGTAGGAGGCGGGTCGTAGCAGTGTCGATGAGGCGTGGGCGGAGACGAGGAGCAGGAAAACGCAGACCAACCATCCGTCTTGGCAAGAGGGACTGCCCCGACCTTTATAGGGCCTGCAGCTCGGGGGGAGGGGCCATGCCGAATCCAAACGTCATCACCCGAATCATGCGCTCCGATTGGTCCCAACCCCTCACGTGGCCCACCAGCTTTGGCCGGAAACCGCCTCACTTCGTTTCCGGCAAGACCATCCCAAACAGTGGGAATATTGCGCTCCGACCCCACGAGATGACATGAATCGCCCACACCGAAATTGGCACGTGAATCCTGCAAAAATCCCCGGGCGAGCGGTCGAGGGTCCCGCATGCCCGCTTGGGCATCCGACCAGTGCCGATCAACGCGTTCGTGCCACTGGCTTCGTTCGTGTCAACGCGTTCGTGTCAACGTGGCCTGCACTGTACATTCCCTGGCTCGATCGCAGCCTCGCTGTCCACAGAGACGAGAAGACGTTCACCATCCATGGAGAATCCACCGCTGCCAGTGAGGACCAAAGGTACATTGCCCTGGATAAATCCATGCACATTTCATGAGCGGCGTACACGTCTGCTTTCGAGCACATTCCAGTCAGTGCGCGCGGTTCTGCCATTACGCACGTGGCCAGCGCTCACGTTCAAACGACTCCGCGAGAGTGTGCGTGGAGCGAACACCAACATGCGTCGGGTATTGAGGTTAAAAAAAGAACAAGCCGCTTCCACCCGCACACTCGTATCCTGCCCAACATGGTGTGGAGTCGGCTTTATTGGCCTCTGTACGTGTTCCGTGCAGCGTGGGCGTCGTGCTGGCCGTGTTTCCCGTGCCGTAAAAAAACACCATTCGTGCAGCCTCTTAAGAGGTATTAATTTGCATGCCTTTCTAATGCAACCGGCAATTCTCCCCAGACCATCGGAAGCTCGAGCCGACAGTCCAGCACCAACTAGCATACCACATGACTCGCTGCAGTTTCCCCACTGCGGCGCCGCCGCACGCGCTGGCCTCCAAGGCGCACGTGGCTGATTTGCCTCAGGAATAATCAGAAAAGAAGAAGAGTGGGGATGAATGAAGAAGAAAATGATTTAAGCAACCCTAGCTATTAGATAATCGCAACGCACTCCCTTGTTGTCCCGCTAAGCAAAAAGAAGGGGACTATCTCCACGTATAATAATGGAATAACTGTGTTGGGACACCTATCTGTTGTATGCATGCGGTTCCGAGAACCGCAACAATATAGTGGTGTTAACTCGTGATTAAAGGCAGAATTAATTTGCAAAAACAAAAAAAGATTTGTACTGCAGGCCTCAAGGCAGGGATTCTGATCCGTTTACTAATGGAATAAACTGTTTACTAATGGAATAAATGCCCCTTGTTTTGCGAGCATGGAAAAGGTGAGATTCTCAGAAGAGCTGGGAACCACATGGCAAATTCTCACTCAAGAGCAATAAAGTGATTGTCTCTTGAATCACGGTGTTCAGCCGCGGGTGTCTTGGAAATGAATAACGGCAAACAACAGCAGACGTGGAATTACCTAGGAAATGTTATGGGTGTAATGAAATAATAATGCAGCGGCATTATCTCTCTTGGTTGTTTTTCTGGGGGGTTTCTGATGAAATATAGATGACTGATGGTGACATTAAAGCCGGTAAGGATGATTATGGTACGCTATGAATTGAATCAGGAAACAAAGTTTTATTCCGAACGAAGGATACGTCAAACAAAGTCGAGCTTGGTGAATGCAAAGGCCATCTTTGTAATGTAAGTACGGCAAGTTCTTTTTATTACCAAGTAATTAGCTCGCAATGACTTTAAAGAGAAGACGTGTGACTGTAGCAAGAAAGAGAAAAAATATTGCCACGAACTTTTAATGCTTAGTTAGAGTTAGGGTTAGAGTGTGATCGGTGCACAACTCATTATCCTGTCTGCCCTTCATACTGTCGACATTCATTTTTGATTGTGCAGGATGTAGCTCACGGGTTTAGCAACCCCAGAAAATGATCCCAAACCAGCTAAATCTGACCTAGAAGTAAGATATAATATAATGCTATCGTACACACACAATTCAAGGATCACCTGGTACGTCGTGTGATTTTTTTTCCTGACATTGTTCACAAATGTTCCAAGCAGGCTCTCTTCAGGACATTTTGGACTTCTTGCAAAAACCCATTTAGAGTATTCCTCGTCACTGTTTTCTGCGGTTTCAATGGCATCGGCAAGCTGTCCTGTTCCTCGGTGTTCCTCAGCCGTAACTGCTA
>NC_140974.1:60784679-60902179 GCF_056783735.1 Eptatretus burgeri
TAGGGGCACAGCATCAGTGGCACAGCTACATTCCAACAAAATGATAGCTACCTGGTGCCAAGCTGCCATATGTAAGAAGAAGAAGAATGCAGGTGCACCCTGTTTAAGGCCTAGCAAAGCCAAGTATATGTTTTATGCTCAATTCTAGCCAAGTTATCAGCAATGTATTTTTATTTTTCAAAGACCATACAAATAGGCACCAACTGTGACTTACCTGCTTTGGCATATTGCGGCAACCTACTTGGATTTATGAAGTTGTAAAATGGAAACTTTGTCAAGTTGGTACAGATCAACACTCAGCCTACATAATTTTAATAGATTTTTTTCCAGATTTATTTTGCAATTTGTGAGTCATAAGTTCAATAATGTTTATAATGTGTCCTCTTCTCATCCTCATTGCATCCCTTATCGTTGAAATCTCTTTCCATTTTGTCGCTCAACCCATTCTGTTGTGTTTCCCCCTCTCCTGCTGTTGATTTTGTTCTGGAGCACCCTGATCTCGGTTTGGGTGCTCTGATAAATAAATATATAAATATATCTGATAAATATACACATATATTTATTTATATATAGTGGAAGTTTTCCACAAAAGTGAGATGACCGAATGAGTGCAATGGGTATACAAATATCAACTTTGAGAACATGTAAATATCTGCGATCTTTTCAAGGGTTGTGCAGCCATTTGGAATTTCAGTTGTGCAGCAGTGGGTAGAAGGAGGAGTAGATTGAAAGAGGTTTTTTATTGAAATGTCCAAAAAAAACTATATTAGTCTTGTAGTTGGTTGGTTGCGACATCTTGATGCTTTTCTGCCTTTTAAATTAACAGAAGCCGATCCATTGACCTTATCTTGGCCCTAAATTCACCCAAATGATCATTCGATCACCATAGAACGTGCTGTGAACAGCCAAGCCCACTTTTAACACACAATGGCAATAATTATATAATTGCTTTGATCTGTCATGTTGTGATTATATATCCCATCATTATGGCCAGTGGCTGTGGGAAAATGCATTATCCAAGTGTGCATGGATTAAAGCATAAAACCCAACAAACAGCAGGAGATAAAAATGCTTTATTACTCTTTGTATACATAAGATTTATCTTTTATAACATGTACCAGTATTTAATTCAAGCAACAAGTTCATTGTGTCCACCCGTTAATTTTGTCACGGATTATTGATGGTTCAACTGAAATTGTTGTCTTCATTATGTCTGCTGCTTTAAACATTATAAATTGGCAACGGTGACATTTTATTTCTCTCCCCATCCCACCCTGCTCTCCATACCTTCCATTGCACAGGAATTTCTTTGTGAAATGGTGCTGTCAGAGATTGAAAGGTGCGGCGAGAACGAACACCTACTCTTTCGAGAAAACACGTTGGGTACCAAAGCCATTGAGGAGTTCCTGAAGCTCGTTGGGCATAAGTATCTCCAGGATGCACTCGGTGCGTGTTGACTAGTGAGACCTTGAGTGTGTGTGTGTGTGTGTGTGTGTGTGTGTGTGTGTGTGTGTGTGTGTGTGTGTGTGTGTGTGTGTTTTATGCATGCGCATTTGTCTGTTTAGTGTTTAAGACTCACGGAGGAGCTTGTACATGTATCACATGTTGACAACGATGTTAGGGTCACAGTGAACAAATCAACACATTATATTGGATTTAAGCTGGGAATCTCAACATTGTAAGTCAAGTGTTCAGATCGGAATGCCAGGGAGGTCAAGGAGAATATAATTTTCTGTCATAAATCACAACCATCCTTGCTGTTTCACAGAATTTTCAAAAACCTGAAAGCTCACCCATGTTAATGGTTATCTACATTTTGTTATCACAATCCGAATTGTCCTTTGTGTTCTTCATATACACATGCTCTTTAAGACCTTTGGCCACTGAAGACATCACAGTTAGTTGTTTGTATTTCACTAAGCTTGTATTTATAAGATTTGACCTATTATACAGCTGATCAGATACTTGGAAGGGACAGTTCACACCTGCCATGCTATTCTCAACTTGTCTCCCTTTTTGATCCCCAGGCAAAAACGCTGCAGTTAGAAGTTTAGTATATGAGAGTAGTACTCATATACTACAGTAGTCTGCAGAGAATTACGGCATGAAAGGAATGTTATTTTTGCCTGGTAGTGATCGAAAGATCCTCCTTCATCATACAATGTGAAACAGCTGAAGCTGACTTACAGTGCGTTTTGTTTACACCTTTCAGGAGAATTCATCAAGGCTCTATACGAGTCAGATGAGAATTGCGAGGTGGACCCAAGCCGCTGCACACCCGGTGACCTACAGATGAACCAGGATAACCTGCGCATGTGTTGCGAGTTGGCATTCTGCAAAATAATCAATTCTTATTGGTGGGTGATTCAATGTGACTCAGCCATAACGGCCTTCCTTCCTTGCATTACAAAATTGCCCGTTTTAATTACTAGATGCACCGGCTCCCGACAGGAGGGGTGTTGGGGAGTGGAGGAAAGGGGGGGGGAGGGTGAGATCATATTATCATCCTTATTAGTCCCCTACTGGTTTCACTGGAGTGGACAATAGGTTTACTCTCTGTCTGTCTGTCCATCCGTCCCACCTGTGGTTTTTCAGACTTTGTTCCCCATATCCTTTTCCATATTTCACTGAAATTTGGTACATTGCTTTATTATGATAATGTACCAAAGTCGTTTGAGTTTCAGGGCGTTTGGTCAATTTTACACAGTTCTGCCCTTTCTGGACTTAGAAAATATCACATCGGCAGGTGACATGTGTTGCAAAGCAATTCTCCCTCTTGTTATTATTATTAATATTATTGTTGTTAATATTATTATCATTTTGTCATGTTAAAGGGCTGGCAGGATAGCCTGGAGGTATGCACACTTGCCTCTAAGCTGTCGAGCTTGAGTTCAAATGCAGACCCACCTATAAACTGTTATCCTGGTGTTTCACAGGCAGGGTGATTCATCAATGTGTGTGCTGTCCATCTGATGAACATTAGCCTGGACGTTTCATCTGTTGGCATTACTTGTTGATGTTAAAGATCACACATTATCCTTTGCAAAAACTTGGTGAGCTATTGCTGGCACCATGAACAAATTACAAATTCCTGCCCTAACTACTCCTGGGAAGGCAATGGCAAACCACCCAGAATCACCCTTGCCAAGAAACTGCTTTGGCAGCACCGGTGCTCTGTAACAAAGTATGGTACATCTGAATCAGAATAATGTTAATATTATGCTATTATCATTGTTGTTATCACTTTTGTTATTGGATACGGCCTTGGAAAAACGCCACAACATGAAATGATGCTCAAGCTGCTATCTATACTAAACCACAACATGGCATATTTCAAAGGAAGAAATGCTGATAAAACATGAGAATTCCTTCAGATTTTGTTGCAGTTGAGTCTAATTATTATTACTGTTATTTTTGTTAATGGTATTATTATTAATACTATTTTGCAGCCTGACTAGCAGCCTACTTAGAGGCCTTACTAATCGAGGTGGCTCCATTAGTCTGTGGGGGATGCACGTTAATATTATTTTTATGCTCTTATCATTATTTCTTTGACATCCTATTTTTAATGCAAAAATGTCCTCTGAAGGTGAAATGCTCGATGTCCTGCTTCTTCTCGTGATGTATGGACAGATGCGTGTTAATATTATTATGCCACTCGCAAATACCATCTGTTGCTTTGCTGATGGGAATACTGAGAGAGAGAGAGAGAGAGAGAGAGAGAGAGAGAGAGAGAGAGAGAGAGAGAGAGAGAGAGAGAGAGAGAGAGACAGAGAGAGAGAGAGAGAGAGAGAGAGAGAGAGAGAGAGAGAGTTCGCATATTATGCTTTATGACAAACACACACCTATCTATTTATCTGTGATATATATATATATATATATGTATATATATATATATATATATATATATATATATATATATATATATATATATATATATATATATATATATAATTGCTGGGCCCATATCTGCATCGGTAATCAGCAAAAGCCGATATTGGCAATTTTTCGGTAATTGGAATCAAAGTGAGTACCGATATCCGATTACAGTGATACAGCCCAAAAACCTTGAGTGGCTTTCCCCCTTATTTATGGTGAGTTAAAAAAAAATGTTACATTGTAGACGTTTCAAATAGATGTGTGTAAACATTCTTTATTAACAGCTGGCAATCGTCATGTGACGAGTAGAAAAAATTTGGAAAACGTGTTAATACGGTAAGTAAATGGCTCGGAAATTGCGTTATCAATTTTATTTTTCTTTGAAACTCACAAAGAGAAACAACATAACCTTTCCAAAGCACACCCAATTCATATAAAATACTGTAACCAATTGTTTTAGAAACAGTTCCAAGTACAAAGGAAAATGCTATCGTCCATACACTGCTGAGATTAAAAGTTAAAACCTACCGTACATCTGTACCTCCTTCCTGATCGTACCAAGGTAATTTGTTACCCGAGCAATACGTCTTGACGTCATATATTCCAGGCGTACTCGACTGTATTAAAGCATCAGTTAAATGTTTTTTTCACATTAATGGTTGGTCTCCCTCTAAGCTTGTTTGGTCACCTGGTGAGTAGCCTCCATTCGCACGCTGATACCACCATTTATAACACTGAGTCAACGGCCGATCGATTGACTTACTGTATGAACGATTGTTCGGTACAGAATCCCTTTGTAACCCGGGAACTCCCTGTTCTGTATTTAGTATAAAACATACTTTTCACACGACCAGCAAGTATGAAACTCTTCATTTTATATCCATCAATAGTTTAACGAATGAACACATGGTAACTCATCATTCATTTAAAAATGATAGGATGCTGTGCCGTTCGATACACCAATCAATTAGAGAAAGGATTTAAAATGTATCTTCAATCACAGCCGTTCAATAACGTCAATCATGGGCACGGCACTAATCTGGAACTGTGTGCACAATGCACTATGGCGTCATTAATTACCACCATGAAATCTGTATTGGCCGATTTTTATTTAATATTTTAAAGATTTTTTTTATTTTTAAGATCAGTAATCTTTTATCGTCAAATTTTCTAATCGTCCCAGCGCTAATATATACACACATATATATTTTATATACAGTATCGGGTAACGGTCCTGAATGAGCGACCCTTGTGACCGAGGTAAATGTGGCCTGTTCTAAGTTCCGTCCAATGTTCCGCATGGATAAAATACATCAACAGGAGAACGACAAAGGGTTATTTTTAAATGTGGAATTCAAATGAAAAATTAGCAAATTCCCACAGAGAGCACACAAAATGTCAGTCAATGTCTTGCCAGCTCGAACCAACATGGCGTAATTCGGAACTTGTGGTACGATTCGACGTTGGAAGTTTTTTTTTAATTATAAGTTTATATTAATATAGTTATATTAATATCTTATAATGAAAGCAGATCACACAAAAAGGTGAAAAGAAATCAAACTGCTTACGTAATTGCCCCCCAAAAATGACTCCTGTGGACTGTATCGCCATGGCTTGCAAAAGCAGTTTGTAGGGCATGGCAGTCCTGCTGGTTAATTATTTTTGTTGCGTTCATTGAAGTTCCACTTTCTGCACATTCTTTAATCTTTTCTTCACTCAATATAATTGTCCGAACAGTAAAAAAACAAAAAGTTAAGTTTAATGCTTTGCTTAAATAAATACATTGAGTTATAATAATCGCTAATTTCTTTAAAATTTTCAGATTTCAACACATATTTAGTCCATGAGATCTGATTCTCAAACCCAAAATTATATTTTGATTATATACTTTAACTAGAACGGCACTCGTAGAGCGCATAGTCTCGCCTTGCTCGTTCATTCTGAAATACCACTTCACCGATGACATCATCATTATCACCCAATTTCCCACATGGGGAGTTGATAACATTTGGCAAGTATCAATTTTTTTCGTTCAGCTTTTTCGGAGAAAATTATGTCCAAAATCTTTCATTTAATCCAATTTGGCTGCCATACCATCTGACCAATGACATCAGAGTTGGCAATAAAATATTCTCCATGTGGAGTCCCTTCGACATTTAAAGTTTCGCACCAATCAGACCAGCGGTTGCAGAGAAATACATTTTTATGAACTTAAGAGTGCATGAACTTTCGAGTTGATTTCTGAGGTGCGGTCATAGATTTCCGGTGTTGGTCAACAGCACGGAGGAGGAATTGCTTTTGTTCTTTGTAATTGTGGAATTATACTTTTGTATATGAGCAACTCTGCACTTGGCACAGTTGTTCAAAACCTTCATATATGATGCCAGAATCTTCAACTCTTGGTAGGCATTGTCTTCGGGTCAATGCCTACTCTTCCAAAGCTTGAGCTCTGAAGATCCTTGTATCAGATCCTGAAGATCTGAAGGGGGAAAACCTTGTCTTCATCACATGTCATTATGGATAATGCATTTTTGTGAGCGAGATCAAAGAGATCATCCAGTATGTCCCTAAACATCTGAGCCTGGATATTACAAGTCTTATTTTTTTCTCTTGTGATTCTTGATGTGCCCAATGTAGGCATGGAGCTTAATCAGCTTCTCTCTGCAAATCTTTTCAGATGAAGTTAGGGATCCTTTCTCAGTGTCAATGCTCAATGGTGTCAGGAATCGTCTTTCTTGCGCTCTCATTCAACATGCACTTTTCATTGACATCGTGGAACATAAATTTTGCTAGCACTTGACATTTGGATCATAGTCGAGAGGACACAATATTAGCACATGACTTCCCAATAAGCCATAAACTTTTGAGTTTTGCGTTGATCGGATAAGCCTTTTTGTCCAACATGGTTGTGAGACCATGTGACTGATGATGTTGAAATTTACAACCAATATTCCCCATGCCGAGTCGATCATATTTAAAAAAAAAAAAAAAAAAATATATATATATATATATATATATATATATATATATATATATATATATATATATATATATATATATATATATATATATATATATATTTTTTTTTTTTTTCTGAAACCGCTTAGCGTTTCGATGCGAGACTTTGCAGTGATGATCCATCACTGTTGCTACAAATATTTTATATAACAATAATCTCATCAGTCACATGATATGGCAGTCACGTTGGTTTTGCATAATCAAACAACTATTTCTCTGAAACCGTATAACCGATCAATACTCAACTTTGCAGTTATGATCCACTGCCCTTGCTGCATACATTTGACTTAAATATGATGTCCATTAGTCACGTGATGTGGCAGCCACATTGGTTTCAAGGAAAATATTTGAAAAGCCCCTCTCCTCATAAATTTTAATTTTGAAATTTTACACGATGAATCTAGACCACCTTAACGCACAGGCACACGCACACATGCACACGCATTGCAATATTCTGGCATCCCTTTGGGGCGATAGTCGATCGTGTTTCCAAGTCGAGGCATGTTTCAATAGGTCGAATACATATGGCATCTGAGACCCCGTGAGGCGAAGTTGGGGTGATTATCTTCCCTTCATCAGCATGCAAATTTAGATATCTTCCCTTAATATGCATGCAAAGTTTTGGGCTGCTAGGTTTCATGGTGTTGGAGTTATGGAGGACACTCACACACATGTGCACACAGAAATTTATTATTATAGACCATCATTATCATTATGCCATCATCATAGGACTGAATAGTTGGTGGTTATAATTTTTTTTTCTAACTTCCAGTAGGTGTGCCCCACAAAATGCCATGATAAGCTATCTATACACCTTTCACACGGAGTTTGTCTCAGGCAGAAAAACCACTGGAGGGAGAGTGGGGGCAAATGAAGTCGCTACAACCTTCGTTGTATGACCCTAAATCCACCTGGCAAGTTTGGTTGAGATGGGATAAGTAATGAGCTAATGCATCGTAATCAGACAGACAGACAGACAGACAGATTGCACATTTTAGTATGATTGCTTCATCCTGGGGCTGTGTGTTACATTTGAGCTTCTTTCCTCTCCTGAGTGTTCATCATGGTGTGTACAATCTCTCAAAAGTTGTATTAAGCTTGCTGTTCCATCTCTTTGTATTCACTTGTTGGGGTTAAAGGTCCCATGCTATATTTTGAAGAAAGGTAAACTTTTGATTTTGTCCCATTGCTTATCTTCTCCCTGGTCTCATCGAGTGAAGGGGTTGTTACGTTTGCTCATCAGAAACCTTTGCCTGGAACTGCCTTAGACAATCAATTTTATAGATTGTGAGACATCCGTAAGTAACCCTCAGTGAGAAATAAACGACTCTACTAATAGCGCATCATTAGCATATCATTTCATCAGTAGCATATCAAAAAATATCATTATTTTGCCATTATTTGTTATTGTTTGATTATTTATCACGCATTGTCATTCTTGAGCACTTTTCTATTTCCATCGTCGTAAAGCACTCAAGATCTTATCTTTGGGATTGTTTTGCAAGGAGAGAATTTTCAGCATTTGTATTCTCATTTCTCATATTACTTTGCACGTGTATGCAATGTTCAAAGGTTGAACTTTATGTTTGGTGGAATTGGTTCAACAAAAGCATCCACAGGATGGCTCTCACAATGCAAACGGATGCATCGGCATGATTGCTGGTGAGAAACATTTGAATCTGGTTCAAACGGGATCTGCCCGCTCTCCAAAGAGCTTTACCATTTCGAAATATCTACCTGATGAACACTGTGATAAAGAGGAAATGTCATCAGGTTTGGTAGCAAGAGCCCATAAATGGTAGAATATAATTGATAATTTCAGCATAAAATTAGCCATCTGTGTGAACAGAAAGAGAAAGCAAAACAAATAAATAAAATACCTTAAAATCTGAAATGGTAATTGATCCGCCATCAATAAAAGAGAAGCTGACGATTCAGGCATTATCCTTCATCGGGGCAAAAGAGAAAGTCCCATAAAACGTCCCAACTTGTGCAAGCACACAGCTTGCTGGACGTTGTTATTACTTGCTTTTAAAATATCAAAATTAAATCATGGGATTCTATAAAACTTGACACCCTTTGATAACTGCTTTCAGTGTATGATTGTTTTATGTTGATAGTGTGTGGCTTGTTACCTCCACCAGCATCTACTTTGTATTGTGTACAGCCCAAAGTAACCTATTAGAAAGAGCCCTGGTTTCCAGACTTCACCCACTATGTGCCGAAAAAGATGTTTTCTCCAAGGCTTGGGGCAACGGACCCGAATCTTACACCGCTTGTGAAGTTCTGTGATTGCGATTCAAGCTTTGGAAAAAAAAACTTTCTCCCACAGTGAAGCGATTCCCTGATTGTCCTTTTTGGTCCCAATTGTAGCCTTCTTGATTCATTGGTCATTTTGATTTCCTGCAGTACCAGTGAAATGTGCTGTCAATGCTCCTTCCATGCTCAAGGTCCTGCTTCTTCTTCACGTGATTGATTGATGGATGGAAGGACACGTCTCCTTTTAGTCATACTGTACTGTAGTAACACCCGTTCCCTCTGGGAGTGAAAAAAGGTGCTGATACGCCCCGCCGCTCCCTGCATGGGTCAGTGGTTAAACCACTTGCACTATTCTTCATGTACAGCCAAAAATCGCAAGTCGGTTCCCCATTCTCGCCAGTGTCGGGGAAGTCAGAGGGGATTCTTTTGTGCCAATGACCTGTTCCTGGGTACCCTGAGCACTTATGCAAAATTTGGTGGAAATTGGCACAGGCATTTTCGATTCTACAATGATCAGACATGCACACATACATACATACATACATACATACATACATACATACATAGCCTTATTTTAGTATGATTCACTGAGGCCTGTGCTAATTGTACTTACCAATTCAATTATCAAATACAATTAATTGATTCATTTCATTCTTGGAATTACCTTGATGACCTTCGATTGGACACCCCTACCTCAAGCTGCATCTGAGGCTGCCGCACCTATCCTCTTCACTTGCTATTACACTACAGTATCATGTACAGCAAACTTGTGTGTACAATGTGTCTACCGGCAAAAGTATTGGGACAGCACACCGAAACTCAAAATGATCTCTCTCAATGCAAAGCCGCATGTGCTTTCTAAAGGTTTGCAGAAGATATCAGAACTCAGTTGCAATCAAGATGTCATGAGGTGAAGTGCTGACCGACCTTAATCGTGGAATGGTTATTGCAGGTTGGAGGTTTATGGCATTCCTGTCACATTGAGCCTTCCCACGGGTAATACCCTGAGGCAATGAAGGACAACAGGTCGTGCTAATGTTGAAAATAGGAAAGGCAGGTCAAAGTTATTGACAAATCAAGACAGCATAACCTTAAAACATGGAATGGCTCATTATCATGCCTGCGAGCGAGCAACATTTGGTGCAAATTGTTAGTGACATTGACACCCATCAAGGGGTTGATTGAATGATTTTCAAATAAGAAACCCGCATAATTACCCTCGCCAGAGGAGAGTGTATTGCATTTGGGTCTGTTTGTTTGTTTGTTTGTTTGTTTGTTACTTGTAAAATCGAAGATTTTTGAAGTATATTGGTCAGTGTCTGTTTGTCAATCAACTGCAGTTCACAATTCTAAACCGATCGTCATGAAACTTTGCCAAGTTATAGAAGTTGTCTCAACTGAGAAGCCTATTGATTTTGAGGTCAAAGGTCATCTTAAGGTCAGATTTCTAAAATCGTCATTTTTCATCCTATTAACTTGAACGTTGAACAATATTAGCACAGTCCATCACTGAATTGGAAAACCAACTATTTTTGAGGTCAAAAGGTCAACTCAAGATCAAACTTCTAAAATCATCAAATTTCTTCTGAAAATGGTCAATTTTCATCCGATTCACCTGAAAATTAAGCTGCAATTGCATCGTGCATCACTGAATTTGGAAACCAACTATTTTAAGGTCAAAGGTCAACTCAAGGTAAAACTTCTAAAATCATCAATTTCAATCTAAAAAATAATAAATTTTCATCAGATTGACCTGAGCTTTGATTATGATTATCAATTTTAATCTTCATGAACTGGACAATTTGATGTTTCCATGGCAACCTTTGTCGAGGGAGGGTGGGTGGATTGTTCAAGTATTGTGCTCTGTATGACATCTTTTTCTTTTTTGTTTGTTTGTCTGCACAGAACTTTAGTGTTCTCTGCAACCGCTTGTTGGATTGAGAGAAAATTTTCACCATCAGAGCGACTACTCGTGCAGAATATTTCAATGATAATTTTGACATCATAGGTCACGTGGTGTGGCAGCCATGTCGGAAAAACATTAAAAACCTCTGGACCTCTGTATCTCTGAAGCTGCACTAAGGAAAAAAATTAAAACTTGGCACACAGCATGTACTCCTCATGGGGAATAAGTGTGATTTTTTTATGGAAATAAATGATGGCTTACATGTGCACGTCATTCGTTTTTTCGAGATCAGATCCAAGATTGTTGACTGGCGGCCATTTGGTTACTTGCACAATTTTGCCCAATCATACGCAATCTTCCATGTCACCATAACCACTCAAATCAGTTGTGTATACACATAAATCTTGTACATATTGGCTAGCCCTTTAACTCAGTACAGAAAAATTAATAAACCAAGAAGCTATTACATTTTATGTCTTTTTCTCCTTCTTTAATATGTGTGTGGAGCATTGTGGGTTTGTCGGTCGAGATAAATACCATGCTTTAAAAAATGTACCTTTTTGTTTCCAAGTGAAAGTATAGTAAAATTAATGTGGTGGCAGCAGTACCTTATGAAGCTTGGCGAGCCACCGTAGTGGTGTTTGTATGCACAGATATACCTGGTGGTGCCCATCTCTTCCGGTCCAGGTTTTTTCTAAGCAGCCAATGCAACAGAGTTTTGAGAAAGGCAGCCGTCACAAACTTTTCACTTCTCGTTATGATTATCACATAACAAGATAAATATTGTTTGAAAGGCCTTGCATACTTTGTTTGATTTAGATGAGCCTTAGGTACTTTAACTCCAAACTTATAATCTAGTGTGTATCCTTCACAGTGTATTTCCTCGTGAGCTTCGTGAAGTGTTTGCATCTTGGCGGCAGCAATGTGGCGGCCGTGGGCGCCACGATCTGAGTGAGCGCCTCGTCGTTGCCTCCCTCTTCCTGCGTTTCCTGTGTCCTGCCATCATGTCCCCAAGCCTGTTTGGTTTGACCCAGGAGTACCCAGACGAGCGCACAGCTCGAACACTCACACTCATTGCCAAAGTCATCCAAAACCTCGCCAACTTCACAAAGTGAGTGTTGGATGTCCGGCCTTCAGATATACTCAACCCTCATGTTTGCAGTTGTTGGCTTATTCTCTTCAGTCCAAAGCTGTTAACTCCTGGACATAATTCCACTTACTTTTGCCATCCATAATTCCTTGACTTCCAACTGCTTTACCTGCACACGCTATTTTTTGTTGTGCTCTCACACTCTGCACTTACACCCCTATCTGTCCCTCATTTCATATTTCCTCAACCAATGTCACCTTTCCTTATTCCATGGCAGATTTGGAAACAAGGAGGACTACATGGCCTTCATGAATGACTTTTTGGAAAATGAGTGGGGAAACATGAAGCAGTATCTGCTGGAAATGACCAACCCAGATTCAGGGCCTCACTCTGAGAGCTTTGATGGTTACATCGACCTAGGCCGAGAGCTCTCCTTCCTCCACATCCTACTTTCAGAACTCCTCACTCAAGGAGATGCGGTACGTAGCCAAGGACATGGGGATACCCTGCAGTCTAATTCTACATCACAAACTGAGCACCGTTTTTAAGTTACGGTGACAATATAATTGCCATTGAATTATTCAAAGCAGGTGCACAGCTCAGCATTATTCTGCCAGTTCAGACATTGTTGAGGAAGAAGTGTGGTTACTCCAAGTAATAAACCTTCCACAATGTTAAGTATAAAATGTGGAGTATTTTTAATCTGAAATATGTGCAAATTCTGTCAACAAATCAACTGTGTTACTCTCGACCTGTTTATGCTGAGCAGTTGTGTGTAGCTTCTCAATAACAGCATGGTGAATTAACAGGGTCTCGTTGAGTTTGAAAAGGACATTGCAATAGGTGCTTCTGCAGCGTCCTTCCTTCAAGATGAAAAACTAGAAATATGTCGACCATGTCTCTTGTGTCTCCATACTGAAATCCACGATAACATTGAGCAAGTTTAGTGCAATACGACCATTTTCCCCCAGATACAAGTGCAAAATACGACAAGTAACAGAAGCAGTCATTTTGACTTGTTAGCATTTCTAACCTTTGGTGGCAGGCCTTCTGTTGATCCAGCTTGGAATAGTGGACCGTGGACTTTGTGTGTTGCTCACTCCCGCATGCATCTTCCGTGTGCATAAAGTACAGGAATGTCTGCTGGCGACGGCACCCATTATCTTGCAGATGAAGACTGATTAAATTGTATGCAAGGTTGTTAAAAGAGACTATTTGGACTGTCTTGCCTCTGTTGTTATCTCTATCCCTTTCATTGTGTATTCTTTCTGTAATTTTTTTTTTTAATCCTGCATAAAAATGGTGACCTTAGTCAGATTGTACTACACCAGGGCTCAAAACAGATCAGACCAGAAGCAAGCAGAATACCAACAAAACTACCGCAGTGATGTGGCGAGTGAAACAGATGTCCTTTGATGGTGTTTCGTGATGTACGACCAGAGGCTACCAAAGGCTTTGTGTTGATTGCTAACCATTAAACACCGTCCATACATTAGTAGTTACGTAGGTTGTGTGAAAAAGACTGTGCTTAGAGCAGCAAGAACAACAACAACAACAACAACAATAAAACTCCAATGGATGTAAGCTGAAGAGGAAGCCTTTGTTCTTTTTGAGATGTTTATCTAATTACTGGCGTTTTCAAACAACCCTTGTCGACCCAATTTCAGGCCATCAAGCCTTGATCTTGCAAAATGCTTTAATGAGAGAGAATGCAAAATGCTACGAAATGCACATTGAGGAATCCTCGCCAAATCGTGTAGAATCTGGCATTTGGATTAAACGCGGCTCTTGTACCCGGTATTTAAGGGATTCTCTTTTTGGCCAAGTGCTATATTAATTGTGGCCTTCTCTTATTTATTTATTTTTTGCCAAATACACAGAAGGAAAGAAGTGCAGAAGGTTTTTCATCCAACATGATGAAATTTTACTTGCATTGTATGGTGACTCCATTCCGTGCACTGTCGCATATTTCTGAAAGCCCGCACTATAGCTGCAGTTTCATTACTGTTGCCATTTTCATGAGTGCACCCATCGTAACTATCCAGTGATCCATGACAGCTGGCATACCATTTCCATTAGTGACATGGGGCATCCTTTGGGAAGAAAAGACGGTCAGATAATTGCCTCATTTGTGCACGCACTGCCGCAGTGGCAGAACTAGCCTCAACTCACAATTTCTGCTGGTACTGCGATACCACAAAGCCGGGCTGCATCCTTGGATGGCGATCAGACCTGTTAATAAGGCATGGCCACCTCTCTCTATCCCCTCTCCCCTCCTCCTTAAAGCCTCCCTCTCCCCCCCCTCTCTCTCTTCCCCTGCCCCTCTCTCTTTCCCTCCCATCTTTCTCCCCTCCTTCCCTCTTCTCACCCCTCTCCCTCTCATTCCCCCCTCTCCTTCCCCCTACACCCCTACCCTGACCTTCACCGTACATCTCCTTTGCCCTGGCTCCCCCTCTCCTTCCTTCCTCTCCTTCCTCCCTCGTCCATCCTTCTATTGATTGATTACTTCAGTTAATTGTTCATGACGACATTGCTGAGGATCTGTTGGGATATGCAGAGCAGTATACAGGTTGCCATGTAAGCTCTTCATTTTACGCCGAGTTTTCCATGCTGATGGTGCATGTAGCTTGCTTTAATTTGGAGTGGGGTACCGACTGATTTGATACCACCTGAGAGAAAAACACAAAATTGCACTTACTGGTGGAGATTTGGCAATTTAATAGCCACTGATGTTTCCCAACATCCTGCAAAGAGGATGAAACACAAATGAAAAACTTATCAACCCAATTGCATGTTGCACCCTGGGAAAGTGATTTCAAAGCCTAAAATCCACCCAAAAACGTCGTGTTGATTGACTTTTGGCAATACTGTCTGATCACTTCACATTCGTGATAATTGCCTGTGAAAGACTCTCCATTTTCCTCCCTACCGCTCTCCCACCCCCACCCCTTGTCTTAGACTCTTGCAGCCAAACTTGGTCCTCTGCCACGGATTCTGGGTGACATCAGTGCAGCGCTCGCTTCAACGAGCCCTCCCGCCCCACCTGCACCCCCGGTGTCTGTGCACAAGCCCGGCACGGCATGCCGAGGCTTGTTGATAACAGGAGATCGGATTGTGAGTGGGCTCGCCATCAGCAGCATGAGCTTGGCTTCAGGCCTCCATCGTATAGTGGAAGATGGAGATATGGCCAGGTGAGATACACTGTCAAGCAATAGGACGGTAGAACTTGGTTAAATTGGTGGCATAAATTGGGTCGATGGGATCTATTTTTGTTGGCACAAGGAAACTGAATCAATGTAATGTGGAGTAGGCAAGCATTGATCTCCTTTGTGCATATCTGGCAGTCCCATTGTGGCCACAAAGCTGAACAAGTCAGGATTCATCGTAATTGTTTTAACACAAGCGCATCCAAGCCAATAAAACATTTAATTCTGAATGTCGATTGCATTAACATGTTCTTCTGCTAATGAGGAATTCACAATATTAATGACAGGATATTGTCAAATGTTGCTCACTGGTCATAAAAGTAGATTTTGAGCACCAAGTGCCAGTAATTATTGTATTCCCAAATGTGAATTTTATTTCTCGATTGTGCACAAGGGCAATTTTGTGATGGAGGAGCGATTGATGCGATAGATGTATGAGAATTGAGAGATAATATGGTTCTAAAATTGAACTCCTTAAAGATAGCAAAGGAATATGCACTTGAATCATATGTACAAGTTACTCTCCGAGCCTCAGATACAGGATAACACAAGAATGG
Organism: Eptatretus burgeri; assembly: GCF_056783735.1. NCBI lineage: Eukaryota > Metazoa > Chordata > Myxini > Myxiniformes > Myxinidae > Eptatretus > Eptatretus burgeri. The sequence continues at coordinate 60,800,595 of NC_140974.1, forward strand.
CTCTTTGTCACCGCCTTCTGTAGTTACGGCAGATCCATTGATATCTGAGGTAAGCGCACGGTGGCCAATTAACATACCAATTGTATCCTTCTGGATGGTGGTCATTGTTCATTTTGACTCGATATGAGCCATACTACAACGGCTGATGCCCAGAACATAATTATAGAGAGTGGTGGCGGTGCAGTGGGCCAAGACACTGTAATGCAGGATGCTGAAAGCAGCAGCATTAAAGATTTGGATTATAATACCGTGTTCGCACACATAATCCCTAGAAGCAAGCCATTATTAATTACTGACAATTATGATCCATAGTAATGTTCAAACATTCGCATGAAAATATTTGATATAGCTCAGGCAGCAAGGAGCAAATTATCGGGCATCACGAGATGGCATCACGGTCGACCACGTGACCACCGTTGCCATGATAATTGCCACGACAGCACACACACACACACACACACACACACACACACACACACACACACACACACACACACACACACACACACACACACACACACACACACACACACACACACCGAGCTACGTCGGGCCAAATGCTTACACTGTGTTCACACAAATTTAAGTCATACCACAAGCCCAAAGATCTCAGATGTATTATTTAGTGTGGAGCTTTGACGTTCTCACTTAGATTTGCACACATCTCGGCTCTCGAAGCTTCAGATTTAGTCTGAAGTTGTTTCAGAAATGGCATTCGTTTCTGGAAACTAAGTGAGTCTCGTGAAAACTACCACGTCATGAATGGAGCGTCATTAAAGAAAATATATGTTGTTGTTCATCTTTCGGCTGCTCCCGTTAGGGGTCGCCACAGTGGATCATCCGTTATGATCCGCATACTGATTTGGCATAGGTTTTACGCCGGATGCCCTTCCTGACGCAACCCTGGTCCCCTCTTATGACACAGGGATAAGGATTGGGTTTCGCCATGATTCTGGGATGCCCTACACCCTCTCATAGCGTGGCCCAGTGCAGAGGTCCCGTCCTCAAGAGATCCTCCAACCTAAGCCTCCGAGTCGCCGGATTACAGGCGCACGCCACTACGCCCGGTTCATTAAAGAATATATATATATATATATATATATATATATATATATATATATATATATATATATATATATATATATATATATATATATATATATATATATATATATATATATATATATATATATATATATATATATATATCCCAGGTAGCCTTGACCTTCAGAGATGTGGTAATTTCGATATACTGTACTTGATAAAATCGATAACTGTGAATGAATGAAAAGAATGCTGATGATGTCAAAGTCGGCGTTTGATAAATTGATTCGAAGTTGATACATTTTACTCCAAAGGTCAGTCCTTTATTGTGCTGTTCATCAAAGCTCAATGGTGGTTTGTCAGAAGAAAAAGAAGAACTTACTTAATCCATCGTTTTACTGGCAGTGCAACACAGTCTGACAGGTGCACACCAAACACCTCTTAAAACAGCAACATTCTGGTTTGTCTCCCTTTTCTGGTTGTTTCGGTGTTGAGATTGCACAATGCAACAAAACAATAGAAATTGGAAATGACAAGGTGTTTGCAAACACTGTTGATAGCATTTACCTTTTTGACAAGTTCTGCTAACTGCCATGTACCACGAGTTCTGCTTTTTCTCCGATTATATTGATGATAAACAATCCTTTAATTACTGTATTTACATATTAATTTTGAACGTATTAGTCATGAAGCCACCATCAATTATAGTCAGTCTTGGTCCAATTCACGAGACTACATTTTCAGACCACATTGTTGTTCATTGCCAAATATTTGTCAGTTACCTTTTTCTTTGGAAACTGTGACTGGTATTTTTGCTGCTATTTAAAAACCTGTTAACGGCTACCTTTCACCTCCATCCTTTCTCAGTGGAGTCACTCGCCTACCATCACCGACACAAGAGAATCGTGAAGCTTTCTTCGTAACGCGTCCCGAACCGCCACCATTACCCTCTCCACCCGCACCACACAGCCACCCTCCCTCTGATCGTGATGGTGACGTGGGTGGTGGAAGCAGCAGTAGCCTCCACAGTGGTGGTGCTGACCTTGGTTCAGCCGATGAGAGCACTGGGCCAGGTGGGAAGCCATGGCCTAAAGCAGGATGGTCACAAACTTCTGGTGGTGGTTTGGCTCGCAGACCTGAACAGCTTGCATTGACCATGGCAGAGGTTGGCAGGTATGGAATCAATGGTTCGTTCTGGTCCAACAACCCTTCCCTATTTTCCCCCCATCTTACACCTGTAATTTTACTTCCCCTTCCCTAGGGATATTGGCCTCTCAGTTGCACCACCACCCCTGCTTCCGTTGTCCTTTCACAATCCGCTGTTTCAACTCGGCCTGCCGCCCGACTGCACCCGCGGCTCTACGTCCGGGTCGGTCACCGAGGGGACGTCTGGCCTCCGAGCCCCATTGCTCGATTTTCCTGCTGGCGATGGTGTCGGGTGAGCTTCTAGCTCAACCCAACCAGAAAACTTCACGCTAACTACTAACTTAACCGTTTCTTCTTGGCTTACTGCCCAACAAATGGAAGAAACTTGTGTACCACCTAGGTGGAGACACCTTTGTACAATATTTTCACATTACAATAGCCTCCTTCTCAAGCCATCATAATTTGGCTGTGACACCCTCCCTCTTGCTGTCCTCACTTTCCAGCACGGGGTTCACAGCTGGTGAGGAAGCTAACCGTGGTGGCGAGTATGCACGCCGGCAGACATTGCCCGACAAAAACCCCCCAATTGTCGCAGCTCGTTCACGCCGCCCTGAGCCACCATCACTTTGTCTTGGGCCAGGCACCACTTTAGCATCGTGTGCTGCATCCGGCCGTGTGCAGTGGGATGGGCCCAGTGTTGCTGAGGTGAGAAAGATTGAGGTAAATACTAATGTGGGAGAAATGGGGAAAGAGAAGGAAGCGATTGAATGGCACATAATTTACAGTTTGTGGTTGATGGAAAGAAAGACAGTCTCAATGCTATTGCTGAGACCTGCAGTTTATGGTGGTGCAGGGTGGATTTCCAGTGGGAGCTGGTGGAGCCAGACCTCGGCAACAATCTGCCCCCTCATATGGGGACAGTCCTGGCAGCCGTACCCGCACGGTATCCACTCGTCAACAGGTACGTTCTTGTCCCGTTTCCCATTTTCCTCATTTTGTCTGTTAACCCTTTGCCCTGAACTTGGTGCTTGGTACCTGAACAAAACGAAAAGGTCAGTTCATTATTGTCGTTGCATCCATTTTTGATCATCCACATAGCCGTTATGGATTGCAGGACAGTTCATTTGGTGGTGTATTCAACTCCATCTTGGCATCCTTATTTTTGCTTTTATAATTGGGAAGAGAAATGGAGTAGGTTCACATCGAGACCGAGTTGAAAATATATGGATGATCATTTTGTGATATTTCGAGCATAACGACAGTTCCTGCCACTTTGCCTGAATATTGTAACCACAGTTACCATGATGGTGGTTGAAACTCCATGCCAGGGAAGAGACAATCCCAAATCCACTCACTTCCTGCATTGTGTTTAAGTGATTCAGGGTTCCAAAATACATGTGTTGTACTGAAATTAAGAGGTGTTGCATACAATCTGACAACACCGGCAAAAAAAGGAGTTGCCATCCCATTTTAATTCATTCACAAAATGCCACCACGTGTGTTAGGAATGTAAAGCATGGATTATCAAGTTTATTTCAAAGCTGTCTCCTTTGCAATCAACCTGGGTAGCCACATCTCGTTGTGAGGAACTTTCATCAGGGACTTTGTGGTCTGATCGAGTTGAGAGATGGGAGATTAAAATAAGCATGCTTGTTCATTGTAGTTGTGGGGGGGGGGGGGTTGGGGGTGGGGAATGGTGAATGGAAACTTTTTTTTAAGTTGTGGGCAAAAAAAAAAGGTCAGTGACCCTCCGTCCACAGACTTGTTGATCACCTTTTATGATGCATGGTGTATTATACTTCAAAGTCAAAATAAATTTGCGTCATTTCGATACGCACACGCAAAATGGTGCTCCATATTTGGAGCATTACATAACACAGAAAGGTACGCCATCGATTTTAAAAAGGGACTACCCCATCCACTTTCACTCACTTGATGTCAGGATCTCACCCTTCCTTGAAAAGTGGGCTCTTGTGTGCTGCTGCATTGGATACATATTGAACTCCGGCTCTGGACTGCCTCCAGGAACCTGCTTTATTTGCACAGGAACCTACTTTATCAGCACATATTTTGATCGAAGGATGTTTTTGTTTTTTTTAACCGAACCATTTCATTTTTCGAGTAAGGTATTTTTGATCTGGCCATGTTATGTCGACCAAACCTGTTTTGTTTGTCGAATATTTGGATTGATCTCCACAATGGGCAAAAATTATCTCGGTAATGCCATCATAGTGTCCTGCTAAATAAAATCGACCTGTCCCGTCACTGGCCACCATCAATCTCACCTGCGCAGGCCTCAGTGTCCGCTCCGTCGCTTTCACCGGCCGAACGCACAGCGAGCTGGCTTATGAATGTGCAGTGTGAAGATGGTGAGCCCATGGAGCGGTGGCATGCAGAGCGGGTGAGCTGACCTTGCAGCAAAATGTCTGAGCTGCACAAACATTGCCGATGCTTGAACACTCCCGCTGTATTATGCTGTTCTTGTGTTAGCGTGCTGATTAATTATTACTTCATTGTTTTTTTATTTGTTGTGGTTGTGATACAATTCTCATTGTTTGTTACAACCATTGACATTATGTACACATGGGGGAAACAGTTAAGTATGCCTACAAAAATCATACTGTTTTGCAGAAAAAAAAAAATTCAATCTAGTTCTAAAAAAATTTCAAACGTCAATGAAGGAGCCGTCTATGCACAGGCTGTGTTTTAAATTAATCACTAGGCCAAGGCAATTTTGCACACCCAGCACGCACTGCATAGGAGTGTCAACTAGAAAAGAAAAAAAACCCACTTTCACCTGATCAAGACTTGGAGAAGGTAACTGTATAATTGTGTAATCCATTGGTGGACTGTTAGTATGGCATGTAGAAGACTTTGTGAAGCCTAAAGATGGCACTTATTGGGACTAGCAAAGAACCAGTCCTTGGAGACGAGATAACAATAATAATTGCATTATATATAGCACCTTTTGCCTGTGGATACAAGGCAGAGAGAGAGAGAGAGAGAGAGAGAGAGAGAGAGAGAGAGAGAGAGAGAGAGAGAGAGAGAGAGAGAGAGAGAGAGAGAGAGAGAGAGAGAGAGAGAGAGAGAGAGAGAGAGAGAGAGAGAGAGAGAGAGAGAGAGAGAGAGAGAGAGAGAGAGAGAGAGAGAGAGAGAGAGAGAGAGAGAGAGAGAGAGAATGGGAGAGCGTCCACGTGGAAGGGGATAAATATGTCTTCAGGTACTTTTGAAAACATTCAACTGTTGTATTTCTCATTGAAATTTGGAGTTTGCTCCAAAGTCTTGAGACAATTGATTGAAAGAAACGATAGCTTGCATTTTTGTGCAATTTATGTATAAGGGAAGGAGCTGTTGTAGATGAAATGAGTAGGGCGTTCTCTGCTGTGTAATTCCCCCAGAATTACGGATGGGATCATTTCCCCAAAATTGCAGATTATACAAGAGAGTTCATAGAACACCTTTCCTGACACAGTCTTGAGCAAAAAGAAATGGGAAGGGTGTTGAAAAAAATCACACATTGAAAACGGTCAAACACTTGGAACATGTAATTCAATCCTGAGAAATCTCCTCTCTCTCTCTCTCTCTCTCTCTCTCTCTCTCTCTCTCTCTCTCTCTCTCTCTCTCTCTCTCTGTCTCTCTGTCTCTCTGTCTCTCTGTCTCTCTGTCTCTCTGTCTCTCTGTCTCTCTGTCTCTCTGTCTCTCTGTCTCTGTCTCTGTCTGTGTCTCTGTGTCTCTGTGTCTCTGTGTCTCTGTGTCTCTGTGTCTCTCTGTCTCTGTCTCTGTCTCTGTCTCTGTCTCTGTCTCTGTCTCTGTGTCTCTGTCTCTGTCTCTGTCTCTGTGTCTCTGTGTCTCTGTGTCTCTGTGTCTCTGTGTCTCTGTGTCTCTGTGTCTCTGTGTCTCTGTCTCTGTGTCTCTGTCTCTGTCTCTGTCTCTGTCTCTGTGTCTCTGTGTCTCTGTCTCTGTCTCTGTCTCTGTCTCTCTCTCTCTCTCTCTCTCTCTCTCTCTCTCTCTCTCTCTCTCCCTCTCTCTCTCTCTCTCTCTCTCTCTCTCTCTCTCTCTCTCATAGACTATGAGGCCGTGGCCTCACACGGGGGAAAAGGGGCAAGGGAGGGCAAAAATTATCTTTGTAATTGTGTACCATGTAGTGCCAAGTGGTGGTGGTGGTAGAGGATGTTATAATTTTTTTTTTTTTTACCTGGGCAACGCTGAGGTTAAAGTACTCTTCACATGGGTAAATTTGTCCTCCTTCCCTTCTCCCTCCGGTCCCCAACAAAAAAATGAAGGGGCCTGTCAAAGCCTGTCATCGTGTGTGAGATTTCTAGCAGGAAGGGACATCAGGACGAATGGGGAGCAAGAGGTGGGAGCGGGATGTGAGTACGGGGAGGGGGTGTGGGTGAGGGGTTAAAGCACTCTATGTACAGGTAAATTTGTCTTCCTTTCCTTCTCCTTCTCACCCCAAATTTTTGGCAAGCATGACGACTAATTGGTCCATCAGTGAAGCAAAATTGGGATCCCCCTCCCCTAACCATACATTTTGGAGACTATCATTTTATATGGCTTAATGGTTAGGGTCTTGGGATCCTAGGATCCTGAGTTCAAATCCCACTCAGCTGTTGAATTAACACCAGGTGGGTTGACTCTACCTGTCATCCTTCCGAGGTCGGCAAAATGAGTGCCAACTTGCTGGTATACTGTGTGGGAGTGGTGACCCGTCCAAGATTGTGCTCAATAGCCAAGGAGTCTGCTTCAGCAGCACCAACACTGCACAGAGTATGGTCCCAATGGATGGATGGATAATATATATATATATATATATATATATATATATATATATATATATATATATATATATATATATATATATAACACCAAAAACCTTCCCGTGCACATCATGACTAGTTGACCACCATTTTTCAACTCATTCTGTCCTGCGTTTCAGGAGTGCATATCCTATAATTCAAACAAACAGACACGCAAACAAATGCTTCTTGAATGACGAACAACTCCACTGGTGAAATTGGATATCAACTTGGCTTCCACCAGACTGTTATCGACAGATTGGCTCGCAAACATCCACAAGCCAATGATGTTAAAGACAGGTCTTGATCTGGCCGACTCAAGGTGACCTCTAAACAAAGGAAATGGAACTTACAACAGGCTTGTGAGATATATATTATTTTTGTCACAAGTATAGTGTTGCAGCATGAATGGAATTCCTTTGGAGGTTATCCATGAGAACTGTCCAGAACTGGCTTTGTGTTGCTGATTATGAAGCCAGCAAACCGATAAGACACCGCCTTCACACCCCAGAACACAAAGCAGCTCACATGGCATTGTGCTTGGCATGTCAACAGTGGAATATCACTTCCTGGAGGTTGATCCATTGGTCTGATGAGAGCCAATTTTTTCTGCACAAGACTGATGGTAGAACTCTGGTTTGGCGGCAAATTAACACGGCCAATACACTCAAGAACATTGCAGAGTCCATCCATTTTGTGGTGGATCCATTATGATATATGACTGCCTGTTACGTTTGACAACCTGACCTTGTCACTGTGCAGTGTAACCCGTCAGGCGAAAAGTACTGTAGGGACATCTTGGATCGGGTTGTTATCCCACATTTTGACAACCACCCAGTTCTCCCAAGACCTGCATTCATGGAAGACAATGCCAGACCCCATCGTTCTCATTCATTTACCAACTTCATGTGAAAAATATGCCGCCAGCATGGAATTCTGATTTAAATCCAAGAGAGCACGTTTGAGACATTATTGGGTGTATAATGAATAAAATGACCCTCCTGTGCAGACTCTGGAACAGTCGGATGCTGCTTTACACTGGGAATGGCGACTCCCTTTGGAGTCTCTCCGATGGCTTCTTCGGGAGCTGAGGAGGAGGTTTGCAGCAGTCATTCGTCCTAATGGTGCTTACACCCATTATTGACCTTGTTATACATTCATTCAGTTGTGACATCATTGGATGTCCTTATTGACTGTTCTTGAGTACTACATGAAGGGATGTGTTATCAGCAGCCCCATCCTAACGTCAGCGTATTCTTTTGGTGTAAAACAGTGTCACTCCAGACATCCTCACTTTGTGATGAAAACCAACAATCCTCTGAATTAGCATATGCTCAAGTCATTTGTCAAACATATACTTTATTAATATATGGTTCTTTGTTTGATAAATGTAACACTGTCTGGATAATTTTCTTGGCTATTGCTATGGTATGATTGAGAAAAATGCAGCCCATGCTCAACTTTTTTCCATGTGTATATTGAACATGCCTGATGTTGGCTTAATGGTTAGGGTGGTGGGCTTAGGATCCTAGGATCCTGAGTTCAAATCACACTCGACTGTTGAATTAATACCAGGTGGGCTTGACTCTGCCTGTCATCCTTCCGAGGTCGGCAAAATGAGCGCCAGCTTGCTGGTATCCTGTGTCGGAGTGGTTACCTGTCCAAGATTGTGCCCAATAGCCCAGGAGACTGCTGAGGCAGCACCAACACTGCACAGAGTATGGTCCCAATGGATGGATGGATGGATGGATGGATGGATGGAAGAAGTATATTGAATTAGTTGTTAGACCAGCAATGCTGGCTTTGTTGCTGCAGAGTGTAGAGCAAGTTATCCAGCAAACTATCAAGTTTGAAACCCCCATGCAGGGCTACTCAGTTACGAGCTTCCTGAGTTATTTCCTCATCGGGAGGTGCTTTCTGGTTAGGTTTTATCGTGCCAATTTTCCTTGAGGATATGTTAAGGTAGCTGCCATTACTTGGTGGCTTTAAGGATGCCAGATCTCACAACATCCTTTAAAACATGTCAGCATCACCAACACAAGTATGAGGTTGTCCATCCTCTCAAGCAAAGCGAGTTACGAAAGGAAAGCGAGAAAACATTCGCCTCATCTCCAAGAGACATGCCAGGCGTCGACCAGATATTTCTGCTATTCTGCCTCAAAATTATTTGATACTTCGTTTGAAGGAAATTGAGAATTCCCAAAGCCCTTACCCCAACCAGGGGGTTTTAGTGATGGTTTGACGTGAATGTGCCATTTAAAAGCTTTACTATAATTTTAACAACTTTTAAAAATACGATTTATTTTTCAACTTGTTGGTGTACGGCTCTCATTATTTATTTATTTATTTATTTATTTATTTTATTCTACCTTCCAAGCCGATGAGCAAGTGAGGGGTGTTTTTTTTTTTTTTTTTCATTGTCATCCGCTGTTGAGAGAAGCAAATGGGTCAATTAATTTGCAGGGATTGCCACAAGTTTTGTCCTACCTGTGAAAGGACTTCATCTTCAACTGGAGGAGGGGTTTATTATCCCCATGGTTTTTGAAAAGAATGGGGGGAATATTGGAATTGGCTCCGTCCGTCTGTCCATCACACTTTCTCCTCCTCAAGGATTGTGCAGAAATTCACCAAACCTGGTAGTTTTGATCACCACTTGGCAAGAAGGTGCAATAACAGTATCATTTATATTTTTGGCCCCACCCCGGGGTGGGGGTCAAAAGGTGAAATACCAAAAAATGCAATTATGGGCACATTTTACACATTTTTAAAAATTAAACTTGGTACGTGCAATCAAGATTGGGGGACGCATGAAATATGTATCAATTTTTTGGACTTGACCCACGGTTCATACCTCAGGGTTGGGGACTTAGGGTCACAGGGGTCAGAACAAAAAAAACAACTCTAAATTTGATATTGGGTCATTTCTAGTGGACCTTTTTGCCATCTTTAAATTTTGCTTTTGGTGGGAAGTGTGAGGATTTGTGATAACGAGCCATCGACTTCGCTCTTGTTTTAAAAACATTTTAACATAAGTATCAACGGGCAAAGATAAAACAGTGGGATGATGACAAACGAATGCATCACAGCTCAAGGAGAGCAATTGCAGGAGAAGGACAGGAACACAGTTTCAGCTTATGTAGCAAAGCTTAGTAGTATAAATGTGAGAGGATCATGAGGTAGTGGTGGGCATCAGACATTAATCCTGCAGGGACGAGTTTGAGATGAGCGAATCAGGAAGATAGTTCCACAGACGAGAAAAGAGAGTAGAGAATGATCTGCTCCCACAATGAACCTTTTAAACAACGGAAATGACGCAATCATATGATGTGTAGCTGCTGAAGGTTTATTGTTCTTGCTAATCAGCTTATCCCACAATGTGGCACCTACCACATTGCAGAATCTGGGCCTGTTTGCCACTGTAGGTTGTGAGGCTCTGATCTCTCGCATTCCGACTAAAAAAGGCCTGTGGAATGTTTGTGAACCGTCCAGAGTCGAGGATTCTCCACTGTTAGTGGCAGAATATTTTAATTTTTAATCCATTGTTCTGAAGTGGCACGTTATCCACCTGTGCAAGGTCATATACGATGCGTACACCATCCACTTTTTTCATGGAAAAAAACCCTATTATCATATCTCTCTCTCTCTCTCTCTCTCTCTCTCTCTCTCTCTCTCTCTCTCTCTCTCTCTCTCTCTCTCTCTCTCTCTCTCTCTCTCTCTCTCTCTCTCTCTCTCTCTCTCTCTCTCTCTCTCTCTCTCTCTCTCTCTCTCTCTCTCCCTCTCTCTCTCTCTCCCTCTATTAAAGAGGGGGGGGGAGGGGTTGCTGTCTGTAATGGAATGCTTCTGTGCTGACCCACTTCCACTCTTGGAAGTGCTGCTTTGATGGACTCTCCAAATACCCAAGACCTTGTTTTGTTGAAAAAGCAGTCCAAGATTTGGGGTTATGTTTCACTCTGCATGTGTTCAATGTTCAACTGATCTGTGCACATGCTTGCTGTACACTATAAAAGGAGATCATTATGAACATACAAAGGTCTCACCTTTTGCGTCCTCCATTTTTTCCCGAGATTAATCAAATGTAACGAAGTGTTTTTACCCCCCCCCCCCATTTTCAGAATCTCATCCAATCAGGTCTTGGGTGTTTTGCTCGGCCTACAGCTGGGTGTTCGAAAGCGATTCACACAAGTCTTGTTTACAAGCTAGGTCCACCTTATAGACTTTATTGACCTGCTTCGACAGCAGAGAAAGATCAGAGCGGCTGAGTGACGGCATTGCCTGCACCAACCACCCGCACGCGTGGAAACCTAGGATCTTTTGTTTTCCATGAGGGACACTGGATTTCCACTAATGCTTAAATACTCAAATGGTGACATTCAAACTCGGTGCCAGAAGGCTTTTAGTTGTGAGCCAAGCTGTCTTTATAAGAATAATTGCCATTCACCGATTAATCCAGGCAAAGAATCCGTTTAAGTAAAGATATTTGCATCGGTATGAAAATGGGTGATGGTTGTTTTTTGTTTTGTTTTGTTAAAGGCCTGTCCATCCGATGGCATTTATTAAGTATGCAAATATGCTGGAATGCAAATCACCCCACCCCCACCTCTTAAATCCAGGAAATTATGCTTCATGCCCCTTCCCTCTCCTTACTCCCATCTCCTCACAACCTTCATTCCATTATCTCCCCACTTCTTGCACACTCCCCTGCCTACTTCCATTTTCTCATAATCCTCCCTTCTCTTCCTTTTTCCAATTAAAATTTTCTTAATTTGGCCCCGTCTCCACCCTGCCTCTCTGCTTATCTAATAAATAGTTTGGTTGGTCCCTGTCATGGCATTGTGGCAAAGACCTGAAGCAGGCAAGTTGTGTTTAAAAACTTTTTTTTCATGCTTGATGTTGAGAATTGTTCATGTGTTACATAAACGTTGAGTGCTTTTATTCCTCTGATAATTTGTTTCAAATGATAAAGTATTAAAATTAATTCAAACAATGAAACGTTTCTGCACTATTGAAACCTCTGAGCAGACGCAAGATAGACTTTGGTGAATTGGAGGTCTTTTTCCACGTGCAAATCAATGAGTTGCGTGACCATTCCAATGGCTAATCAAATTCCTTGGAGCACAATTTAAACAGTTTTATCAATAGCATACGGGTTTCCCTCCAACACTGACTGTTCGGACTTCTTATTTGCTCACAAGCCACGGTTTGTTTTGGATGAAATACTATCCCGTGGTGTATCTCTGAAAGCCAGTGTCATTCACGGTTGGTTTCTGGAGTCAGTGCTGTCTTCATATTCATCAATGGCATGTCTTCCTCAATGTTAAGCCCCAATGTATCACTTTACAGATGGCTCCAATCTGTGAGTGGCACTTCCACACCTCTTTGCCAAGCAGGCTGCAGCAGCATCCCTCTCTGCTGATCTGGAGAAACCTACAACTGGTCATTTACTTGCAACATGTCTTTCAGTGCAATAAAGACATTCACTATTTGTTCCTCCAAGAAGGACTAGCAGGCAAATCACTCAATTTACTTCTCATGTGATCAGTCTCTGGAGCTCCAGGTCTTCACTATCAGCTGCAAACAGTCCTGAGCAGATCATGCCTCCAAAGCCTACCACCTCCTTAAAATTTTCGACTTGGCAAATTCCTTTCACTGCCATCCTCAACTTATAACTGTGTGAAAGCTTTCATCCAGAATCTCATGGAATATGGCTCCCCATTGTGGACTGGTACTGATGCTTCCCATTTTGCCCCCTTGAGCCCTTGTAATATATGTCGTCCGTGTCATCGGAATGTCGCATCAGGAAGCTGTCTCAGGGTCTACTTCTTGCTCACCATTGACAGGTTTAGTGGTCTTGCAGATGTTTATTGATTTTCAGTGTCTCTATTCTGGTCTTGCACGTCCTGCTGTCTCACCTCTCCACTGTGCCGCTGATCCTTCCAGTCAATGGTTTTTCCAGAAACCATTTCCTTGTTACCCTCAAGTCGAAACCCAAAGCTCAACTCCATTCTTTCATTCCTCTCTTTTCCCACCTCTGGAAATTTCTTCTTGAGTCCATTTCCTCGAGTTCTTCCCTCCATGATTACAAGTCTGCTTCCCACTGCCATGCGTCTTTCGTTTCCACTACAGAGCTTCATTACACCTGCTTTGAGACCCTGTTCCAACCCTTCTCCTGCAACTCCTCTCTTCGTGCTGTGGAGAGTCTTTTTTGTTGTTATGCTTTTTCATTTTGCCCCGTTTTGGCTCTTGATCCAATGCCCCCAGAACGTTCTGCTCTACCATTAACCTTGATACCTGTACAAAAACAAAAAAAACAACCCACACTTCAATTTAATGTAAATGAGTGATCCTTGAATCTCTAAGTACAGAGGAAGTGTAATCCAGTCATTGTTTTCTTTCACTTCCTTTTGTGACATTCTTTATTTTTACATAGCTAAATTTGTAATTAATTTGATAGCTTCATAAAGCATACCAACAACTTAAAAAAAAAATAAAAAAAACTATGTACAATGCCTTCAGAAAGTATTCACACCCCTTGAATTTTGTTACATTTTGTTGTGTTACAGCCTGAATTTAAAATGTATTAAATTGAGATTTTTTGGTCACCGATCTACCCAAAATGCAATGTTTTGGAAATTTTTACAAATTAATTAAAAATGAAAAGCTGAAATGTCTTGAGTCAATAATTATTCAACCCCTTTGCTGTGACGCTCCAAATTGAGCTGAGGTGCATCAAATTTCCTTTTATCATCCTTGATATGTCTCTACAACTTGATTGGAGTCCACCTGTAGCCAATTCAATTGAATGGACATGATTTAGAAAGGAGCGCACCTTTCTATATACGGTTCCCACAGTTGACAGCGCATGTCAGAGCAGAAACTCCACCATGAAGTCCAAGGAACTGTCCGTAGAACTCCGAGATACAACTGTGATGAGGCACAGATCTGGGGAAGGGTAGAAAACAATTTCTATTGTTGAAAGTTCCCAAGAGCACAGTGAACTCCATCGTTAAGAAATGGAAAGAATATGGAACTACCCAGACTCTTTCTCGAGCTCGCCGTCTGATGAAACCGAGCAACTGGGCAAGAAGGACCTTGATCAGGGAGGTCAACAAAAATCCAATAACCACTCTGACAGAATAACAGAATTCCTTGTCTGAGATGGAAGAACCTACCTGAAGGTCAACAATCTCTGCAACACTTCGCAAATCTCGGTTTTATGGGAGAGTGGCCAGACGGAAGCAACTTCTGAGAAAAATGCACATGACAGCATGCCTGGAGTTTACAAAAAGGCACGTGAAAGACTGAGAGCACGAGGGAAAAGATTCTGTGGTCTGATGAGATGAAAATTTAACTCTTTGGCCTCAATGTAAAGTGCTACGTGTGGCGGAAACTGAGCACAGCTCATCACCCATCTAACACCATCCCTACCTTGAAGCATGGTGGTGTCAGCATTATGCTTTGGGGATGTTTTTCAGCGGCAGGGACTGGGATACTTGTAAGGATAGAGGGAACAATGAATGGAGCCAAATACAGGCAAATCCTTGAGTATAACCTGCTTCAGAGTGCAAAAGGCCTGAGACTGCGGTAAAGATTTATATTTCAACAGGACAATGACCCCAAGTAAGCCTGGTGTTGGCTTAGCGGTTAGGGTGGTGGCTTGGGATCCTAGGGTCCTGAATTCAAGCCCCGTAGGCCGCTGAATTAATATACACCAGGAGGTTGACTCAGCCTGTCATCCTTCTGAGGTCGGCAAAATGAGTACCAGTGTACTGGTAAGGGGGACACTGCATCAGCGGCATTGCCGCGTCCCAACCAATGATGCAACCAACAGCCACAGGCTGCACTCAATAGAGAGAGAATGACCCCAAGCGTGCAGCCAAAGCAACATGGAATGGCTTCGGAACAAGAATGTGAAAGTGCTGCAGTGTCCCAGCCAAAGCCCAGACTTGAATCTCATTGAGAATCTATGGAAAGACTTGAATATTGCTGTTGACCGACGCTCCCCATCCAACTTGACAAAACTTGAACAAATCTGCAAGGAAGAATGGGAGAAAATCCCCAAATACAGATGTACAAAGCTGATACACACATACCAAAGAAGACTCGAAGCTGTAATCGCTACCAAAGGCACTTCTACAAAGTATTGACTCAGGGGGTTGAGTACTTATTGACACAAGACATTTCAGCTTTTCATATATAATCAATTTGTAAAAAAGAAATTCCAAAAACGTGTTTTCATTTTGGGATTACGGGGCATTTTGTGTAGATCGGTGACAATTTTTTATTTTCTTTAATCCATTTTAGATTCAGGCTGTAAGACAACAAAATGTGACAAAAGTCGAGGGGTGTGAATACTTTCTGAAGGCATTTTATGTATCTTCATCAAACGTAGCTTGTGTGCACGCACAGACGATATGAAGCAACTTCAATTCGATGAACCGTGGCAAATGTTATAAACATGACAGCTGCATGGAAGCTTATTTAACAACTTAAAATACATATCCTTGAATAAATATCGAAGTTGATTTCTTCAACATAAATGGATTGTTGTGATGAGCTTTACTCGCACATTTATACCCCTGCAAACGTGAAATCATCTAAAGGCCAGCAACCAAGTCTATTCGAGTCAGACTCTGTTAGGCTTCTTCATGATAAAGCTATCTTGAGTGGAAGAGCACTCTAATCATTCAGCCTAATTGCTTACATGCTTTTCAGGTACTTTAACACACAATATGTTCATCTGTGCATCACTTGGGTCAGCTGACCAAGAGAATAGCCTACCTTTGAGTGCCATCTCGCCGGTAACACCAGTATCGGCGAAGAACGAAACGTCTGTTATTTATTACCTCCGCCACCGAAGGTGGAAGGAAGTTATGTTTTCACCCCTGTCTATCTGTCTGTTTGTTACTTGCAAAATCGAAGATTTTTCAAGTATATTGGTCAGTCGATTTTGTTATTCTGTTTGTTTGTCTCTGTTTGTCTGTTTGTTGCTTACAGGTCACAATTTTTAACCGATCTTCATGAAACTTCACCCCATGGTAGAGTTTGTCATAAGCAAGGAGCCGATTGTTTTTGAGGTCAAAAGGTCAACAAAGGCCAAATGTCAACAACTAAAGTGGTATTTCTAAAATCCTCAATTTTCATCTGATTGACTTGAAATTTGAAGAGGAGTTCTATTTCAGGTTACTGAATTCAACCAGCCAATTGTTTTTGAGGTCAAAATTGACTAAAAGGTCAACATAGGCCAAAGGTCAACAACTAAGCTGGAATTTCTAAAATCCTCAGTTTTCATCACATTGACTTGAAATTTGAAGAGGAGTTGCATATTAGGTCACTGAATTCAACCACCAATTATTTTTGAGGTCAAATTTGCTTAATGGATTTTGCAAGTCTCGTGATTTGCATGACGTCTTCTTCTTGTTTGTGTGTTTGTTTGTTTGTCAATCGCCTACAGGTCACAATTTAAAATGATCTTCACAAAACTTCACCCACATGGTAGAGTTTGTCATTGGCAAGAAGCCTATTGTTTTGGAGGTCAAAAGGTCAACGTGAGCCAAAGGTCAACAAATCTGTCAAATTTCTAACATCCTCAATTTTCATCCGATTGACCAGAAATTTGAACAGGATTTTCATGTCAGCTTACTGAATTCAACCACCAATTATTTTTGAGGTCAACATGGAGCAAAAGGTCAACATCGGCCAAAGGTGAATAACTTAGTTGAGATTTCTAAAATCCTCAATTTCCATCCCATTGACTTGAAATTTGAAGAGGATTTGCATTTCAGATCACTGAATCAACCACCAATTATTTTTGAGGTCAACATAGGCCGAATTTCTAAAATTGACAATTTTCATCTGATTGACTTGATATTTGAAGAGGAGTTACTTATTTGGTCATTGAATTCAACCACCATTTATTGTTAAGGTCAAATTTGTTTTATGGATTTTGCAATTATCGTGCTCTGCACGAGGTCTTTTTCTTGTTTGTTACTTGGTGAAAAACAATTTTGCCAGGTATGTTGGTCTGTTGTGTTAGTCTGTCATCTGTTTCTTTGTTTTTCACACGATTTTTGGCCACAGTTTTCAAGCAATCGTTCTGAAATTTTCTGAGAATTCTGGATTCGGATCTGTATTTTTTTTTTAATTTTTAAATGATTCTTCACTATTGAGAGATGGAGCAAAAACGATATTGCATGATATCTCAAAAAGCTGTTGATGGATTCGGATGAAACTTGATGGACATGTTGTGTGTGTGACATGGACTAAGTGATTCGATTTTGGTGAAGATCCAAATCTGGATCCGGATATGAGAATTTTAAAAGTGATTCTTCACAATTGAGAGATGGGGCCAAAGACGATATGAGGCATAATATTTAAAAAATGTATTGTGCCCGATATGTTCTCGTGGAGCAGGCGTTGCATGGTGAAGGTATGCGCTCTACTTATTGCCCTTCTAGTTTATTTAGTTTTGCTCTCATCTTTTGCAGTATGAGCAAGAGATTGCACAGCTAAAGGACCAACTGAGCACGTCTCATCAAATGATGGAGGAGTACGAGAGGCGGCTACGGATGCAGGAGGAGCAGATTCAAAGGTTGACGCGAGAGTATCAAGCACGTCTCACACGCAGCGACGAAGCCCTGCGCCGGCAGCAAGAAGATAAAGACAGCCAGATCAAGGCAATCGTTGCACGGTCAGCAAGAATTTATTTTCGTGTCTGTGTGTGTGTGTGTGTGTGTGTGTGTGTGTGTGTGTGTGTGTGTGTGTGTGTGTGTGTGTGTGTGTGTGTGTGTGTGTGTGTGTGTGTGTGTCTGTCTTCTTTATGCAATCCTCTACTTTTCTATTCGAATATATAAATTTTACTTGCTTTCAATGAACTGTCTACATATTACCTATGCAAAGTGGCAGCATTCCCAAAGGAAACACACTCGTCCACACATTTATTGTTTGCATAACAGATGGTTGAACTTATTTACTGCAATGGTTCAAATTTTACTTGAACCGATTTATAACTTAACCTGAGTACAACCTTGACAGATAATCATCACCATATGATGCAACGGGTTGTTTGTAAATTTCAACAGGCTTGTTTTCGTGACCAGAAATTTCGTATCTCTGTGTTTTTTCCCCTCTTTCTTATCCCTTGCTTTCTGCCGTCTTTATTTTCAGCACATATATTAAAGCAGAAAACAGGTTATTGTGGGTCATGGCTACCAACACTATCGAGACAAATTCTCTCAATTGTTAATCGACATACATGACTGAATTTTCGATACAGAAGTTCAGGTAAATCTTGAAACACCCTTAGAAGGAGCATTAAATCGTCCTATCACTCACAGCCCCATACAGGATAGGTCGTAATGCAGCGTCCTCGGCATGAGAACATCATTACGTTCTCGACCTGTGCTGGCCCGGACAGCTCGAGAGTGGGATTTTTTTTTTTCCACATCATCAAAACCATCATAAAGCACTCAAAAAAGATTGAAAGTATTGGTTCATAAATGGATACACTTTCGAAACTCAAGAACCACAATTATTCGATCTATATTCCATCTTTGTCACAAACAAGTGTCCTTGTTGAGGAATGTCATGGCTCGTTTCATTGACCTTTCTCAAGTCACGCAAACGTGTCAGCTAGCCACATGGTATGACATTCAAGTGCTAATGAAATAACAAATACAACAATGAAGGAAACGTTTATTTTCCTCGTTTAACATTTGAAACAGTATCAAGGTGTGCAAAACCCCATATTGATGGTGAAACGTACGACACTGGAGCCTGGTGTTGGCTTAGCGGTTAGGGTGGTGGCTTGAGATTCTAAGGTCCTGAGTTTGAGCCCCATTGGTTGCTGAATTAACACCAGGGGTTTGACTCAGCCTGTCATCCTTCCGAGGTTGGTGAAATGCGAACCAGTGTACTGGTAATAGGGGCACTGCATCAGTGGCATAGCTGTGCCAATGAGCAATGATGCAACCAGTAGCCAAAAAGGCTGTACACAAAGGGACTACACTGTGAACATTTCCATGAGGTGGATATCAGTTTGTGGATGGTCACAATATATATATATATATATATATATATATATATATATATATATATATATATATATATATATATATATATATATATATAATACTTACATTAGACCTCACTTGTTTTGAGATACATGTATACACACACACACACACACACACACACACACACACACACACACACACACACACACACACACACACACACACACACAGTTATGTTCCATATTCCAATGTACAACCATTTGCAGAACATTTGAAAAATGCCTCATACATTTCTGGAAAGGCTGCATGCAAAACACCTAATTTTTGATTCATTTCACACCTTGATTTCAGGTAATCTATAATTAACAGCTGAAATACTGAGATTGATCGGTATTTGTGAATACCAACTAAGGTTTCGCCATGCTTTCAATTTCAAAGCTTTTCTATTTCACTGGCTTTGTCTCATTCTTCTTTAACTCACTGGTTTCATGATGGAAAAGCTGTTTGGTGAAAGAAAGCCTTTGCTAATGAAGCAAGAAACGATCAGAATGATGCAACTGTTTGGTCTGCAGGCTACGTGTGGTGGAGGATGAGCTTAAGAAGGACCATGCAGAGATGCAGGCCATTGTTGAGTCCAAGCAGGACATCATCCTTGCGCAGGTAGCACACGGTACATGACGTCTGCTTCTTGACACATCTTACGAAGATTATATGCTGTGCCGGCCTCGTGTTTGAGGGTGATGGGTAATAATGTCCTTGTGACAACACTGTAGTGAAGATGTGTTATACCAGCTGTCAATTATAGCTTGTGTGTAACACAATGAGCAGATAAAACAGTAAATGCTCGCTTGGTGTGCAAACTGATGCATTGTCCCAGAGTGTGCATGACATGGCGCACTGCCTGCGTACAGAATCAAAAGATGCATTCGCTGGAGGAAGCAAATGGCCGCCTGCTGAGCGCGCTGACGCAGCTGAAGGAGCGCTACAGCAGGCAAACACGCAACGGGCTGTCGGGCAGCGCACAGCCACCCAAGCTTTCTATCACCGAGAACGGAGAGTTTAAGAACAGCTCGTGACATCATATCGGCCCTGAATCGTGCTACGACTCGAAGACTTGGGCACCCAGCACTTATAGACTCGCAAACTTGCTGTTTCAACAGTTTGCAACTGTGACGATATTGAGGGTTTTGAAATTTTTGAAAGCCGCGAATGTTAACAGGGCTTCCCCTCTCTCTCGTTTTGTTTTCCAAATGGCTTTGCGTGATTGATCACAACTGACTCAATCTCGGAATCTCCACTTGGAAATGATGCTGCAGGGACCATTATTCTTCCACAAGTCTTGTTTTCAAACACCTCAACTGAATGTGGACCAACATGAACTTTTAACTGGCTGCAAACCCCTGAAATACAAACCACTATATTGATCAAAATAGCACATAACATACTGATTGGGTGACAAGAATCTCACATGAACTGCACATATTATAGCTTTCTGGGTTATGCTAGTGAAGATATCTAAGCAGTTATCGATGCATGGAGCGAGTTGCGTTTCTGAAGTCAAAACCACTGGATGGTTTCAAACAGATTGGCCAATGATGGAATGGATATGTTTGTTTGGAGCCATTGTGACATGGTGTTTGTGCAGTAAGAATCTGCAAGATCTGAGAGAGAATCATCCAGTGAGCCGGAAGTCGAAGGCAAGGGTGGAAGATGCAGATGTCGCTTTGGCAGCAAATTCCTCTGTGGTGGCCCAGGCCCTCCGAGGGATGTGAATCTCAAACCCGAAACATACCACTCGCTCCATGACCAGGGTGAGCAGGAGAGAAGATGAAAAATCACGATCATAAACATCGGATCCGGAGCTTCACCGACCATTGGGATGAGCTGATGAATAACCTTCAGGTGGTCCTTGTCGGTGACCCCGTGCATAGACTTGTTTGTTTTTCGTCTCAAAACCATGTCCAGTATTTCTTTTAGAATCCGCCATGACAACTTTGATACCCGTTCCTGCAAACTTTTTAACTTGTTTGCCTTCCCCTGCTCCTGTGAAGAATCAGTGCCAGCCAGAATGTACGAAGCAAACAGGGTACCGGACAAGGTTCTTCCTGACGACAAGGGAAGGCGAAAGCATTTCCTTTGTCCGTTTGTTTTACCACTCTTCTTTCTGAACCACATTTGAACGTGCAAATGAAATGACCATATTTATTACCGTATTACCTTTTGCATCCTTTTCAGCACAAATGGTGTTCTTTCGTCTTCTTTTTTTAACGCAACTTGTGAATGGAATTTTAGACACGATGCATCTACGATCTCGACTGCTACAATGCAGTTTTATTTGCACTTTTTAAATCCATGAGCATTATACTTCCGAGTTTTAACGCGCGCCTTTTCCGCGGTAACATTGTAAATAATTATTTTTGTTAAGCATCGACCTTCCAAAAGAAACGAAAAGCCATCTCATTTCCCTCACCTTATACCTCATCAGCAGCAGAATTGAAAAAATATGGATAGTTTGAATATATACATGTATATATATATATATACATATATATATATATATATATATATATATATATATATATATATACATATATATATATATATATATATATATATATATATATATATATATATATATTCGTAAACCAATCACTTTTTGCTATGTTTGGGCAATAGCCCATAACCTTGCATGTAATTCAGTTACTTTTCGTCGCTGCCTTAATTTAAACCGATACTACCGATTTACATTGTATTTCTCGACCCTCTGTTTTATTCCCGAAACGTGTACAGGGTGAATCGAGTGCAATGTCGAACATATTGTGACCACACGGTAAATGACACATTTTGTGTCATGCAGCCTCTGCTATGGACCGAATAGCTGCGTGTTGTCAACCTGAAGTGACGATCTCAGAAGACCCGAGTAGGTACGAAGCAATATGTGTAGGTGGGGGGCTACCTGGCTGGTTAGCATTCTGGTTGCACACGTCCTCGCCTCTGAAGGCATTTAGCTCGAATTAACCCCTGAATGGTTAGTCACCTGCTGGTTGCCTTATCGCTTGTCTAGGTATGACACCAGGCAGTGGCAAACATAGGGTGCAGTGTCCGGGTCATCTAACGGTGGAGTCAAGTGGCGTCGAAGCATTCTGCGTACATGCACATGTCCATGCTTTATCTGTGCAGGCAGTAATGAACTGCCATGTAACACCGCACCACCTTGCCCCGTCTAATAATTCATGATTGCACAATCCTTCGCCAAGCCTTTATCTTGGCAGTGACAGCAGTCGCAATGCAGGAAATGTCCCTGAGAGAGGACTCTAATTAAAAACCTCATTCAGGCACCAACCAAATCCTATGGGTTTGCATGAGATTTGGGCACTATCTCCATGATCAGATTCAAAGTTTAACGCCAAGCGTAAGTCCCAAAAGTTAATGAGCTAAACCTACACGAGCAGATGGGCCATCCTGATTCATCTTCTCTGATGAGCCCTCTTGGACCGGCTATCACTGATGTGCCAGGTGCCTGTTTCAGAAGAACATTCAGCCTCGCTGACACACTCATGGCTAATTTGAAACGCAGCTGCCTCCCGAACATTCGTCCTTTCTCAAATTCCTCTGCATAATGCAGCCAGGGGCAGAGTGGTGGGGGAGGGGGGCAGACGTTTCATATTTAAACAGCACAGCTGTACAGAAGTGGGGCAAATGTCAAGTTGATGGAGATGTCATTTTCAATTCCGATTGCTGGAGCGAATCGGCATGCATCTCGTGAGGCATATGCTTGGCCATCGAGGCAGCCTGAATTTTAAACTCGCTTTGATAATACCACAGACCATTCTCAACATCATGGCTGAAAGGGATGATGTATATGATGGAAAGGGGGAGGGGCGAGGAAAAGGTGGTCTGCAGAATACAAGCTCTTAATGTTTTGAGTAAGGTGCTTTGGCAGCCTTCTCATGAGCGTTCTGCACTAATTATAACTGCAAGCTTCCGACAGCTCATATTTGCCATCTGTTTGCACCCGAAGAAGAATCCCAAGCTTTTTAGCTCAAACGCCGCTTTGACATCATGTTGCAGCCATGGCACCTTAACTCCAACTTCAGGGACCCGGCTCATGCAACGTTCCGACAAATTGGACCTGATTGCCTGAAACGTGCCCCACCAACGTCTGCTGCGATGACTTTAAAAGTTTTCGATGAAAAATAATATCGTCAAGCCGTTTGATCAGTGCAGCATCATTTTTAAAACAAAATATTTCACCCTTTCTTAGTTTACGCAGAGTCGAATCAGGTTTTTGTTTCTTTCAAGTGCTTTGTTTCCTGATGTGCTTTTTCTCGAGGACCGTCAGTTCGTGCTCTCGCATTGGGATTTGCTATGTAATTAAACATGTCATGCGCTGCTTGATTTTATGCTTTCATCGAGTTGGTTTTTGGTTACATATTGCGCACGGAAAAGGATTGATTGTGATGGTGCAACAACATTGACGGATTGGTGGGTGGGGGCCGCATTGCACAATTCTGTATCTGTGGACATTGTAATAATAGCTAATGCTGATTTATGGGTCTCATTATGTACACCGCTCTCATTTGGCCTTTGGAAATTTCATGTAGCTGGGGGTTGAGACCACCCTCGCCGGTGGCTAAGCGCTCCGACTCCATGGTGGTGGGATCTCCAGTTTGGGTTAAAATCATGTCATCTCCCCATGCCCTATTCATGATTATGCATATTTGCTATCTTTCATATGTGCCACACATCTCCATATACACATATATGCATAGGATATAAGCCGTGGCTTTAAATTTTTTTTTACTTTTTTTCCCCAATTACACAATACCATCGCTTTGTTTCATCTGCTTATAACACAACATTATCTGGAATTCCTGTGTATCATAAATACATGTACATATAAATATTTGTACAGAACCAGAGGGAAGACAAAACATTCCCGCTGAGCGTTGCCTATATTGTATCTCGGTCTTAAATGAATTAAAAGTGTTATTCTGTTGCATGGCTTTGTCCATTGAGATCTGCTCATGGCGCATGGAACCAGATTCCTCAACAACACTGATCAGGGGATGCTGCTGGAAGAGAATCGTTAAATGCGTCTCGGTGCCCGTATATTGCACGCCTAAAACATGGTTCCGTTTCACAATGGAATCCAACCGCCTCTCTCCCAGTGCTGCAACTAAATGGAAAATCAATTTTGCTGCCTGTCTGAGTGCAACTCTCTGTGGAAGGTTTTGCATTTGGACATCAAGGTAAGGGCTTTGGGGGGGGAGGAGGGAGAAGTGAGGGGAGTAGTGGAGACGGTATATTTTTCGTGGTCTCCAGGTGGGCCAAGAATCATTTCACCATGCAATGAAGTGCTTGGAAATCCATAAATAGATATGACGGGGCCTCGGATGCTTTCAGCCCAGGGAATTGCAGGGTATGCTCACTGTAAGGAGGCAGCCACAAGCCAGTCAGGTCTTCCCCTGGCGCCAAATGAAATCTCAGGCGGGATGTGACATCGGAGATCGGTTTTGCATGATCTGAGCATGCTGTGCCGGGATGCTTTTCACGCTTGGTTTATCAAACGCTGCGCTGCAAAGTTTCGCACGAAAGTTTGACACTTTAATCCCGTTGGAGGCCAAAACAAAAGGCTTTCCACAGATGCAGCTGGCAATTCTCGTGTGGCTTAAACCTTCAGGAACTTTAAGCGGTCCACTTCACAAGACTTACACGTACACAGCCACAACTGTGCCTCAGTAACTTTACTCTTGTTCTGAGTCATGATAAGTGTCGATACTCAGTCACACGGATGCTGCAAATCATAGCGGATGTTCAGTACATGTGATGCAACCCCAGGCAGGTGTTCCATACGTGTGATGCGATTCCAAGTGGATATTTGATCGCGGATAAATATTTTGTCCATATGATGCAACCTCTGGTGGATGTTCCTCTCTTGATGCAATTCCAAGCGCATTTTGTAGTGGATGCTCCAAACTTGTGATGCAATTCCTAATATGTTTTGTATTTAAACGAACATTATGTGATGATATGGTTACTGAAAAAGGATTCGTTTTTGCAATTGTGCTTTAGTTCTTTCTGCAAGGCATGGCACCATCGAATGCCTGCTTGCAATATAGTGGGGCAACTTAGCTAAATATAGCATAACAATTGTGCATTTTGTGAGGAAAGCACCAAATTTGGCACACTAGTAGCCGATCATATTATGAACAGATTTGGATATGGGGCCATCTCAAATTTTTGATGGCAGTGGAAAATGGCTGCTACAGCCATCAGCAGCTGAATTTGAGATGGCCCAATATCCAAATCTGTTCATAATATGATAGGCTACTCTTGTGCCAAATTTGGTGCTTTCCTCACAAAATGCACAATTGTAATGCTAAGTTGCCCCACTATATACCAATGCCAGAAGTTTAAATAATGAGAGATGGAAGAGCTTGAAGCCAAAGTAGATAGCGAGGAGTACGAAATAGTTGTAGTGAGTGAGACATGGTTTAAGGAGGAGAGTAACTGGAGGACAGAATTAGAAGGCTTCAAGGTGTGTTGGTGTGATAGGAAGGAGAGAATAGAAGGAGTAGCAATCTGGGTAAAGGACAACATTGCATCAAGAGAAAGGGGTGACATTAAGGAGGGAATTAATGTGGAGGATTCTGTGTGGGTAGAGATTAGAGATTGTAAAAACAGTAAGATACTGGTGGGATGCTTTTATAAGGCTCCGGTGTGAAAGAAGAGGAGAAAGGAGGAGAACATGAAGAATTCAAAAGGGCATGTAGTAAGGGAAGAGTATTGATTATGGGGGATTTAACTTGCCAGGGATAGAATGGGTCCAGGAACAGGGAAAGGGCAGAGCGGATGAGGATTTCCTCGTTTTAGTCCAGAATTGCTTTTTCACTCAGTTTGTAGATAAGCCCACGAGGGGGAGTGCAGTATTAGACCTCCTTTTAAGTAAAGATTCCAATATGGTGGAGGAGGTGGAGGTAGGGGAGCATTTTGCATCAAATGACCATAACATTGTGTGTGCAAAGATTCTGTTAAGCATTAGAGTTCAGGATAGTGGAGTAAGGCTATTAAATTTCAGGAAGGCATACCTTGAGGGTCTGAGGAGAGAATTGGGTGATGTGGATTGGGAGACTCTAACAACAGGACAATCAGCATCAGAGAAATGGGAAACCTTCAAGGAGCAAATGTGTCGAGTGTAGAGTAAGTACATTCCAATGAGGTGTAAAACTGGAAGCAGAAAGAGAGTAGTGTGGGGGTTGAGCAGTGAGATGAGGAATGCTGTTAAAGAGAAGCAAAAGGCATTTTTATTAGGTTTAAAATAACAGGACTGGAGTTAGATTTATATCACTATCGAAGTAAACAGAGGCAAGTTAAGAAAATAACTCGGCAAGCCAAAAGAGAGTACGACAAGGACATGGCTAAGAATATTAAACATAATAGCAAGGCTTTCTTGAAGTATATCAGGGGAAAAGAACAGGTTAGGACCAGTGTGGGCACATTGAGGAATATCACCAGTTGAGTGGTTAGTGATGAAAGTGAGATGGCAGGCTTATTAAACAGGTATTTTTCTTCAACTTTTGCACAAGAACAGTCAGGAGAATTTCCAACAGCTGAGAGTATCTATCGAGGAGGTGAGGAAGGGCTTTTACACAAGATCCAGGTTGGAGTGGAGGAAGTAAAGGAACAGCTAGGTAATCTCAGAGAAGATAAGTCTCCGGGTCCAGATAATATGCAACCGAGAGTATTGATGGAGGTAGGTGTGCAGGTAAGCGAGATGTTAACGGATATTTTCAATGTTTCACTGGAGTCAGGACAGGTACCGGAGGATTGGAGAGTAGTAAATGTAACACCATCATTTAATAAAGGATCCAGAGAAGAATTGGGAAACTATTGACCTGTTAGTTTGACTTCAGTTGTGGGGAAGGTGTTGAAGACATCAATTAGGGACCAGATGAGGAACCATTTAAATAAATACAAGCTAATTAAAGGTAGTCGGCATGGGTTTACCAAAGGTAGTTCCTGTTTAACAAATCTTTGAGGGTTCTATGAAGCAGTGTCTGATTGGGTGGATGAGGGAAAGGCAGTGGACATAGTATATCTAGACTTTAAGAAGGCATTTGATAAGGGACCACATCGGAGGTTGTTAGCCAAAGTGAGGGCTTGTGGAGTGGCTGGTCAGGTCGCAAATTGGATTGAAAACTGGCTTAGTGATAGGAAGCAAAGAGTGGTTGTGAGCGGGATGATGTCTTGCTGGGAGGATGTAAGTAGCGGGGTACCTCAGGGATCAGTACTCGGACCATTACTATTCATTATTTACATCAACGATTTGGATAATGGGGTATAGGGTAACCTTTCCAAATTTGCAGATGACACAAAGCTTGGAGGTAAGGTGAATCGCAGAGAGGATGGTTATCAGATACAGGAAAGTATTGATACTTGTATAGATTGGGCAAAAGATTGGCAGATGGAATTTAACCTGAGCAAGTGTAAGGTGTTGGGGATAGGAAAGAACAATGAAAATAGAGATTACAGGATGTAAGGGGTCATTTTGGAGCGTGTCACACAGGAGAAGGATCTGGGGGTGGTAATAGATATGGGAGGTGAGCAGGCAGCACAATGCCAGGCCGCTATGTGTCGAGCAAATCGAGTTTCAGGTTGTATTCGGAGGGGGATCAATTAATTATAAATCAAAAGTGGTGGTGTTAACATTGTATCGGAATTTAGTGAGGGCCACATCTCGAATATTGTGTACGGAGTGCTGTTTATGGGGGTCTTGTCAAGGGGGGTTGTGTGGTTGATGTTGTGTGCTTTTAACCAAGCCCATGCGCCCTCCCCTGAGTGGAAGAAAAAAAAATACCAGAACAAAAACAAACAAACAAACAAAACTTTTATTTCATTAATTAAAAACTTTTTTTGCATTTTCTTCCTTGGATCTTGTGTTGATAAATTAGTATGGTGTTCGCGAAGGCATGATGGGCTGAATGGCCTTCACCTGTATTAGATTTTGTTGTGAATATCTATAATATATATATATATATATATATATATATATATATATATATATATATATATATATATATATATATATATATATATAAATATGCTCTTTGATGATAGGAGGAAACGCACAGGTTTCCTTCCCTTTCCGTAACCTTCCCGGGTCAGATTGCAGTAGTGTGTATCAGGATGGTGCTGAAGTGTCGTCCACCAGACGGCGGTCTCCTTGGGTTAACCTGAGGCGGTCCCTTCAGGTGGGTGCCTGGAATGTCCTATCTCTAAGAGAGGATGATCACCTGTCTCTGTTATCATCTGAGATCAAGCGTTTGGACATCGGTATTGCAGCACTCTCTGAGGTTCGGAGACCGGATTGCGGCGAGATCATGGCGGATGGTTACACCTACTATTGGTCTGGTCGCTCTGATGGTTACCATACCCAAGGATTTGCTGTCACTGTGTCCAATAAGCTGATTCCAATGATAATTGAAGTAACACTGGTCAACGAACATATTATGAGACGAAGGATTCGTCACTCCTTAGGTGTCGTTTCCCTGGTGTCTGTATGTGCTCCGGCTGAGGCAAGTGATCTCACCGTGAAGGATGCATTCTATGCCACGTTCGAGTCTGTAGTTAATCAATGTCTTCTTGTCTTCTTCTTATTCTTATTCTTCTTCTTATTCTTCTTGTCTTGGGGATATTCTTCTTGTCTTGAAGGATTTAAATATATCGACTGGAACTGATGGGGATGGTTAATCAACATGTGTTGGTCCCCATGGGTCTGGAACTGTGAACCAGAATAGCACTAAGTTCCTTGACTTTGCAAGAAGTCATGGACTTAGGGTGGCCGGTTCATGGTTTCAGTGCCCACAGGCTTATCGCTGGACTTGGTATTCCAACTCTGGTGGTGTGGCAAAGGAGATTGACCACGTGCCGTTGATGGTCACTGGAGGATGATCCGGAACTGCGGGGTCTACCGGAGTGCTCATTTCCTCAATACCAACCACAAGCTTGTTGTAGCAACTCTGAAGTTGCAACTTATATCTGGGAGAATGGTACCATCCCAGCCTCGGCTGGGATGAGAGGGTAGCTTAAGGATGAGAGGGTAGCTGAGAAGTTTGTAAACAGGTTCAGTGGGGCATTAGGTCACTTAATCGGGGCATTATGTCACTTAATGTGGTCACATAATAGGGCATTAGGCCACCATGTGTGGCCAGTACAGCCTGTACGTGCCATCATATGGAGTCCACCAGCATCTGGAATTCTGCAGTTAGGATGCGGCACCATTCTTCCAGGAGTCATTCAACTCACACCTGTTTGATGGAGGTGGAAAACGCTGTCTCAGGCACCATTCCAGAATATCCCAGAAATGCTCGATTGGATTCAGATCTCTTGACTGAGAAGGTCATGACATATGGATAACATCAGTGTCATGCTCATCAAACCAATGGGTGACCATATGCGCTCTTTAGATAGGGGCATTGTCATCGGGGAAGACACCCCTCCCGGCAGGAAAGAAATGCTGCAACATGAGGTGGAAATGGGCACTTGGTACCAGTAAATATCGATTGGCATTGACCTGGCCTTCTAAGGGAATCACTGCACCCAAACCATGCCAGGCAAATGCATCTCACAACATTACAGAACCACCTGAACCCTTCACTGTTGGAACCAAGCACTCAGGGTTGGGGAGTTCTTTAGGTTGGCACCACATATACACTTGTCTGTTTGTCGAGAACATGGTGAAGGATTATTCATCTGACCATTTCACTTTTTTTCACTGCTCGGTAGTCCATTGCCAATGTTCTTTGCTCCACTGGACTCTCAATCGTGCATTTCCAGGTGTGATAAGCGCTTTGTGCACTACAACCCAAGCATGTTATCCCGCTTGTGGAGTTCTCGGCGGACTGTTTTTTTTTTTTAAATGAAACCTGCTACTCATGCCCCAGGTTGAAATTTACAGTCAATTGATCTGCAGTTGCTCACCAGCTTTGCCTTGTACTTCAAATTAATGCCCATATATCACGATCCTGGAGGATGTGCTTATGCCGCCCACTGTTGCCCTTTGCTGATGATGTCTTTCCCTCAGAGTTCCATGCTGACATCACGTTAAACACTTGCTCGTAAAACATTAGAACGTTGAGCTGTCTTTGTCACTGAAGCTCCTGCCAAATGCGCCTCAACAATCATCCCTCTTGTGGCCATGCTTGCCATAGTTATGGGCAACCAGGCCTGTGCAGCATATATATATATATATATATATATATATATATATATATATATATATATATATATATATATATATATATATATATATATATATATATATATATATATTACATGACCTGAAGCATGCTGGGATATTACTTCCTTCATAAACACATGGGCCACACCTGTGTGGAAGCCGTTGCTTTCAATATACTTGGTGTCCCTCAATTACCCAGGTGTTTCCAGTTTTTTTGTCCACTACCTGTCTGTATAAACATCTTTTGAGACACCCCGTATATATATATATATATATATATATATATATATATATATATATATATATATATATATATATATATATATATATATATATATACATATATATATATATATATATATATATATATATATATATATATATATATATATATATATATATATATATATATATATATATATATATATATATATATATATATATATATATATATATATATATACACACACACCCCATTCATATCATCGGTGCAGCGACGCTCCCAGCAATGATGTGACCAGCAGCCACAGGTGCATACGAAATGATGTTGAACACCCCATTCATATCATCCCAAATGGACTTGAGGATTAAGTTTGGTGATTTGACCCACAAAGCTGCTCTTCACCCTTTCCAACACAGAGTAGTGTGATGAAATTAAAATATTTGGTTCTGCAATAAAAATCCTATGTTTCCACGGTGCTGCGATGTAGACTAAAGCCTAACCACCCCAGGCTTGGAAAACGCCCGACATGGCAATTTGCAGTATTGAATTTAGGAATACATTGCTGAATGGGATAGGAGATAATGGATATAATAAAATCCAGGATGCCTGTTAAAATTATTTAACGTCCAGCCCAGAAACCCAACGCGTGATGCAGAGTGTGCGTCTGCATTGTATTGCAGTGGAGTATCAAAGCCTCACTTCTTCAAGCCATTTCACTTGCACGAGGTTTTTCGTGGCCGTTGTTTTCTGAAGATGGGCACCTTGTGCTCACATCTCGAGTTCATGGGAACACCTCTCAAAGGCCCTCTTCAGAGTTGTATGCTGGTCATTTTGAGTACCTTTCCGATGGGATCTCAAAGTGTGATCTTATTTTAAGGAATAGGAAGACAGAATAACAAATTGAGCAAATTCCAAAAGATGATTGAGAACTGTAACATGATACTTTGCCAAAAAAAAAAACAACCAACTGGTGCAGCGCAGAGCTGTGTATGAAGGAGCATCATTGTTCAATAAATTCTCTCCATGACGAATTATGACCTTTGACACCAGCTTTCAAAGTCGTATATCCTTTGTGATTTGTGATGTACAGTGTAGTACT
Source organism: Eptatretus burgeri (assembly GCF_056783735.1). NCBI lineage: Eukaryota > Metazoa > Chordata > Myxini > Myxiniformes > Myxinidae > Eptatretus > Eptatretus burgeri. The sequence continues at coordinate 60,832,159 of NC_140974.1, forward strand.
ACACTATTTTCAGTATATAAATATATATTTCGTCAATAAGGTACTTCCAGCTGAACTCGCAGTCTGCAACGGGAAGATCTTGTGAAAGACACGGACTGCACACGAGCAGTGTCAGCTGCCACCTGTGGTCCGTATGCCAACCAACCAATCTTTTCAGAAAAATGCCAGTCCATAACTTCGGAATCAATCCACGGATGCATTTCTGGATCACTGGCCTTCATCGGGATGGAGTGGGGGCAGTTTTGTATATTTCATGGTCTCTGCCCATTGTAGATTACATGTTAAGCTAGAACGACATTTTTAAGGATAAAAATCTTATTTCCTGGTTGCCTAAATCCTCGTAAACTGTGCAATCCACCTAAATAAGGTAGATGTGTTGTATGTTCCCCCTGTCAGAACCCTTGCAACAATTGCTCGTGTGACACAAGGGTTCATGGTGACCGTTCCAGTGAAGAGGTACCATTTTGTATATCTTTATAATTAAAAATGTAATGAAGCTGCATGCATATGAAGCCTTCGAACCTATCTAAGCTATGTAACCATGATATATATATATATATATATATATATATATATATATATATATATAAAAATATAAAAATATATATATATATATATATATAGTTACTCCTTGTGTTTTCACATCCGCACCCAACCACCCCCGTCCACAGGTTGTGAATAATGGAATGACCCTCACATGTGTAAAGGTTAGCTGCGTAAGTAGTTGGGGACAGTCTGGCGGTGATTGTTGAGGGTGAAGTTGGTTAACCGATGGAATGGTTATCCTTCAAATAGCCAATGATCCAATCTTCTGGAGAGTCAGAGGTGCCATAAGTCCTCTCCCCCACTGTCTTGTGGGTCATCCATGGTGGAGTAAAATGAGGAGAAGAAAAACCCTGATGTAACACCAATAGGCTGCAGAAGCTCATTAGGCTTGGTTGCCAATTCTCCTCTTAGCTGATGATTGCAAACCTCATCCATCCTTGGTAGCAGTGATGATGCACCACAGTCATAGTCAGTTGAAAACATGAAAATCATGTCACAACGTTGAGTGGAGGCCAAATAATAATAATAATCATAATAATTATTATTATTATTATTATTATTATTATGTATGCGCATAAGCAGTAGGCATGTTTTTGCTTCATATAATACGCCGGGTTTATTCTTTTCAGGGGTGATTGAGGCAGCTGTCTGACCAATACATGACCCAAATAAAGGGATGAGCAATTTGTGGACGAAATGAAGGTTTTTGTATGTAAGCCTGAGTTGTCAAGGCTGGACAGTGAGTGTATCATGTAGTGCCATTCCTAACAGCAAGGACCACCCTGCGATCCAGCAAGCCATCTGCACCCGTCCTGGGTGTTCGAGAGAGATGGGGACCACTGCACATCAGCCCCATGTTGAGTCAGGAGCTGACATTCATGGCACAGTCACAGGACAATTGGAGGCAGATGCAGAACAGCACCCTCACGGGGAGGATGACCTCACTCTGGACCAATGTGCACGCCATGCTGTAAGGAAAGAGGGTGACACGTGGCCCATGCTCCCAGGAACCACTCCCACAATGAGTGGGGATTCACCCTTGATTCCATCAAACTTCACCCCCCCCCCGACCCTCCCACATCCTTAAGTATCGGCACTGGTCGTGGAGATGAGTGAGTTAGTCTTCACCTTCGTCTGCAAGTTCTTCTTCAGCCAGTGGTTTGGCTGGAGAGACTTGCAGAGAGAGCTTCCGGAGAAAGCAGACCAAGCGCCAAGCAGTATTGAGCGAGAGGTGAAATCCGCATGCACAAAGGAGAGATAGTTCTCATTCTCACACGTTCTTTCTCCCTTTACCAACTTGTCTACTGTGGATGCATAAGAGTCATCAGCAATGGCAAAGCCCGAAGGACCACTCTTTTTAGAGCAGCCACTGACTCATACCATGTCTTTCTCACTCCATACACCACACCACATCTCATTCACACCTCTTCAACACACACCCAGAAACCCCCTAAGCTCTTCATCATCTGCCACCCTCACCTTCCCTGAACTTTGGACGAGTACGTGCCCACATGTATGTCCTGGGTAAGCCGAAGGTTGCCAATGCCTCAGCTTTTCTCTCATCTCTCTCGTACTTGTCTACCCTTCCGTGAAGTGATCCTAATAGCAGCCGTTGTGTTAGCTTCAACACCTGTTGTTGTTATCAGCAGCACATCTGCACCACCAGAAAATGATGCAACCAGCAGCCACAAGCTGCACACGATAGCTAGTGAGCCAGCACGAAAGAATCAGGAGAAATGTTGGAATGATCCGGGAAACTCCAAGAGCAACCGTTGAATTCAAAACTCAAGCTGGTCACCAATCTATCCCTTTCCGTTCATGTGATGACGTCATGCTGTAATCCCCACAGCACATGAACCAAAGTATTCAATGTTACATACCATAAGCACAATGAGGCTATTTGGATCTTTTGCTTACAAACTCCGGTAGAGAAAAACATTCATTCTTAAACTCTATGAATACACAGGTTTTATTGTGCAGTACTTACAACGAATGAGTCATGGTATCTGCACAATGGATTGCATACAGATACAATGACTGATTAATTTATATTGTAAGTACAGCACTGAACAATAAAACCTGTATATTAAGAATATAAAATGTAATGCTTTGCTGAAGTGGTAAAGAGACCTTCAGGCAACCCTGCTCACGAATATTACAAACCATTATATCATTACATAATACATGGGATGATGATACAATGAAAACTGAAATGGGTTGTTGAGAACCGAACATGGTTACCATGACAACAATGCTTGCAGCGTCACAAAGACCATCGTGGTGATGCATTGTGTGTTTACGTTTTGGAACATTTAGACCATTTGGCCCCATTCGCTGCTCCGATGTGGTCGTACCTTGTTGTGCTCTTGGGTTTTTTCCAAGAATTTCAAGAAAATATGTTTCCAGTGCACCTGCAAATGCGTCCTGGCTTGTGGGCCAGAAGGAAATCTTACCAGGTGAGTGGGAAACGTAGAGAGAAGACAGTCACTGATGGGCATAAGGTAAAGGGTGAAAGATCTCATTGATTGTTATTAAAAGGAAGTTATAGGAAGGGCGCAGGTTGTGATATTAAATAAATAATGACGGTTTCATTCCGGTGTGAACAAACGCTCTCAAATCTTGTTACAAGCAAACCACACCTGTTCTGGAATGTTCGATCCGTTTGCTGGGCTTGTGGTCAGAACATCAGGTTTCAACTTCAGTTTCAAAGGATCCCATTTAAGGATTGTTATGAAGGAAATAGATTCCTGTTTTCATTGAAATAACATAAATATATTAAACTTGTTATATCCGTGTCCACAGGTCTTTGGGAAAGGTTCCATCTTTGGTCCGATGGATGTTGGAGAGCTCGTGTTGCTATGGGAGAGACTTGGACATGCTGTCATGGTCATCTCCATGGTGATATTTATCATCAACTCGCTTTGTGCGATTTACTTATGGATGAAGAAACGGCTCCGGTAAACCTCTTCACAATTCTTCATTTTATGATTGATCTTCAAATTAAGAACAGCAAACTATGATCCCGATGGACCTCTCTACCGATGAATATGTTATTATTGGAGTTTATATATCTGGTGGTACTCTGATTGATACATTTGAACGACGCAGAGAAGTGTTCTCCAAAACGAAGTTATGGTTATTTGTGTGTGTTCACAGAAAGGACAACAAAGTGGATGGAGAAGATGAGGCTGATGGGGAGGATAAGGATGTGCAAGATGATGATGACGATGACGACAACATGTTGGATTCAGACGATGACAAATGTGATTGTGACGATGGAGATGATGAATGTGATTGTGACGATGGAGATGATGAATGTGATTGTGACGATGGAGATGATGAATGTGATTGTGACGATGGAGATGATGAATGTGATTGTGATAATGGAGACGATGAATGTGATTGTTATGATGATGATGGATGTGATTGTGACGATGACAACGAGTGTGATTGTGACGATGGAGATGATGAATGTGATTGTGACGATGATGATGGATGTGATTGTGACGATGACGACGAGTGCGATTGTGACGATGGAGATGATGAATGTGATTGTGACGATGACGGATGTCATTGTGAGGGTGGAAACAACGAATGTGTTTTTTCCGATGATGATTCTCATTGAAGACCAGGAATCCCAGGTTCGCAAGGGAGGAGGGGAAGAGGCTTTATTTTGTGTTATACAACTTCCACGGAGTTGATTTCGTTTTCGCGATCGTTTTTCCAAGTAGTTTTCGAATAGATAAGGTCACTAACACGGTTTCTCCATCCTCTAGCTGGGTAGAGTTTGCACATCACTTGCTGAAAAGAGTAGTCTGTGTTGAAAAAAGACTATTTTGATGTTTGTGTGGTGCGTGGTTTCAAGGTTCTAAAGGGGTCGAAGCAGTTCAAAGGGTGTGAAGGTCGTACGAGATCTAAAGGGCTTCAGGGTCAACAGGGTCTAAAGGAGCAACAGCAGCAACAGAAGCAGCACATTGTTGAGGGGCTGCAGGAAAAGTAGAAGCCTCATTGTGATGACAGGCCACAACAGAACCAGAAGCAACACGTCACTGAGAGGCTACAACAGATGCAGCACAGTGTTGAGGAACTCCAGCTGGACCATAATTCTCACCATGACGACGGGCTCCAACAGCAGAAGCAGCACGGTGTTGATGGGCCATAAGATCACGTGCAGGACGTTCAACAGGTAAGCACTCTTCAATACTTTGGGGAAGTTGGAGTGAACAGACTGGATGCAAACACAGCAAACCCCACAATCAGGAGATTAAGCTGAAATACATTTTGGTTGTTGTTTTTTTTATAGACATTGCTGTTCACACTTCCTTCCATGAAGAAGAATGTTCTTAATTGTGGAGATAATTGTAATTATACTTTTGGTGTGAAGGTGACTTATTGACATGGTCATCGCCATAAAGGAGAGATATCAAAAAGTTTCTCCCCTCGATTGAATTAGATCACCTCATTCACCTTTTCGGCGGTACCTATTACGTCAATGCATTCCCATCTGTGCCCTTTCCTGAACAAGTTATCAAACTGATGAAGATATCAATGTGTTTAATCTCTCATATTTTTGTTGTTTTTTTTCCAAAGAAGAGGTGCTTCTTCACTCTCCTTCACCCCATCGAATGAAACAATCATACCGGTTGGAACGTAAGTTGCCAAGATTCTTGCCTTACATCACAAATTATTCCAAACTTTGAATAAACTACATGTTCTTCACCCCCATCTTGTCCCTTTCTGTGTGTCTCAGAAGCGTTGAGAACAAACAAATGTTTTGCTGCACTCTCAGCCTGACAATCACCAAACAGGTCATCCAATTGGTGAAAGTCTGGCATGAGTGTTCATGGACCCGTACAGAAGTCAGCGTGTACACCTGGATGATCATTAAAATTAATTAAATCGATGAAGGTTGTTTATTAAATCGAAGCAGGTTGGACGTCACGTGGCGATTCTCAAGCTTCCTCCTTACTTCAACACCTCCTGCCGTGACCAAGGGGAAAGAAGTAAGTCCTGTTTTTTTAATTGTATTTGCTGTATTAACTTTTCCTGTTTTAAGGTAATTGTTTGAAAAACTTCAATCAAAACCCAGTGGGATTTTGTGATGAAGAAAATCAAGATGTGAAATTGAAGGCAAAATAAAAGAAGAATTGAACTGAGATGCAGAAAGCAATGGACAGAATACAGGGTTTCCAGGATTGTGTTGGAAGGTATTATAATGATGAAGATTATGGTGGTGGTGCCATTGAGTGGTTTTCACTTCGTTTTGCTGATGTTTGTGCAGAGACCCACAAAACGAGTTCTACCCTGATGACCCACAAAATTCGTGAAAATCAGGATAAGAGTTCCACCTTGATGGCTCATAATGTGAGACCTTCCTTGGAGACGCACAGAATTCAGGGAAATCAGGAAAATATTTCTGCCTTGGAGACTCGAAAAGCGGGTTCTATTTTGGAGGCTCTTCTTATGGGTTCATCTTTGGAGACCTTTGGAGTTCTCAACCTATCGATGTCGTTCTTCGTTGGATGGTGCTTAATGAGTGGTAAGTTCAGTTCATTAAAAATTAATGAAATTATGTATTATTTAATTCGATATTTGATTTGTAATGTGTTTATTTATTCTTTTTCAGCAATATCAAGAAAGAGCAAGGAAGACCTGGGATTTCTTTGTACAAATTTACAATATATCTCCTCCTTTCTACTTCTTCAAACTTGAAAGAACTGAAACTTCATAATCAAGGCAGAACTCGAAGAAAACAAAGAAACAAAAAAAACTTTGTTGAGTCGAAAGACTGTATTAACCTCGTCATGTTATTGTGGATCTGAGAAAGAAATAAATAACGATTGAACTGTTAAAAATTTTCTCGAAAATTTTATTTTCCACTCTGAACATCAGTGTGTTGCACCGGAAGCGGATTAACACAAGGCAGATTAATGCAAGTCCCCACACTCGATTGTTCACTGGGCTTTGAAGACGTTTGTGTGTCACAAACGAAACATCGCCTGAGACTTGATTGGCTCGTGCCAGTTTCAATTAAAATTGGTGCGAGTTTGGTCGAGTTTTGTCATTTTGGCTGGCTGTACCTTTCTAATAATCTATATATTAAAACTGAAGGACCAATTTTGTGCTCCTCCGAGGGGTCGCGTCACGTTTTTCTCGGTGCTGTGAACTGGACTGAAAGAAACTTCGTTCCTGTAAGAGTGCATCGCTCATAGTGGCAATAGCCAATCTTCAACTCTGAAGCAGAATAAACACTTTTCGTTGAGACGGCGGCGATGAGTGAAGAGGCGGGGGCTGGGGTGAATTAGGTGGGGTTGAGTGTGAGGGGGTGGACAAGGGGTGGGGGCCCGGGGGCAAGTGGGGGGGGGAATCAAGAGACGGGGGGCGGGGAGTGAAGAGGCGGGGGGCCGGGCCAGGGTAATTACATTTTTGGGCGGGGGTAAGCAAATTGAAGGCGGGGGGGGAATGGGGCAGGGGCGGGGGGTGAGTAGGCGGGGGCAAGCATGCCCTGTCCAGTCCATGTCCCTCGAGTGTGGGTGAGCTGGTGAGGGTGGTTGAATGAATGGAATCCATCTGTGACGGGGTTTCGGCTAGTTACAATGAATCATCCCAACCACAAAGACTTGATATATAATTACAATGAACCCCCTCCCCCTCCCCTACCCCTGAATGATCTGCTGGGTACCCTTGTCTGTGTTTAGCTGTAAGTAAATCATGAGTTACATTTACTCTATGGCTAGGATACGGCGGCCGTTCCTCCCCCCCCCCATTGAATTGACAGAAACGTGCGGCGGCCACAGAGTTTCTGAGGTGGCCTCAGGGTGGCCCTACGCCGTATGGCTATCTTTTACAGGCCGTAGGAGTCTCCGTGGAATTAAAGCGCGGAGTTATAACGTTTTTCATTTCTAGGTTGTCCGTAGCAATTCGCCAAGCCGTAGCCATGACGTAGATGTTCCACGTCAACCGTATGTAGGGCGTACGGTGGGCTTGCGTTATTTGTGTGGCTGCCGTAGGCTCTTATCAAAGAAAAATGAATTTTCCCAACCCCCCCCCCCCACTTAAAAATTACGTTCGCCTTAGGGCCCCCCTGCGGTCGCCTTGCAGGCACCTTGAGGCTACCTTGAAAATTCTATGGCTGCCGCAGGGACGCCATAAGATCATTGTGCGACATCAAATCAGACTGTGCGGCACCCCCACGTTTTCGGTCTCCACAATTTCTAAATACCCCGTGTGGCTACCCGAAAAATAAAAACATATGTGACTGTTCCATTGTGTGACCGTGGAAATACTGCGGCCGCCCTATAATTGCTAGTGGCCGTAGATTTTTTAGACCCTACGGCCGCCGAGCCAAATGTGACTGAAGCATAAGTCAACCCCCGATAAGCATTTGCTCTTCGTCTCTTTCCTGGCATTTTGATTGATTTTGCTTTGAAATTCATTCTTTATTTACCTCAGCAAATCTTCTTCTTCTTCTTCTTTCGGCTGCTCCCGTTCGGGGTCGCCACAGCGGATCATCCGTATGATCCGCATAGTGATTTGGCACATGTTTTACACCGGATGCCCTTCCTGACGCAACCCTGGTCGCCTCTTACGACACAGGGATATGGTACACCTATTTTAACCGGGGTATACACCGGCCCAGTGCACTGGTACTCATTTCGCCGACCTCGGAAGGATGACAGGCTGAGTCAACCCCCTGGTGTATTAATTCAGTGGCCCAACGGGGCTTGAACTCCGGACCTTTTGGATCCCAAGCCGCTGCCCTAACTACTGCGCCAACACCAGGCTCAAATAATATTTACCTCAGCAAATAAAAAGTTGTTTTTATTTATTTATTTTATTATTATTAAATTATTTGTCGATTTCCAACCTGTCCGTGTTTGTCCTTTCCTTCCATTGGTCCCGTATTGTCCGAACGAGATAGACTGGGAGGTAATTACCACAGATTTGACCAAAAAATCGTCGGCATGCATCAGCGGTTAAAACGCTCGGCCGCCCTTATTAAAATCTAATCAGATAATATTGGTGCTTTTCGAGGGCGCGCTCCACGCTCAGGTAACCACGTGACCTCTAGTTAAACGGAATAATTAGATGGTGGACACTGGAATTCGTGGTTGAATGGATGGCGTTCATGGATTTAAGACAACCCACCATACCACAATATTAAATGTGAGCGGTGGCCCCAGGTCCGGCTCTACCGACGACAACTGGGGATTAATCCCCCTGAGTGACAAGCTGGTGTCTCGTTACCCGTAGCGGCAACAACTGGTGTTGGGAGTGGGAGATTTTTCGAACCCCACTTGATCAATAAATTGGTGTCAGGTCGTCGACCTGTGGTGTGCTTGACGCACCTCGAAATTCAGAGCGGTTAGACCAAATTTTAGTTAAATTTATTGGGACGAACAATGGCGGACCAACACGGGCAGGTCCTGGTGGGCCATGTAGATGATGTAAATATGGATACGGGATTGACCCAAGACCTGGATGAAGTCACAATGGAGGGTGAAGAGGAAGCAATGGGAGAGATGGAAAATAACCCCCACCTTTGGCCTCTGGAAAATGCGGCACCGATAGCACAGAACGCCGGTTTATCGCCACCAGTGCTGCCCGAGAATGACATGATGTTGTTCATGAGGCAATTAATGGCACAAATGAAAATGTCGAGCGAAGCGATGAGCAGAAAAATGGACGTATGGACGAAGAAAACAACAGCAGAATGGAAGCGATGAGCAGAAAAATGGACGTGATGGGCGATGAAATAACAAGGGAGATGAGTGAAGCGATGGGCAGAAAAATGGTGGCGGTGCGAGAGGAGGTAAGGGAGTGTCGGATCGGTGTCCGGGAAGAGATGAGGGATGAGGGATGAGGGAGAGCGAGGTCAGACTGATGGGACAGATTGGGAACATGACGAAGGAGGTAGAAGGACTGACGATAGGACAGAATGAGTTGAAGGAACAAATGGAGAAGAACACAGGGGCGATAAAGGATGTTAAGAGCCGCCAAGAAGGAAACAACAAGAGAGATGACGGAAATTAAGCGAATGTAAAATGGCACATGAGAAACTAACGAAGAGAGTAGAGGAGGTGACACAGACGATGAGAACACAGGGAACGGGAAATGGAAACACAAATAGAAACAACGAAGGTGACGTTAGAGGGGGAAATACAGGGGGCGCATCGGGAATTAACGATGGTTAAAGAGGAGGTGGATGAGGTAAAAATCGGGATTATTGAAATTAAAGCAAAATAGGTAGAAACAGGTAGTGGAGTAAAGGAAGAGATTCTTTATTGAATGCAAGGACGTTATATTTGCAGCGTGACAGAGTGCTCGAAGGACGGGAGGAGGTGGGTATGACGAAGGTGAGTCATGGCGAGACCGGGAGTGTGCATGATGCGATTGGGTGTGTGTCGAGCTTGGGGGGAATGAAAGACCCGGGATTTCTTGGAGTGCCCAATGTGCCGGAGTATGTGCGGAGTGCATGTGATATAATATGGATGAGTGCACACAAAAGAGTGGGACACGGATCGACCCAGACGGGAGTAGTGGTGAGTGTGACAGACCGGAGGGGCGAGCCTCCTGAGAGGGACAGAGGTGTATTGGAAACCACGCCAGCTCCATGGGACTTTGCGTACGAGGTACGGGAGTGTGCGCGGTCCGTGCCTCGCAGACCGCCCAAGCACGGATGGTGGTGCGATGTGTTAATGGCTTCAGAGGGGCCGGCGTGGAAACGCTCCATGACAGCTCATTATCATAGGAGACGGTGACGGTAACCCCCAGGTGTGGAGCACAGTTGTGAAACAGCCCCACACACCGGGCCTAAGGGGTTAGGCCCACGTGGGTCTGGTGGGAGTGCTAGCGATGGTAGCCTCCATGTGGGTACCGAAGCAGAGACCATGAGGGAGGGCTAGCATAAGTTTTGGGACCAAGAGCAACAATAGGGACTGTTTAGGTAGAGACATGAACGTGTCGTGGGGACGAAGCTGAGCGACAGAGTTAAATGGAACGTGCATCGTATAAAGGAAGACGAGAGTGCACGAGTTAGTGAGGGGAAATTAGTTTGGTGATGCTGTGTCGGTGAGTGGAAATGTGTTTGTGTGTGATAAATGAATTATGAGTGTGAGTGCAGGGCAATGGCCGGTATGAGTGTGAGTAATGGAATGCATGGTGTGAAGGATTGAATGGGGGAGTGGATCCCACCCAAGGAAACCCGGGGGTTCGTTTAAAGTTAGGTAGAGGGATTAGGTAAATTTACACATGGATGTCGTTATGCAGTTGGTGCTGATTGTGGAAAGTTTTTTTTAAAAACATTTTTTGTGTATGGTGCAGGAGATAATGGACCGGCTGGGGGTGTGGCTTGTGAGTGTAGTGTTCGGATGAAGCAGGCTCCCCGGGGGTCGCTGTTGGCTCGTCGGCCAGGTGAGGCTCTAGGTAGGTCCAGGGGACCATTAGTGTATTCGTGGACGCAGGTACCCAAGGAGAGGGGGCCTGGCGTGCCAGTGTAGTGTTCAATTAGACCGGGTGCCCGAGCAGCGGAACCCGGGGCGCTGAAATGCCATGTGGGCATCGAGTGGGGGATTGCCAGTGAGAGCATCCCCCATGTTAGGGTGAGGAGCAGGCAAGCTCGGAGGCAGCTCCAGCATCCCGGGGGTGCTCATGGCGAGTATGCAGGTGAGCAGACCTGCTAGTGGAGCCACACTACCCATCCACGAAATTGTGCGATGGTGCAGAAAGAAAATTTGGTGGGCAACACCTAAAATTGTTAGACCACCAACACGTAGGCAATGGGAAATTGGGTTTTTAGAACCCCATCGTTTAACAAAGGCCTTTTGGCAGGGTATAACCCTGGGGACAGTTTAAAAGTGTGACAATATTAGCGTAGTTAGGATTGATGAAGACCCCTTCGCACCATCCACTGTCGGGATGATCGCCGGCTGCTGGACTTGCCCTCCGTCGGACTCGAGAACGAGACTTTATCACGATGTAAGTGTAGGATTGCATGTAGTTCGGCTCTTCCTTCCCATGGAACTTTGGTGGGATTGGGTACGAATTTGGCAATGTGGATAGTGGGATATAGGAGTCGAGACGTAGCGACAAATTGTAAAAAGAGGGGGGCTCGGGTCGTGTATATGGGAAAGATGGATGGGTGCGGACGAGTAGGGCCAACCTCGAGCTCTCTCTCCCGGTACCACCACCACTGCCTCAAGTATTTGCACACCAGGGACCGGCTGACCATGTTGGTCGGACCTGGTGTTTGGCATTACCTGGATTGCCTTTTTTTTTCTTTTCGTGCTGTTGCTGTTTCGCTTTGCGTACGAGGTACGAGTTGTATGGACTGACTTTGTCAGGTCAGGTTCGATCTGTGACCTGCTACAGGTACCATGTAAACCTGTACTAACCTGTTCCATGGTCGGGTTGTCGGCGACTAAACCGTCTCCCCCACCAGGTTTTCTGGTGAGGAGGGTGTTTGGATATGGACACCCAGCAGGATTAAAAACAAAACCTGTCAAAGGGCGGAGGAGCTCCTTGTGAGCCAACGGCCATCCATATCTAGTGCCCAACTGTGTCTGCGGACGTCCTCCTGCAGTTGGGTTACTTCTTATTAGGAGGTTGGTGGCAGGATTTGCACTCCGGCCACCGTAAAACGCTTCATTCCACAAAACGCAAAAACGCAAAAAAATCTGAAAACCCACTCCGTGGGAGTACCTCCTGTGCAGCTTCCCTTCGCAGGGCAGCTCACCGGATGATGGGATTGGGGCAAAGCCTTCGGGACCCCCAATCTTTGATAGGAGGGAAACCACGGGGTAACATCCCTGGGTCAGATTGCGGGAGAGTGTGTCGGAGTGGTGCTGAGGTGTCGTCCACCAGACGGCGGTCTCCTTGGGTTAACCTGAGGCGGTCCCTTCGGGTGGGTGCCTGGAATGTCCTATCCCTAAGAGAGGATGATCACCTGTCTCTGTTATCATCTGAGCTCAAGCGTTTGGACATCGGGATTGCAGCTCTCTCTGAGGTTCGGAGACCGGATTGCGGCGAGATAATGGTGGGTGGTTACACCTACTATTGGTCTGGTCGCTCTGATGGTTACCATACCCAAGGAGTTGCTGTAGCTGTGTCCAATAAGCTGACCCCAATGATAATTGAGGTAACACCGGTCAACGAGCGTATTATGAGATTAAGGATTCGTCACTCCTTCGGTGTCATTTCCCTGGTCTCTATTTATGCTCCGACTGAGGCGAGTGATCTTACCGTGAAGGACACATTCTACGCCACACTCGAGTCTGTGGTTGATCAGTGCCCCAGACGAGATACACTTCTAGTCTTGGGGGATTTCAATGCATCGACTGGAACTGATAGGGATGGTTATGAGGTGTGTGTTGGTCCCCATGGGTCAGGAACTATGAACCAGAATAGCACTAAGTTCCTTGACTTTGCAAGAAGTCATGGACTTAGGGTGGCTGGTTCATGGTTTCAGCGCCCGCAAGCTCATCGCTGGACTTGGTATTCCAACGCTGGCGGTGTGGCAAAGGAGATTGACCATGTCCTCATTGACGGTCGTTGGAGGATGATACAGAACTGCAGGGTCTACCGGAGTGCTCAGTTCCTCAATACAGACCACAGGCTTGTTGTAGCAACTCTAAAGCTGCACCTTAAATCCTGGAGAATGGTACCATCCCAGCCTAGGCTGGATGTTGCCAAGCTCAGGGATGAGAGAGTAGCTGAGGAGTTTGCGGACAGGCTGAGTGGACACTTGGGGGGTCTGGGTGCTTTGGGGGGTCCTGAAGAGTTGTGGAGCACCTTCAAGACCACCGTCCTTGATGTTGCCGGTGGATGCCTTGGAGTTCACCGCAGGGCAAAGAAGAATTTTGTCTCTCGAGGGACACTGGATACCATTGACCAGAGTCGCAGGACCAGGCTGAATGGCAGAGCTGAGCTGTTCAGGGAGCTGAGGCGTAAAACTGTACGTGCACTGAGGGTGGACAAGGAGGCCTATGTGCGAGGAATCTGTGAGGGTTTAGAGCATCACCTATGGACAGGTGATTCTCGTCCCGCTTACAGGGGAATTCGCGCATTACGTTCATCCAAGCCCATCCCTCGGAGCACTGCAGTTCGAGCAGAGAGTGGTAGGCTCTTGACAGAGGAGTCTGAAGTGAAGGCCCGCTGGGCCGGTTACTTTGAGCGGTTGTACCAGGCTGATCCCCCAGCTGTCGAGTTGGACGTCAAGGGTGTTACAATCCCTGTTGCTGACCCTCGAATCAACTGTGGTCCACCATCGCTTGTGGAAACACGGGCTGCGGTGAACCAGTTGAAACGGGGCAAAGCTCCAGGGATCTGTGGCATCCATGCCGAACTTCTCAAGGCTGGTGGAAATGCTGCACTCGCGTCGTTGCATGCAGTTTTGTGCTCTGCCTGGAACACAGGCATCATCCCAACTGACTGGAAGAGGGGCCTTGTTGTCCCTCTCTGGAAAGGGAAGGGTGATCACCAAGACTGCAACAACTACCGAGGGGTGACGCTGCTCTCAGTGCCGGGCAAGGTCTTTGCTCGGATAATTCTTGATAGGGTTCGCCACCATCTGCTTGAGCACCAGCGTCCAGAGCAGTCAGGCTTTACACCAAAGAGGTCAACGATTGACCGTATCCTTGCTCTTCGTGTCCTCACTGAACGCAGACGAGAGTTTCGGCAGGGGCTGCTTGCAGCCTATGTTGATCTCTGTAAAGCGTTCGATTCAGTGAATCGGGATGTCCTCTGGAGGATTCTTGGTCTTCGTGGGGTGCCACCAAAACTGATCGATCTGATGTCTGAACTCTACTCTGGTACTGAGAGTGCTGTGAAGTGTGGTGGTACCATCTCTGACTTATTTCCAGTTGTTACTGGAGTTCGTCAGGGGTGTGTACTTGCCCCCACACTTTTCAGCACTTGTATGGACTGGATTTTAGGGAGGATGTCGGAGAGATCAAGTTGCGGTGCATCGTTTGGCAATGTCAAGATCTCGGACCTTGATTTTGCAGATGATGCAGTCATCTTTGCGGAGACTTTAGACATCCTCTTGGGGGCCCTCGAGGTGCTGAATGAGGAGTCGGAGCCGTTGGGATTACGGATTTCTTGGGTCAAAACAAAGATCCAGGCTTTCGGTGACATCTTGGATGCTGCTGTCCTGTCTGTGTCTGTTTGTGGTGAGGATGTTGAGGTCGTGGATAGATTCACTTACCTTGGCAGTGATATTCATGTCTCCGCAGGTTTTGAGCCGGAGGTCAATAGACGTCTGGGTCGGGCCTGGGGAGTCATGGATTCACTGGATCATGGGGTGTGGCGCTGCCGGTACCTGTGCGGGAGGACGAAAGTCCGAGTTTTCAGGTCCTTGGTACTTCCAGTCTTGCTCTATGGGTGCGAGACTTGGACTTTGACCAAGGATCTGAGACGGAGACTTAATTCCTTTGGTACCAGGTCTCTTCGGAGAATCCTTGGCTATCGCTGGTCGGATTTTGTGTCCAACGAGCGGTTGCTGAGAGAGACTCGGATGAGATTTGTTACCTGCATAGTCCGTGAGCGTCAGCTGCGGCTGTATGGACATGTGGCTCGTTTTCCTGACGCTGATCCTGCTCACCAGATTCTCTCAGCGAGGGAGTCTCATGAGTGGAGGAGGCCAGTGGGCCGACCACGTGCCTCATGGTTGCAGCAGGTTGACCATCATCTCAAGGAGATGGGGATGGGCCTGGCATCTGCCTGGGGGATGGCCAGACGGAGGCCCCTGGAGTACCGGCGGAAAGTGGACGCAGCGACGTGCTGTTCTGGCACATGCTCCCATACCTGACCTGACCTGACCTGTTTCGCTTTGTCTCACCACTGCCCCAGGACCATCAAGGCTGTTATGCAGTAAGGCATCGCTCGCCTCACTTCACCGTTTGCTCCGTGGCCTGTGTTCCACCCACAACTGTTCTGTGGACTGCTGCTACTGCAGCCGAATACCAGGTGACACCGTTCCAGTTATCGTGGTGGTTTTGTTTGTTTTATTTTGTTGAACTGCATTTACTGTAGCAGCATGCCACCACACTTAGGGACTGCAACAAAGGGGCAGTCCATTTCTACCAGCTTCATGCCAGCTCATTCCCGCTTTATACCAGCTCATTCCAGATTTATATCAGCTCATTCCAGTTTCCTTCACTTGGTTTGCCACATATCACCGTGGCCATGAACTGCATGAACGCAGCTCTGTGGAGGAAGTGGCTCAATTCTTGTTGCTGCTTCTTGACCATTTTTGTTTAGAAGGCCTTTTTGAAAAGGAAGGGAGCAGGTTGTGATATTAAATAAATAATGACGGTTTCATTCCGGTGTGAACAAACGCTCTCAAATCTTGTTACAAGCAAACCACACCTGTTCTGGAATGTTCGATCCATTTGCTGGGCCTGTGGTCAGAACATCACGTTTCAACTTCAGTTTCAAAGGATCCCATTTAAGGATTGTTATGAAGGAAATAGATTCCTGTTTTCATTGAAATAACATAAATATATTAAACTTGTTATATCCGTGTCCACAGGTCTTTGGGAAAGGTTCCATCTTTGGTCCGATGGATGTTGGAGAGCTCGTGTTGCTATGGGAGAGACTTGGACATGCTGTCATGGTCATCTCCATGGTGATATTTATCATCAACTCGCTTTGTGCGATTTACTTATGGATGAAGAAACGGCTCCGGTAAACCTCTTCACAATTCTTCATTTTATGATTGATCTTCAAATTAAGAACAGCAAACTATGATCCCGATGGACCTCTCTACCGATGAATATGTTATTATTGGAGTTTATATATCTGGTGGTACTCTGATTGATACATTTGAACGACGCAGAGAAGTGTTCTACCAAAACGAAGTTATGTTTATTCGTGTTTGTTCACAGAAAGGACAAGAAAGTGGATGGAGAAGATGAGGCTGATGGGGAGGATAAGGATGTGGAAAAAGATGATTATGATGATGATTATGATGACGAGTGTGATTGTGACAATGGAGACGATGAATGTGATTGTTACGATGATGATGGATGTGATTGTGACGATGACGACGAGTGTGATTGTGACGATGACGACGAGTGTGATTGTGACGATGACGACGAGTGTGATTGTGACGATGGAGATGATGAATGTGATTGTGACGATGACAGATGTCATTGTGAGGGTGGAAACAACGAATGTGTTTATTACGATGACGATTCTCATTGAAGACCAGGAACCCCAGGTTCGCAATGGAGGAGGGGGAGAGGCTTTCTTTTGTGTTGCACAACTTCCAGGGAGTTGATTTCGTTTTAGCGATAGTTTTTCGAAGTAGTTTTCGAATAGATAAGGTTATTAGCACAGTTCACCCATCCTCTAGCTGGGTAGAGCTTGCACATCACCTGCTGAAAAGAGTAGTCTGTGTTGAAAAAAGACTATTTTGATGTTTGTGTGGTGTGTGTTTAAAGCGTTCTAAAGGGGTCGAAGCAGTTCAAAGGTTGTGAAGGTCGTACGAGATCTAAAATGTATAAAGGGGTTGAAGTGAGTCTATGGGGTCTCAACAGATCTAACAGATCTATGGGTATAAATGTCTAAGGGGTCAAAGCATCTATAGGAGTGTAAAGGGTCATATGGGATCTAAAGGTCTTTAGGGTCAAAAGGAGCAACAGTAGCAACAGAAGCAGCACATTGTTGAGGGGCTGCAGGAAAAGTAGAAGCCTCATTGTGATGACAGGCCACAACAGAACCAGAAGCAACACGTCACTGAGAGGCTACAACAGACGGCACAGTGTTGAGGAACTCCAGCTGGAACATAATTCTCACCATGACGACGGGTTCCAACAGCAGAAGCAGCACGGTGTTGATGGGCCATAAGATCACGTGCAGGACGTTCAACAGGTAAGCACTCTTCAATACTTTGGGGCAGTTGGAGTGAACACACTGGATGCAAACACAGCAAACCCCACAATCAGGAGATTAAGCTGAAATACATTTTGGTTGTTGTTTTTTTATAGACATTGCTGTTCACACTTCCTTCCATGAAGAAGAATGTTCTTAATTGTGGAGATAATTGTAATTATACTTTTGGTGTGAAGGTGACTTATTGACATGGTCATCGCCATAAAGGAGAGATATCAAAAAGTTTCTCCCCTCGATTGAATTAGATCACCTCATTCACCTTTTCGGCGGTACCTATTACGTCAATGCATTCCCATCTGTGCCCTTTCCTGAACAAGTTATCAAACTGATGAAGATATCAATGTGTTTAATCTCTCATATTTTTGTTGTTTTTTTTTTTCCAAAGAAGAGGTGCTTCTTCACTCTCCTTCACCCCATCGAATGAAACAATCCTACCGGTTGGAACGTAAGTTGCCAAGATTCTTGCCTTACATCACAAATTATTCCAAACTTTGAATAAACTACATGTTCTTCACCCCCATCTTTTCCCATTCTGTGTGTCTCAGAAGCGTTGAGAACAAACAAATGTTTTGCTGCACTCTCAGCCTGACAATCACCAAACAGGTCATCCAATTGGTGAAAGTCTGGCATGAGTGTTCATGGACCCGTACAGAAGTCAGCGTGTACACCTGGATGATCATTAAAATTAATTAAATCGATGAAGGTTGTTTATTAAATCGAAGCAGGTTGGACGTCACGTGGCGATTCTCAAGCTTCTTCCTCACTTCAACACCTGCCCTGACCAAGGCGAAAGGATTCTCGCTGAAACGTCGGCTTTACCGACGAGTAGTAAGTCCTGTTTTCTTTTTTAATTATAAACTTTTCGTGTATTAAAGTAATTGTTTGAAAAACTTCAATTGAAATCCAGTGGGATTTTGTGATGAAGAAAATCAAGATGTGAAATTGAAGGCAAAAGAAGAGAAAAATTGAACTGAGATGCAGAAAGCACTGGACAGAATACAGGGTTTCCAGGATTGTGTTGGAAGGTATTATAATGATGAAGATTATGGTGGTGGTGCCATTGAGTGGTTTTCACTTCGTTTTGCTGATGTTTGTGCAGAGACCCACAAAATTCGTGAAAATCAGGATAAGAGTTCCACCTTGATGGCTCATAATATGAGACCTTCCTTGGAGATGCACAAAATTCAGGGAAATCAGGAAAATAGTTTTTCCTTGGAGACTCGAAAAGTGGGTTCTATTTTGGAGGCTCTTCTTATGGGTTCATCTTCGAGACCTCTGGAGTTCTAAACCTATCGATGTAGTTCTTGGTTGGATGGTGCTTGATGAGTGTTACGTTCAGTTCATTAAAAATTAATGAAATTATGTATTATTTAATTCGATACGAGCATAACCCGCGCTCTGTGCGACATGTTGGGGTGGGTGTGTTTGAGAAAGGAACTGATGCAGAGTATCAGTAGTAATTTTACTTTAATGCAGTAAGTGGAATACGATTTCACTGTTTCAGAACCATTTTATTTACTTTTTTTTTGTACCATGCACCTCATGTGGTCTTTGAGATAATGTAAGCCGAATATCACGTTACTCGAGCGCAGAACAAAGTCGAAGATAGCGCGACACGAAACCACAAACTCGGAAATAATATATAAGATTAGATTTGTAATGTAGTTATTTATTCTTTTTCAGCAATATCAAGAAAGAGCAAGGAAGACCTGGGATTTCTTTGTACAAATTTACAATATATCTCCTCCTTTCTACTTCTTTAAACTTGAAAGAACTGAAACTTCAATCTCAAGCAGAACTAGAAGAAAACAAACAAACAAAAATAACTTTGAGTCGAAAGACTGTATTAACCTCGTCATGTTCTTGTGGATCTGATCAAAAAATAAATAAACTATTGAACTGTTAAAAATAACAATAATTATTCGTTGAGCTGTTTCAAAACATTTAATGCAAAAATGATTTAAACTTGGGCTTGGGGCACGAGGGTTTGGGTTTTGGGTTTTGGGTTTGGGTTAGGGTTTAGGTTTTAATGTGAAGGGTAGGGTTCAGTTTGGGTTTGGGTTCTGGGGGTTAGGGTTTATGTTTTAATGTGAGGGTTAGGGTTTGGGTTTGGGATCAGAGGGTTAGGGTTTAGGTTTTAATGTGAAGGGTAGGGTTCAGTTTGGGTTTGGGATCTGAGGGTTAGGGTTTATGTTTTAATGTGAGGGTTAGGGTTTGGGTTTGGGATCAGAGGGTTAGGGTTTAGGTTTGAATGTGAAGGTTAGGGTTCAGTTTGCATTCAGGATCTGAGGGTTAGTGTTTAGGTTTTAATGTGAGGGTTAGGGTTGGGTTTGGGTTCGGGATCTGAGGGTTAGTGTTTAGGTTTTAATGTGAGGGTTAGGGTTGGGTTTGGGTTCGGGATCTGAGGGTTAGTGTTTAGGTTTTAATGTGAGGGTTAGAGTTGGGTTTGGGTTCGGGATCTGAGGGATGGGGTTTGGGTTTTAATGTGAGGGTTTTTAATGAATAAAATAAACCTAAAATCTCTTCTTCTTTCAAATCATATCTACAGGCACGTACAAACCGATTCACCCCCTACCAATAACACGACATTTAAATGAATTCCGAATGACGTAGAAACAATTTTTCTAAATTAACTTTTTTATTCATAACTGAAGGGATCAAACGAAACACTGTTATAGGTGAAGGAGGTTACCTGTCAAGAGTACCTGCAAAAAACAAGTACAAATCAAAATTCACTTGTTGCAAAAGCATTCCGCCCCCTCCCAATAATGGCACATTTATGAACTTGTGGGCCCGTTGGTCCAATGGACCAAATCTTCATTGGTCTTCACAGCCTTGTTACACACCTGCCTGCTGCACTGCTTGAGCATGAGCTTGGCTTTCACCAAGCCGAGATGTACTTGGGGCTAGAGCTGGGATGATGTCTTCATAATTACCCTCGCCTCAGGATTCGAAGAGGGTATTACATTTGGGTCTGTTTGTTTATTTGTTTGTTTTGTTTGTCTGTTTGTTACTTGCAAAATCTAAGATTTTTCAAGTATATTGGTTGTTCGATTTTGTTATTCATTCTGTCTGTCTGTTTGTCGCCTACAGGTAACAATTTTAAACCGATCTTCTCGAAACGTCACCACGTGGTAGAATTTGTCAAAAGGAAGAAGCCTTTTTTTGAGGCCAAAAGGTCAAAAGATCAACATTGGCCAAAGGTCAACAACTTAGGTGAGATTTCTAAAATCCTCAACTTTCATCCAATTGACCTGAAATTTGAAGAGGATTTATATTTCATGTCAATGAATTCAACTAGCCAATTATTTTTGAGGTCAACATTGACCAAAAGGTCAACAGAGGCCAAAGGTCAAAACTAAGGTGGTATTTCTAAAATTCTCAATTTTCATCCTATTGACTTGAAATTTAAAGAGGATTTATATTTCAGGTCACTGAATTCAACTCGCCAATTATTTTTGAGGTCAAATTTGTTCTCTGGATTTTGCAAGTATCATGCTCTGCACGACGTCTTCTTCTTGTTTGTTCATCTGTTTGTCTATCTGTCTTTTTGTTTATCCGCACAGAACTTTCATGTTTTTCTCTGTAACCCCTTGTCGGATTGAGACGAAATTTTCACCATTGGTGCGACTACTCTTGTAGAATGCTTATTGATAATTATGACATCATAGGTCACGTGGTGTGGCACCCATATTGGAAAAACGGGAAAACTTTGGACCTCTGTATCTCTGAAACCGCACAAAGGAAAAATTTGAAACTTGGCACATAGAAAGTACTCCTCATGGGGTAATGAGTGTGATTTGTTATGATGTCATAGCTTCCCTCGTTCTGACATCACAATTGCATATATGGAATCCAACATGCAATCATGATGAATTTTTGAGGGTCATCTCGGGATAAAATGGTCCTCAGAAACACAATTCATGATGTCATCGGTGAATTGATTTGGCAGTCATTCTGTTTTGTTTTTTTAATTCTTCAAAAATATCTGAAGTGGCTGAACAGATCGAGGTGAAACTTTACACATATGAACGCCTGTCCATGTGGAACAAAAGGTTCACACATATGATGTCATCCCTCCCCAGAATGATCCGTTGGGTACCCTTGTCTGTGTTTAGCTGTAAGTCAACCCCTGTTAAGCTTCTGCTCTTTGTCTCTTTCATGGCATTTTGATTGATTTTGCTTTGAAATTCTTTATTTATTTACCTCGACAAATAAAAAGTTCTTTCTATTTATTAATTTTATTATTAATAAATTATTTGTCGATTTCCAACCTGTCTGTGTTTGTCCTTTCCTTCATTGGTCTAGAATTGTTCGAACCGAGGTAGACTGGGAGTTAATTACCACAGATTTGACCAAAAAATCGTCGGCATGCACCAGCGGTTAAAACGCTCGACCGCCCTAATTACAATCTAATCAGATAACATTGGTGCTTTGCCGAGGGCGCGCTTCCCGCTCAGGTAACCACGTGACCAAGTTAAACGGAATAATTAGACGGCAGACACTGGAACTCGTGGTTGACTGGGTGGCGTTCGTGGTTTTAAAACAACCCACCGTACTACAACGTTAATTGTGAGCGGTGGCCCCAGGTCCGGCTCTACCGAGGACAACCGGGGATTAATCCCCCTGAGTGACAAGCTGGTGTCTCGGTACCTGGCACCGCAACAATATCTTTTAAACCTCTGACTCACTGACTGATATTAAATATCGGTACCTTCCAGGTGATGTAGATAGCTGAAATTTTGCATGCCGATGTACATCGAAGCCGGTACTCTGGCAAAAATTACAGAATTGTCGGACAACATCTATAAATGAAAGTATAAATAAATGAAAAAAAATGCAGGTGAGCGACCCGAAACAATGGGGAAGCATGATTCGTATGCTCACACAACATGTGTTTACTGTTTATAATTCTCTTGCCATCTATCTATCTTCTAGATTATATTACTAAAACTCGCATCTTTTATATATGTATGTATGTTCCCAAAATACAGCCAAAACGGTACAAGATAGCGCAAAAATTTTTGGGCCACCTTACTCAGCATTCTCCTGCGGTGTGCAGTATCAAGTTTCATTCAAATCTGGCAACGAAAAAATTATTTAAAAAATAAATTCCCGATTCAGTCAAGTACTCTTCGGGAGTATTTGATCAATGCAAACAACCTGAACGGTATAGTTCACTGGAGCTATCTTTTGTTTTTTTCTTGAAATGATTTATTTTAAAATCTCAAACATTTAGTATAGATAAAGAACGATTTAATTGTAAGCATAAAATAAACATCGCCATTTTTATCTAATTCTTCCGTGTTCATTAATAAATAAAATTGTTTGGAAGATTACGCACAATAATTTCTTCTACTTTCTTTTCTCTTTTTTTTCACAATGCCATGCAGTATCAAGTTTCGTTCAAATCGGGCAAGGAAAAAAATTATTAAAAAATCAATTCCCGATTCAGTCAAGTCCTCTTCGGGATTACCTGTATTTGATCAATGCAAACAATCTCAGCGGTATAGTTCCCTGGAGCTATCTTTTTTCTGTTTTTTTTTTTTGTTTTTTTTAATTATTTTTTATCAACCGCTGTCAAAACGGGAACCCAACAGGTTCACGGTTCATCTAGTTACAATTTTAAAATCCCTTCTAATTTTCAACGTCTCCCATCAGCCTGCCTGCTTCAGTCTCCGACCTGCCTTTTACATCTAATCCATACTGGGCCACGGGGATTCCCCATGGTGACCCAGCAGCTGCGGCCTCCAGGTCCACTTGAGCTGTGTGCACTGCATAAAACCGTGCATGCCCCATGGCATGTTGTGCTCTCCACCCATAGGCTGCCTGCTGAAGCCTCCACTTGGGAATCCCACGGAGCCCCTCCCCTCAGGTCCCCGTGCCCCCACCTTTACGCAATTGTGCGAATTTTCCTTTTGCCTGCCACCTCCTTTCATTAACGCTCTTGGGGGATCCGTCTTGCGCCCCAATTTGCTTGCTGGCCCCCTCCTTTCCTCCAAGGCTCACGAAGGCCATCAACATTCTCAAGAGGCTCGGTCTATTTTTTTATTCTCTGGGTTCTCCATGAAACCCAGAGGGAACATGTAAATACAACCCTATTTAACTAACAAGGGTCTGCATTCATGCATGCATGCTCCCTCATGCAGCATTCCCTGCTCACCCCTTGGCTCATTTGGCTCACTTCAAGCCAGAGCCATGCTCACTAATTCTCGGAGAAGCCACTCTCGCCTCACCACTATCCAGTCCGTCACTGATTGTGGCTCCCCCATGCAGATTCCTCTTTCCTCCTCTCTGTCAATCTACATGCCTTGCTCACAGGGACCACACTCACACTACTCACCACACTCATGCACTTGCTCGCATGCTCACCATCCCCCACGCCCGGGCCAATACGCATGGCCTGAGCGGTCTCGACTTCCCAGCACGGCAACGAAACGTACGCTGAGGCACACAGTTCGCATCCCGACTGCACTGTTTCCATCGCACGGACCCTTGCCGTGACCTCAGACATATGATTGAATGGCTCGCGCACAGGACTCGCACACCACATGCATCGAAGAACACATACCTCCCTGGGTTGGTAATCTACCCAGACATCTGATTAACTGGACTCCCATCTCTCCATTCGCACCATTACTACCGATGGTGTCCATGTACAGTTTAGTGCGTCCGAAATGGCTGCTGGGTCCATTCCACATCATAACTCTCTGTCGGTTCCTCCAGCACGGATTATTGTGCCATTACCACCTGTGGAGCCGTGCACGTCTCTCATGACTTCTCTCCACCTGCACATCCTTCAACCTCCCCACAAATGGTCCACAATTTTTTTTGATGACGTCATCGGTCACGTGATTCAGAAGCCATATTGTTTTTTTTTAAAACACCTTCAAAAAATCTCTGAAATAGCTTAAAAGATCAAAGCGAAACTTTACACATATGACCGCCTATCCATGAGGAACAAAAGGGTTACACATATGACATCATAGGTCACATGGTTTGGCAACCATATTGGATTTACCCTAAAACCGATAAAAATACACCACTCAAAATAAGTCCTGGCAAGGGTTTGCAATCTCTGATTGCTCTTTTTCTTGTTTTCTTTTGTGTCTGTACTTCTTTTGATTTATATTTCTGTTCCCGTGTAAATCTGCTCCATCTCCCTTGCTAACCTGTCTACTTTCTCTGTTAACCCGTTCACCTCCCCATGAACGGCTGCCAGCTCAGCCTTCAGCTCCGTGTGGCCCGCTTTCATTTCTGCTTGGCCTGCATTAATTTTGGCCGTCAGTTCGGCTTGATACTTTGCTATGGCAGGCTGCCCAGCCCTCATCACTGCCTGGTCAGCCCTCATTTTAGACCCCGTTATTTCAAACATGGCCATCATGGCTGTAAATTGCTGGCTGAGGTCTGGGCTAGTGTTTCCCTGCTACCAGGGTGAAGCCACACTGCTGCTTCTGGGGGACAATGGCACATTTCTAAGGGGGGGGGGGGGTTGGCCTGAGCTGCTGAACAAAGGAGGTTACTCTACCATGCCCTCGACCTCAGTTTTGCTTGGGGTTACGGTGGTGTCGGTCCAGCGGAACCTCTCAGTTGACCCGTCGCAATCACTCCTCATAATGCTTTAGAGTCTAAATTTATCGCCGAACCACACGCTCTTCAAATTTGCTTCAAGGAATGATCTCTCACTTTGGTTCTTGTCCCAATTAGCTGTCACCAGTGTTGTGACAGCATCAGCTTAGTCAGGGTCCAGGTCTCGCTTCTGATTCACAAGTGTTGTGGCCGTTCAACTCGGACCCAAACCAAGGTTTGAGTCCCACTCTGAAGGCTATTTTAACACAACACAACCTGTTTTTTGATCACCAAATCTCGTGGGCCACGAAACCACATCTACGTCTCCCAGACGGATCAGAAATCCCAAGAAGGGTCCCAAGCCAGTAATTATACGTTGCATTCTCGTGGGTTTCTGAGCCACCCTGGCATCGTGCATTCATGCTGTAGGTTGTATCTGATGTGAGCCGAGCGGAACTCTGGCCGTGCATGCGCTGGAAGCAGTTGGCACTAAATGCTGAGGAAATTGTCCATCTTGTAGGCCAAGTGGTGACCATGGGTCATGCATAAAGAGCAGGAGACTGAGTGAATTAACCAGAGTGTGTATTTGAAATAAAACATGCCTTAAGCCTTCATTAATTTGAAATGCCTGAGGCCTTCATTCATGTGATTGGATGGAAAATGAGGGAATTCACAGGACATGGAGAGGTTGTTGTCAAAGGCACCTTGCAGAGCCGTGCAGGAGATCTGAATGCACTTCGACCCCAAGGCAGGGCAGTCGTTCAGGGCCGAAGAGAAAAGTGAAACTTGAGTGGCAGGGCAAAATCGAAACCAAACCTTCCCTCACGAATGCACAAGCTTCTCCTCTTCAGGTCACTTGTGTCTCGGGTCTTTTATTATTTTCAGCTCATGCCCTTTTGTTTCTTTGTCGTTGGTGGTGCCGCATTTTTGGGTGGGTGTCTTCACCATACCAGCAACGCCACGAGCCACGACCCGACTTCTCATGCATAACGGCTGGGACTCGAGCCGTCTGAGGTATTTCAGGTGCTTTTTGACGGTTATGGTTGGTTTTTCCCAGCAGCTTCATGCAGCAATGCTTGTTGTCCGCTTTAAAAGAACACAGAGGACAGATAACAAAGGGAAGAACAGAAAATATAAGCTCAGAGGCATGGATACTCTCGATACAGACAAGTGGAGGGAAGATGACCAATCTTTAACCCCAATAGGGTGATTCCACCAACACTATTGTGGTTAGGGATGGAGAAAGACGTGAGACGGTGGTGTCGTGTCAAGATGAATTCCTGGAGGGAAGAGTAAGATTGAACAGCCTCAGGAATCCAGTTCCATAAATGTGAGAAAAGAGCAACAAAGAGTGGAGGTGTGTGATAAGCCTGAATTTTGGGAGTTAAACCAGGAGTGGTTACTGGAAGAACGAGTGCATCCTGGAGGAGCTGGGGAGGTTTGGAATGCTAATAGAGCAGAGGGCACCAGCCCACAGGGGAGATCAATACTCCATTGAGCTCCGGACAAAAGCTTTTGTCGGCTCTGAGTTCTGATTTTTCAAGGAATGATTTGGAATGATAGAGGCTGTTTGTGGCTGGCTTCGCCTGCCAACCATGTAATATGGTCAGCCAGGATAGGTCATGACTAATGCTGAGGCCAATAAGTTAGAAGCTTAACCTCTGGTGGCTGACCATGAATATAATTAATAGGTGAATTAATTTGAGAATCTTTTCAGAGCAATAGGCTGAGTGTGAGATTTTCCAGGCTTGAAAGACGCGTTCCATTTGTCAAACCAATACTGTATCTAATCAATTCCTGATCTGCAGAGTTGCTCGGCTGCTTGATGCCTGTCAGTGCGAAGGGAGTCCTGTGTGGCATTACGTGAAAATCATCTGCAAACATGAAGAGAGCATCAGAGAGGTCGTTTATGTCAATGAGCAACAAGAATTGTCCCAACACACTGCCTCGGGATACTACAGCCACCAATGGGAGGGAAGAGGAAAGGGTCTATTAATAGCAAAGCACTGATTGTGCAAGTGTAGGAAGATGCCGAAGTGTAGGAAGATGAAAAAGAGCAGATGCCAGAGTGCATCGAATGCCTTCGGTATTTCCAGGGAGATGGGTCCTAACGTCTTGTTTGAGATCTTGAGCTAGTACCTCTTGCTTGGAGGAAAGTATCAGCATATATAGAGCTGAGTGACCAGGAAAAATTCAAACTGATCAAAGATTCAGGTTGTTTGAGATAAAGAAAGACTTGATGCTGGTAATGATGATGGATTCCATGACTGTTTATAATTGAAAGTCATTGTTGTGGTTTGTCATTGAGATGATCTGCTTTAACCATCTTCTTGTGAAAGGGAGTCAGAGCAACAAAGTTTAAGGACAGGCTGAAAAGTGCAGATGTATGGAGAAACAAGAGCGGCAGAGCAGGATTTGAGGATTTGGGTACTGATGCCATCTGGGCCCATCACCGAAAGCAGAGACGATGTTGCGTGAATTTTGTATTGGGCAGTACCATTTGCTAATCTTGAAAGGTGTCTAGAATGTATCCATTTTCATCGTCCGTGATCGAGCGATCGATGACATTTTTTCATCGCTTGTAGCTCTAGTTTTGTGACTGCATCCTGGTAATCATTCTGCTGGTTCTCCATTTGTTCCCCTATCGAGTCTCAGGATGAAGTTCACAAAAGTTGATGCGTGAGCACCTTTCTTTGGACACACCTGTGTCATTTTGGCAATCAATTATATCGCGATCCTGGACAATAGCCTCCTCACAATGAATGGTGCATTTGTCACCCTGATGCACATCTTCTTTTTGTCTCAATCAAACATGCAGGCTACTCATGTTCATGAATGGGACAGGCCCACAGTGCACTTGCATGCGGTCTTCAAGAGACCATGAGTTTCTGTAGATGTTGTCCTGAGTTGATACAATCTCAATCTTAATACGCCTCTTCATTTTCACCCCGTTTGTGGTTCGAGAGACAAACACCACCATCTCAGATCATCCCCAATCCAAAATCATGATGTTTTCCACCCTTGTTAACCCCCCAGCACATCTCCTTTCATATTTTTCCTCCTTGGAGTTTCTTTCGTTATCCATCTTGTCCACCCCATGCATCTTCTCCTGCTCCTATTCCTCCCCACAACCATTGTTTATCCACGTCTCCCTCTGTCTTGTCCTTCAACTCTACTGTTGGTGTTTCCTCCCTCTCTTTACCGTTCCTGTTATGTCCTGATCTGTTCAGTGTACTCGCTCTTCCATGAGCCTCGACCTGACTAAAAAAAAAAACATTTCTTTGAACACTTGTGCTTGGTGTAACAATCCATTTATTGTGCTCTAACACCTGTACACCTGCCCAATCTTGCAGACATCTCTAGAGAACTTAATTATACCCCTAGCTGTGCATGTTTGCCAGTTTATAACGTAGATGGTGATATTAAGTATAGTCCTGGGATTTGAGCGTACGCAATGCAGTTCAGTCTTGATGGCAGAAACAAGCATGTTTAAGATTATTTAGGGTTTTCAAAATTGAACAACACCAAAAAATACCTGTCAGGTAGGAAACCGGTCGGTAGAGGAGTTAGTCGCCGAATAATGCGGATTTCTTTGATTTTGAAGCATACTTACCGACTTGACGGAGTGTATACCGTACACAAGATTTCATGGTGTAAGGCAAACAGGGACGCCTATTGGGTAGACTCAAGAAAAGCAAAAATAAGTTGAGGATTAAGTCCGGTGTCACAACAAATGAAAACATCCCTGTTCATCAGACGATGAGGGATCGGCCCTCTCCGTGCGCTCGGGTTGCTCTTTGCGCATTTAATCAGTGGAAGAAAAAGCCAGACCAGCAACCCAGAACCTGCGTCTCAACTGAACACCCTCCCTACCCCATTCGCTCAGTGTTAATTGCATCGCTCGCCTAATCCCCAGCCCTTTGTGACGCTTTTTTCCCCCTTTTTTTATTCATTAATCCTTTGAGCCATGCTGCTTCCACTGGGGGGGAGGAGTGACTCTGCGCCGCGGGGAAAACGGCAGAGTGTTCAGTGAATAAATGACTCGGAAATTAAAGAGACAGAAATAAAACTGATGATGTTATTACTCAATTCTCCAAACTCAGAAACTCCCTTCATATACTGGTGAGGAGATTCCTTTGAGAATGACTTTTTCCTGATTAACTCTGCATAGTTGCACAATGGCTCAAAGATCCCTTGCCTTTGTGACGTCATAGAGGTGGTCTGGGGGAATTGCGTTGGGGGAGGTTGACAAAGAGGAGGAGGTTCTTTCTGGATTTGCACCCTTCTTCCACACGACATTTTGACCACAAAACGCACAATCTGTTCACCTTCGTCTCCTCCCTTTCCCAACATCTTCTTGATTTCCGTCATCGTTGTACAGTGCTTGGTGTTGCCTTAGTGGTCAGGATGGTTGGCTTGGGATCTTAGGGTCCTGAGTTCGAGCACTCTTGGCTGCTGAATTAACACCAGGTGGGGTTGACTCAGCCGGTCATTCTTCTGAGGTTGGCGAAATGAATACCAATGTACTGGTACAGGGGCACAGCATCATAGCTGCCCAGATAGTCGTGCCCCAACAAAATGATAGCTGCTCAGCAGTCAAGGTGTCATACACAAGAACAAGATCGTTCTGCAGTGTACAGTTCATGATTACTTCCCCTATATCTATATTCATTTAGGGGTGATAATATATATATATATATATATATATATATATATATATATATATATATATATATATATATATTAACAGGCTATGTAAACATGGTGAAATCATCCCCCCACCCACCTGTGTGATTCATACATACATGCTTTCAGGTCAGGTCTGGGAGCATCCGCTGGAGCAGCATGTCGCTGCGTACGTGCTTTTCTTTCCTCCAAAAGCTTATTGTCTCCAAATCCTTGTCCCCTCCTTCTCTCTCATCCTTTTCTTCTCTTCCTTTTCTCATTTTTCGTTTTCCCATTTTCACCCCCACATCACCACCACCCTCTTCCATGCGTATGTAATAAATAGATGGCTCCTAATCTCACTGCCTTCCAGACCACCATCGTCTCATCTTCGCTCAGCACGTGCCTTCATCGCCTTCAATCATCTCGCAGTCAACACCTTTCTCACATTAATTGGTATGTGTGACGTGCATTGTTGTTAATTTTTTTGCCTGTTACTCACAAGCATCATTCGCAAATCCCAGGTCGTCTTCACTTGCAACTGAGTGCTGTAGAATCACAGTGTGGGGTTAATTGTGCGTCTTGGCCACTAAGCCATTGCGATGAGTGTGCATGGGGGTATTGTGTATACCCACGAGACAAATCACGGGGCTATTGTCCGCAAAAGCTTCGGTGACAACAATCCGATATCTTAATCAGAACACTTTCACTCTGCAGACTCGTACAAACAAATGGCATTGACGCAACAATCGAAATTGTAACAATGGTGCTCAGCCTCCCTCTCCACCCACCAAATCCTATTCCTCGAGACAAGTGAAGACTGTCTAAGTGAGATCGAGGTGCCACACTATGGTCGTTTTGTACATATCTGCTTGTCATACGCCTGAGGATAAGGGTGATTGTCACAATTGTCCTCTTCTTGTGGACAAATGAATCGATGACCTCCAGTGTACCTTGTGACGGATTTGATAGAACAGATATGACGTTTGTGAAGACACACAAGTGTTGGTGGTCACTTATTGATTTGCTTCTCTGCTCACAAGTTTCGAGAAACAAATTCTGCTTTTGTGGAACAATAATTATTAAAGGAAAGATCTCAAGTTTTTATTATTATTATTATTATCCTGTTAATTTGTTCATTAATTTAAATTATTTAATATTTACAGCTTGAGGTGGTGGTAAATGTGCAGGAGTGTTGGGCATCATGTATCACAATGGAGTTTCTACCCTTTGCACATACTGATTGGAGCAATTATAATTTCTTCCTTGCCAGTTACCACTCATCGACATAATATGTATGCAACCGAGGAGTTTGCACTGTTGTCCTGATGTCGGAGGTGTTTTCTTCTTGTGCAAAGCAATCAGGTTTGTTTTTGGAAGTTTTTTGGTTTTAGTGCCATCTTCAGAGAGCCATTCCTGGGTGCCAATAAAGCACAAGGACCGATTAGATGTTGGACATACCTTGATCTGTCCATCTAGAAACAAAGATATCCATATCAGATCAAACATACTGTAGCGAACTACTTGTGTCGTGGTCCTTAGAATGATTTTATGAACATGATTCAAAACCTCCTTTGGGATGAGCTGTTTTGCAGGTAATGCCTTTTGTAATTAAAGTGTAAAGATTGTGGAGCTGTGGTTCGAAATCACACAGTTGAGTGGAGTTTCGGCTACAGCTCAGTCCGCGAGATCTGATGTGCTGCGAGATTTGATGAGGAGGTGTATTTCAGGAGCCACCTTCGTACTGCCAAGTGGTGATTATCTTTGCTGCTCTCTATTCATTATCCTTTCTTCTTTTCACCCTCCACAGGATCGGTCAAGTGAGTAATAACATTATTCGCCCCTGTTGGATTTTGTCCGAAATGGGGGCTGATGGATTTTCGTGTGTGTGCGTCTGTGCGTCTGCAACCATATCTTGGACATGTGTGGACTGATTATGATCCTCGCCGAAGGAGAGGGTGTTGCATTTGGGTCCATTTGTTTGTCTGTCTGTTTGTTTATGATGTCATAGGTGCCTTCGTTATGACATCATAATTGCATATGGAGAACGCCACATCTAATCAGTATGAAAATTTTTGAGCGTCATCTAGGGATAAAATTGTCCACAGAAGAAAAACTTCATGATGTCATTGTTCACATGATTCGGCAGCCATATTGTTTTTTTTTTTTTTTAAACCTTCAAAAATCTTCTCTGAAGTGGTTGAACAGATCGAGGCAAAACTTTACATGTATGACCACCTGTCCATGAGGAACAAATGGTTCACACATATGATGTCATTGGTCACATGGTTTGGCAGCCATCTTGGATTTGCCCTAAAACGTAAAAAAAAAAAATATACCACTCAAAAGAAGTTCTGGCGAGGGTCTACAATCTCTAATTGCTCTTTTTCTTGTTTTATTTGTACTTGGACCAAAGACAACACATTATGGAATACATATGCACATCATTTTGTTTCACAATGCAATCAAAGATGGCCGACTGGCGGCAATCTTAGTTGTAACAAAAATACCTGGTGTCAAACGTGTCCTCAACCATTTCTCAGACGTGCATTTACTGATCTTATTCAAATTTGGCAAACAGATAACAAATGATGACTTTCATATTCCTGTCATTTTGTTTTGAGATCAGATCCAAGATGGCCCACTGGTGGTTATTTTGTTACTTCAACGTGTCCCCAACCATTTTTCAGACATGCATGGTCCGATTTTGTTCAAACTTGGCACAACCACAGCACATGAGGGCGTGCACGTGCAGCTCACTTTATTTTGCGATCGAGTCAAAGATGGCAGACTGTCGGCCATTTTAAATGTACATAAATATGGGCTTGCCGTTTAACTCCGTACAGCAAAATTACTAAAACAATGGGGGCTATTTCATTTGATGTCATTTTTTTTACTTGTTCATATTGTCTCTGTTTGATTGTATTCTGATTGGTGGGCGATCTCTGCATTTTGATATTCATAATGGTTCTCATGATGTGATGTTCAACGTTCTTTTGCGATGCGAATTATTCTTTTCTCTGTTCTGGATTGTGATTGCAGCTTGGCAAACATCCCTTGGTTTGTTACCTCTTCCACTGAAGGTGGCTGGAAGTTATGTTTTCACCCCTGTCTGTCTGTCTGTCTGTGAGCTTGATATCTCAAAAAGTTATGGCTGATTCGGACGAAACTTTGTGAACAGGTTGGGTGTGTGATGAGGACAGATCAGTTCGATTGTGGTGTCGACCTGAATTCAGATATGAGAATGTTTTTTAGTTTTTTTTAATTGATTCTTCACCATTGAGAGATAGTGCGAAACCGATATATAGCACGATGTCTCAAAAAGTTGTGGATGGAATTGGACGAAACTTGGACAGGTTGGGTGTGTGAGAAGGAACAATTGATTCGATGTTTGTGGAAGATCCGAATAAGAATCTGGATCTGGATACGAGATTTATTTAATTTTAAAGTGATTCATCACCCATTGAGAGATGGGACTAAAACGATATATTTATGGGGCCTGATATGCTCTATTGGATCAGGCATTTCACGGTGGAGGTATGCGCTCTACCGAGTACCCTTCAAGTTTTGGATTGGGAACGATCTGAGATGGTGGTGAATATCTGTCTTGAAGACTTGGAGGCAAAAATGAGATTGAAGTGGATGTGGAAGTTGATTCCACAGGCGGGGGGTGGGGGAACAGAACCAAATGTATTCTCGCTTGTTAATTATTTGTGTGTGCGAGTAGTATATTTTCTGTTCTGGTTTGACGCATGTGTGTGTATGTTTGACTTGTATGCACTCCTTCCACGCTCAATTGAATGAGTTGAAATCTGGCAGTTGTTCTTGGGGTGTACCCAGGAAGGTTTAGGCATTAAAAACAAAATCATTGTCACCGGGGTTTGGGAGGGGACGATGATGACTTCAATCCTCTATGTGAATGTGTACCGTATAGCGCCACCCGGTAGTGGTGATAGGTGTTATAAGTCAGTTGTGGAGATGACTTGCAATTTTGCACTGTACATGTGGCATTGTGCAAGTGCTTTACTGATTCCCTGCGAGAGGGAGGTGGTATTAAGCTCACGTCGAGAGCGGCTTCTCGTTGTTTTTGGTTCACTCTTTGTGTCGTTGTCAGGCTGGAGTCTCAATTTTATGTTGAAAACTAAACTGTGCATTACAGTTGTTGTTTTTTTTCTCTGAACAGTCCTCATGTTGACCATAAAGGAGGTAGGTACCCCAATGGATTATGGAGTCAATGTTTTTTTAATGACAGTGAAGCATTGAATGTTGGAGCTTGCTCTACAGCCTCACAGGAAGATTCAGGGATATTATGTAATGTTCTGGGATAACATAGTTTGAAGACTGCCAGATGAGGTCACGCCAGGGAAGGCATCATAATAGTAAAAAACTATCAGGCTGATGCATTATGTATTATGCAGTCAATCAGTGGGGCTTCCTTGGTAAGTATATTCTGTTATTGTTTAGAACATGTCTGTCATTAGCTTAGATCAAGTGACATGCTGTATTTTATACAAGAATCAAGGTTACCCATTCAGGGTTGGGTTTTAATGTCATCTGGGGGACAGTTAACCTCTTTCTCCCTGGGTTCCTCAAGGAATAAGCTTATTGACCATGGTGAAGAAGAGGTCCATCTCTGCAGGACTCGCGAAGAAGAATATCGAAACTTGAGCACATCGCTCACCAGATTAATAAGGCTCAATGAGATAATGGCAGGATTTTTATGCTGGTGGAATTAAAGTCAGTGTGCAGTGCTCTGATGGGAATTATCCCCAATCAAACCTCAGAAGCTAATAAAAGGCATCGGAAGAAGTATTCCAAAACATAGTGACTGGCTCGGATCATGGGGCCTCTGTTTGAATCTCACCCAGCAACGTCAGCTTCTTTTTCCATTCCATGTGAAGAAGCAGAAGCTGGATTTCTGAGCTTCTGAGTTGATATGAAGGGCAGACTGATGGCAACATGCCTGAGGTCATTGTTAAATCAAAATGGAATGGCTGATGTGGGCCACATAGTTTGATGATGGGGCTGGGGTTCTGATGGAGAAACTGCAAAGAAAGATTTGCCGTGAGTGTATCTCTTATTTTGGGCTGGCAGGATGGCATAGACGAGAGGTATGGACACTTGTCTCAAAACTGTCTAGCCTTGGTTCGAATCCCGACCCAGTTACAAATTGTCATCCTGGTGTTTCACAGGCAGGGTGATTCATCAATATGTGTGCCATCCTTAGTGTGGATGTTCAGCGGACGTCCTGCCTGCCCCGGCATTATTTGATGGACGTTAAAGATCCCATGGTGTCCATTGTGAAGAGTAGGTGAGCAATTGCTGGTGCCATGGCCAAAAAATTCCAAAATCCCTTCCTCTTCCCTTGTATTATGCCTATCCCAAGGGAACGAAGTCCAAAAGGTTCAAATCACAAGGGGGGTCACTACACCCCTCAGCTAGATATGCGGATTAGTCGTAGTAATAGCAGTTGTAGGATCTGGTATTTTGTTGTTGTGCAATGTGGTGAGTTGGATCTGAATTTGCCATTGAGCATGAGTTCCTTCTTTTAAAGTCTGTACATTCAATATGCATTGAACTGCTCTTAAAAAAAAAATAGACAAATTCCACCCCCTTTCCACATCCACTGCAGATCAAATCGAAGCAGTTCCTGAAATTCAGTGTACTGTACAACCTGATGTTCATACAACTGGCTGCATATTTTATTATTCGTGCTATGCATTGATAGCAAAATGCAACTATGCATGCAAGATCCTTGAGCAGATTGACTTTCTTTGATCAAATTGATGGAAACCCTGGTGGGTAGAACAGATAAACTTTCGAGCCCATCAGATATGACTAATAAGTTTGTCTTTACAACCAACAAACAAATGATGGTATAGACAAGGAACAAGACAATTTCTCTCCGTTTTTGATGGTGACATCTCGAGCGTGTTTTCTGAATCTAAAGGGTTATCATTGCCATTCCAACTCTATTACCGCCTGGGCTGGAGTCGGGGTTTCCATCTGCTCGGAGCACGGGAAATCGAGAAGACCGGTCATGATACGACCGTAATGAAATCACAAAGAGTGTTCAGTCGGGCTGGAGTTGCCAAGTCCAAATGCCCTTTGACAAATTTATAACTCTGTTAGTATCCCAGACCTTAGATGGTGGAACAATTCGGTGATTTGTGGTGGATTGTGATTTTTATTTCTATTTTGCTTCTCAAAGCACTGCCTGAATACATGATGGGGTTGATTGTTTCTTTACATATCTTTATCACCGAGGGGTCTATTCCACAACCTGAATGGATCGTCTGCACACCCATAGTGAATGTCCCACACCATCGCTGTTATACAAACGTAACATCCTAAAATAGTGTGATTGCAGTGACTTCCTGTTTGCTCAACAAGTATCATCATGCCATATCAGTCAATCATTCCAGTGCAAAAATGGATGAAATCAACCGAACGTTGAGCAAAATATGCTAACTGCCGTGGGAAGCAAAGATAATCTGACATTTCAACCATTAACCCTTTGTGCGGTTTTTTTTTTTGTATTCATAGTTGAGGCCTGTGGAAGACCTCCCACACTGAATGGATCAGGACATAACGGACAAAAACAGGACGCAAAACACGGGTGTTTTCTTCCAAAGGCAGGACCATGGAGCTCAGTTCAGATCTGTCAGTGGACGTCCACCGTTTAAACTGAATTTCATCAATAATTCAATATCCTCTAGTTCATAAGCACTCAGTAGCTCGGTTTTGAAGACTTCAATTTATGGGCAACTTTCACAAGTTCTGAAATAACATGCCAGTTGTGCTGGGTTACAAACTATGCGTGCTATCACATGATGATAGCTCGGAAGTTCGGCTATCTGTGGCATTTTGGAACCAAACATCATGAGTTTCACATTTTGATGTATCGTACATACACATACACTGTGTGTACCGCCTGAACCGGCCAGGACACACTCCGAGGGACGGAGCATGGCGAACTTTGCGAATCCAACTTTCAAGCCAGGGTTCTTCTCTTTGAATTTCTGAAACAGTTCCTTGAGATTGTTTAGTACCAGGTGCTTTTGAATTTTGTCTTTTCCATGTTCATTCCTGACCACCATACAGTCCTTTTTTCCTGGCATTATTCGGCTGACTTCATCACTTCGGTAAAATTCGGTTACGGCGGATTTCACTTCATCAGGCAATATTTTACCGTGTTTGGGATCTGGAGACGATAGCATACCATTTTCTTTCTCTAAATTTTTGGCTTGCACAGCCATTCTTTGGGAGCAACTGAATTCACTAATCATCCCTCTGATGTTCATATTCCTAGCAAATATTATCAGTATACGTATTTGCTCTGAACGGCTCGAAACAACGTATTTTTCTTTCAGGCTTTTGATCACCTCTGGCATGCAGTTTTCATCACATTTTGACGCTGTATTTTGTGTTTTCTCTGCAGTGC
The DNA here is from genome assembly GCF_056783735.1 of Eptatretus burgeri. Taxonomy (NCBI): domain Eukaryota; kingdom Metazoa; phylum Chordata; class Myxini; order Myxiniformes; family Myxinidae; genus Eptatretus; species Eptatretus burgeri. Next base: position 60,869,276 of record NC_140974.1, read on the forward strand.
TTGGTCCAGCAACTAGTTCTAATTTCTTTCGCACAGAATCTTCCACTTTACTTCGCTTTTCAGGAACGTACTCTGGGTTCCTTTCCGCCTTTCGTTTGTCGAATGGGCTTTTGCCTATCATCGACAACAACTGGTTTAATAGGTCAACTTCTGCTTCTCGCTCAAAAACCTCCTCGTCCTCATCTGTCGAAATAGATTCTGAAATGCCTTCGATCGTACCTTCTGATGATAATTTTGAACTCGTCGAAGATGATTCTTCAATACGCTCTGGTGACAACTGAGAGTTTTTTTTCTGCACGAAGTACAAAGTCTGTCATCTTTTTTCACCTTTGAAGAAAATTTCATCCACCTATCATTTGACACATTGCGAAGATCTTTTCGTTGTTTCGTTTTATGGCAGCTGAACGGATCGCAACAGTATTTTCGGAACTCCTTTCGATCTTCAGTCAAAATGCTTACTGAAAAATATGCAAAAACTGAGATTATCCCATTTATAACTTAATTTGATGATGGTTATACAAAAAATGTACACTTAAAAATAAATAGACACAATAGGCAGAATAATTTTTCGCAAATGATGCTATATATATATAATAGTCCAGAGATGATGATTGTCAATTTCAGACATGAAGTCGCCTGCCAGCAGGTGACATCATTGGAACGATGACGGCAAACGTCACCCAATGTCGAATCAAGAATTAGTGATATGTGGACCCCAAACAATAAAACCATCATCACACTTGAACCCATTGAGATCCCATTTTAATTTATGCTGAGGTGTTGGAGTATATGAAGGGGGTATTCTCACACGAAAAAAATCGGGATCATCGGTTTGGCTGGGGGCGGGGGCCCAAGGTCAAAGGGCGCCCCAAACTATAACTTTTTGAATTACTGTTTTGGAGTGATTTTACTTTACGCCATTCGAAAGATCTCGCTTTTACGAGCATTTTGATACCAAGGTCATCCAAATCGGACCACTACAACCTGTGATATGGCCACTGCAAGGTTGTGGGTCAATCGGGGGTGCCCAAATTTGGAGGGGGGGGCTAAAATGGGCCCCGATGGGCCCCCAGATCTGAAAATTGGCACATGTTTTACCATGGATACAAACACTTGCACGCAAAAAAGAGTGAAATCTGAGACGATGTGTGAAAATTTCGCTGAAAAATGTGTACACTTGACATGGAACGCCCCACCTCCCGCTTTGAAGTTACAGTTAGCCACTGCGACTTTGATAAGTCCAAATTGAAAAGGGAGTGGAAAGACCGGAGGTACTACTTTACCACTACTTTAGCAAGGTGAAAACCAAATCTTTGTGGAAAAATATCTTTGAGTACCACAAACATGAGTTTCAAAATGTGCGTTTGTTGGCAGATATACGTATGTGTATAGGCATCAGCAATAGCTTTGTGGTGGAGGGGTTAAGCCACATCACTCAAATGTTGTCAAACAGGAGGCATGTGGCACCATGGAGGATCTTCTTGTTAAAGTCAACAATTTGGTCTGCACAGAAAATGAGAGGGAAGAAGTGATGGAAGCTGCCCTTGACAACTACATGACGCTGTTGCAGGTCAAACTGGACATCACTGACTTCCCATCAGGCAGCCTTTGAGCCCAAGTAAAACGGTGCAAAATCAGACACAGTGACTTTGAAAAATCAAGCAGTGGCAGTGACAGTAATGTTAGCATCAGCAGTCATGACAGTTGTTTTGGGGGTGGAAGTGGCTATTATTGGAATGATTTGGACACATCAGATATGGAGGACGATGCCCGTGTTTTTGGAGGCTCTTGTTGGCAGCTCTGAGAATGAGGACATTACATTAGTTGTGTTGAACTTCAGTTGTGTTTTTGTGTTGATCCCAGGCTGATGTTGAATGACTTAACATTACTAGTACGAGCCCGTACGTGCGTGGCCGTACGTGCAAAAAAAAAACAAAAAACTTTCAAACAAACACACAGGCCATTCCTTCACCCTCGTAAACTACGACTGGATTGGGGCATTGTGTTCATCTATAAATGCGCATAAGAAATCGAGAAATTATTAGAATACAGTAAGTCATCACTATCCAGAAGTGGTGCGTACGGAATGTTCACATCATTCCACGAATTATCGCTTGCATTGAAGTAACAACTGCTGTGATACTTACACACACAGAGTTAATTAAAATCAACTTTACCTCCCTGTCTTTGCTTGTCATGACATTCGCTGCCATTGACCATTGTCACTCCTATGCCACGGTAACTAAGGCACCGATCCTGATGTTTAATGTAAAAACGACAAGTTTAATGTAAACAACCATAAACCTGATCCTGATGAAGGATAGACCAAAAAAGTCTGAAGATTGACAAGCAGCTCCATGTTATGATGACAGGCCTATGTCAAAGCCCTCGTCAACACCCATTCTTGTCGGCCTCCTCGACGAGATCACAGCAGTTTCCGACCTTGGGGAGCAAACTATCGATGATAATGGCGTGATTAGGATCCTTTATTGTCACCTTTCCACGAGCACCCATGACCTGGAAATGATTGTGAGGCATTGGTGATGACAATGCCTTGTGTTGGCTTAATGTTTAGGGTGGTGTGTTTGGGATCCTAGGATCCTGAGTTCAAATCTCACTTGCTGTTGAATTTATACCAGGTGGGGTTAACTCTGCCTGTCATCCTCTTGAGTTTGGCAGAATGAGTGCCAGCTTGCTGGTACACTGTGTCAGAGTGGCGACCTGTCCAGGATTGTGCCCGATAGCTAAGGAGAATGCTTAGGCAGCACCAACACTCTGCACAGACTATGGTCCCAATGGATGGATGGATGGTGATGACTGGCGGTGCTGAATGGTTTGGCATAGCATTGATGAGGTCTCTGGATCATGGATAAAATGGCCCCTGAGGATAAAGTATATTCTTTCCTTCCCCCCCCCCCACCCCCAACCCATAAATCAGGGGAATATTCTTGAATCCATCTTTGTTGATCATACGTTTATATCTGTGGAAATATGTAATCACAACCACCTGAGTCCATTTTTCAACCACCATAACCACCTGAGTTTGTTTTTCTGCTTCACCTTTTGTCCTAATGCTTCTACACAACATCGATCCTCTCGAGTGGATTTTGATATTAAAAGCTGTTTCTTTTTGCTTTATATTTGCAATTTACCTTCTGGTGAGAATAATTTGCATTAGGTGAGTGCTTTTGTTGTCACATCATATTGATTGCATCTGTTTGCAAGACACCGATAGCCATTTGCAAGCAGCCAAAGTACGAAATATTTGGTAAAAATGTCTTTTGGTCTCGGATTACCTTTCTTTGACCTTGTAGTGATGTTCTGGAATTTTTAATTTTTTTATATATATTTTCTTCACTGATGGGAAATCTGTGGCCCTGCCTGCAGTGCCAAGCCTGAGCTATCTGCTCACATTTCTGTTGTCAGTCTTACATTCATTTTCTCTCCTGTTTCTCCAGGTTCTGAACACCAATTCTGGGTTTGGAGCATTGGCAGGTCTCCTTGGGGGCTCCCTGCTGATGATCTCAAAGTTAAGTTTCCGGTCGTTATCTGTCCCGTTTTAACTGTTTATTTTCTCAACTACATGTTACTGTGTGTTCTTAGTTCGGTTTTATTTAAAAAATCGTGTTATTTTGTGAGATTTCATCGAACTTGTCTTACTGGGTGCTTGAGGCCTATCCTTGAGGTTGAGGCCTACCCTTTGTTCCTCTCGGTGTATGATCGTGTTTATTTGTTTTTTCTCCCCATTATCTTCAATTTCTATCTTTCCCACTTTCTTAACGTCCCCCATCCGTCCCAACTAATCCCTCCATTTCTTATCTTAAATAAAAGTTAAAAAAAAAAAAAAACCGCGACCTTTCTCCGACACTTCTTCTTCTTCTTCTTCTTCTTCTTCGTCTTCTTCTTCTTCTTCTTCTTCATCTCTTCTTCTCCCTACTCTTCTTCTTCCTCCTTTTTTTTCTACAACACTTCCATGACCGAATCTGTTGAAAACTTTCTCAAACATTAATAATATTCACAAAAACGATCTCTTATATTGCTTCATCTTCCTCTTTCACACTTGTGGTATTCTTTACTGTATCAGAATGCACTACTCTTCTGCTATTTTAATAGACTGCTCTCATTTCGAGCTCTCCTTCATTCCTTGCCTAAAAAATCCAAATATTACAGCGTTTCTCTCCATTCTCTGAATTCGCCTTCATTGCATCCATCAAGAATTGTGTTAAGTCGCATCTCTGACCTAAAACTTTTAAAAACCACAGTTTGCCATGGATGTTCGCTTTCCATCAACCATTCTTTTTTTCCAACTTCAGTGCCAACTCACCCCCCTCACCCCTCACTCTCACTCTCAAACAAAGCAACCATCCCACTCTTCTCCCTCCAAGCCTCCCTCTCACCTCTCTCAAAAACTCCCCCTCACCTTTCTCCCACCATTCATCCCCCTCACTCATCCTTCCCAAAGTTGCCCCCCCTCCCCTCCCCAAACCTGCCTCCTTCCACTCCCCTCTCACCTCCATCTCTCCACTCCACCTCCTCAAATCCTCAACTGCCTTCTTTCCCCTCTCTTGTCCCCCTCTCCCCCAGCACCACAGAGCCTTTTTTCCTCCTCATTCGGCCCCCTCCCCGAGCTATTCTGCAATCCCCCACACTCTTTCAACAACACTCCTTACCTCCCCTCATCCCTTGTCCTATCCTCCCCCTACCCCCCACCCCCTGCACCCAAAGCCTCCTCCCCTACCTCTTCATTAAAAGTATGGATGTCAAATATCCGGGGCCTTCGCTCAAACCTTTCAGATCGTTCCATACAGGTTGCCACTGACAAACGAGACATAATCTGCCTAACAGAAACTTTCCTCCCCCAAGACATGTCTGACTCCCAAGTATCTCTCCCTGGTTACTCCCTCATCCGGTTTGACAGACCTGAGCCTCCCCCTGGTGGAAGAGTTGCTCTCTTCATCAAAGACTCTATTCCTCACTCTCCATGCACTGCCCTCACTCCCCCACACCCCCAGGAATACCTCTCGCTACGGCTTCCCCTCCACTCCCACCTCATGTTTATATGTGTACTGTACCGTCCACCTGACAGTGATGACTCCATCTACACCTCACTATCTGAAAACATGGACCAACTTCTATCTTCTCATCCAAACTCTCTCTTCCTCATATGTGGCGAATTCAATTGTCATCATGCCAGTTGGCTAGGTGTGGGTACCTCTCTCACCTGTCATGGCACATCAGCAAAAGCTTTCTGCGACTCATTGGGACTGACTCAATCAGTCAACTTCCCTACCCGGATCTCAACCAATGGTACTCCATCTCTTCTGGATCTGATTTTGACAAATTTCCCTGACAATATCTGCTGCTCTTCCTCTGCTCCAATCGGTTCTTCTGACCACATCCTTGTCAAAGTGGACATCTCTCTGGCTATTATCAGAGAACGACCCCACCGCCTTCGAGTCTGGCATTTCACTCAAGCCGACTGGCAGGGTCTCCCAGCAGCCCTCAAATTTATAGACTGGTCTCCTATCACAACTTTCTCCAACATCAACTCATCCTGGGAATTCTTTCAAAGAAACTTGCTCTCCCTCATGCACAGATTTATCCCCTCTCGTCTTCAGTTGTCCTACCCTTCCTCCCGCCCTTGGTTCACTGAAGCTTGTGGTGAAGCAGTTGTCCTGAAACAACTTGCCTTTGCCTCATGGAAAGCAAACCCAACTGAGGGCAATCTCAGTTCCTACCATAAAGCTCGGAACAAGGGTGTATCTACCCTCAGGAGAGCCAGAAAACAACATGCTCCTCATCTCAAATCTGAACTCTCAAACCTCTCTCCCTCCTCGAAATCCTGGTGGCATCTAATCAAATCTGTTTCTGGTGTATGTTCCCCCTCCATCCCCTCCCTTACCTCAAATGGCAGCACTGCTGATACCGCACGTGAAAAAGCTGAATGCCTAAACTCGGTGTTTGCAGCTAAATCTTGTGGCAAAAACCCATCACTTTCTCTACCCAACTTACCCAGTCGCACCCAACTGTCCCTGGACTCTGTGTCCTTTTCTCCTGACAAGGTGGAGAGCTTGCTGTCAATCCTCGACTCAGATTCTGCAACAGGTCTAGACAGCATCAGCCCACGTTGCCTCAAAGCCTGCTCTTCTGCTCTTGCTCACCCTCTCTCTGTTCTATTCACCCTCTCATTTGCTCAAGGTCATCTGCTTCAACTTGGAAATCAGCAAACATCACTGCCCTGCACAAAAAGGTGCAAAAACAGATCCCTGCAACTACAGACCAATCAGCCTTCTCCCAATCATTAGCAAGGTTAGGGAATCCATCATCGTTTCAGACATCAAATCCTTCCTCTTCTCCAATGGCTTGATTTCTGATCATCAATTTGGTTTCAGACCAGGTCACTCTACCCTGGATATGCTGCTTCTGCTCTCCCAACAATGGATGGAAGCCCTCAATGCCAGACAGGAAATCCGAGCCGTATCCCTGGACATATCACGTGCTTTTGACACAGTCTGGCACCCTGCCCTGCTCACCAAACTCTCTTCCTATGGTATCCAAGGCCATCTCCACTCATGGCTTGCAGACTTCCTCTCCTGTCGCAGTCACCGTGTGGCCCTAAATGGACTTCTTTCATCCCCCCTTCCTGTCCAGGCTGGAGTTCCTCAAGGTAGCGTTCTGGGCCCTGTTCTTTTTCTGGTTTTCATCAATGATCTCTCAGACTCTCTAGAAAATCCTCTATATCTCTTTGCTGATGACTCCACCCTCTACCATACCATCTGTCATCCCTCAGACCGACAAGCAGCAGCTTCTTCGCTCACTGCTGATCTGGATAAAATCACAAACTGGTCCAACACGTGGAACATGTCTTTCAATCTGGACAAATCTCACACTCTCACGATGTCTCTTCGAAAGGACCGTTTAGAACCCCCCCCCCCCATCCACTTTCTCAACAATCCTCTGGAAGAAGTCCTTTCTTTCAAGCTTCTGGGTCTCACTATCTGCCATGACCTTTCCTGGGAAAGCCACATTTCAAACCTCGCCTCCAAAGCCAGTCGCCGACTGGGAATCCTCCATCGTGCAAAGTCTTTCCTCGGCCCACCTGAGCTCCTCACCACTTACAAAGCTTTTGTCCGCAGCGTGATGGAGAACTGCTCGCCCCTCTGGGCTGGTGCTCCTGCCTCCCACCTTTCTCGGCTTCACCCTGTAGAAACCAGGGCATTTTGGATCATTGGCATCTCCCGCAATGAGGCTGAGTCTTTGGGCCTCTCTCTCATTCACCGCAAGTTGGTCGGTGGTCTTTCTGTCTTCTACCGTCTCCTCTCCAGCCTCGCCCCCCCTGCTCTCTCTGCAATTTCTCCCCACCATATTTCCGCAGGGCGCTCAAGGTCCGCCAACAACCCCTTCTGGTAAAAACTACCAAAATCACGAATCACTGCTCACCATCACTCTTTCATTCCTCTTTTTTCCCACCTTTGGAATAAACTCCCTCACTCTATTCATTCCCATTCTTCCCTCCAGGCCTTCAAAACAGCTGTTCACCACCACCTCTTATCATCCCCCATCCAAATCCTCGATCTGTTCTTCCCCCGATAATCCACTCAAGCCCACCTCCTTCAAATTCCCTGCTTTCCTTCCTGAAAGACCCTGTAATGTCCATCTTCTATTCCCCATGTTCCCTGTCCCATCCCTCTCCCTTCGACAGATCTAATGTCTCTGTTCCCCACTGTTTTGTCCTCCCCACTCCCTCCCCTCTTGTCTCATGTCCCCCATGATGTGCGTTGTGTGTTAGCTCTTACTCGAGCCTCGACAAGGTATACCAAAAAAAAAAAAGTGGATGGAGGTTATGCTTTCACACGTTTGTTTGGGTGCAGGATATGTCAAAAAGTTATGGACGGGATTCAGACGAAACTTGATGGACAGGTTGGGTGTGAGACAACGATGAATTGATTCGATTTTTGGTGAAATTCTGGATCCGGATCCAGATGTGATATTTTTCAAGTGATTCTTCACCATTAATAGTGATAAAAACAATATGCAAGGTGTAACAAAATTATGGAATCGGAGGTAATTTTTTTTTTTATTGTTGTTCTGAAATCTGTTGTGTATGCCAAGTCTGAAAACAAGAGTCATTGAAGGAACGTACTTGAGAGGATTGTAACTAAATCAGTATGCACACATTGCTTGCAGTTGTTGAAACAACAAAACACCAAGATTATATATTCAAAGCATACCACAGATTACAATTTGAACATTTATTGGAATAAAAACCTTAGATTCTGGAATTTTGTTACACAACAACAAAAATACACAATTAAGCTTTGATTCCATAATTTTGTTATTGTAATATTTTTAACGTGATTTTTCACCTCTATTCTTTTAAATGCTTAGCAACAAGCAAGGAAGGAGCATGTACCATTTTAAAAAATCTTTGGTAAGAGTCAGCCAGGGTTTGAACCACCCTTGGCCGGGGTTTGAACCACCCTTGGCCGGGGTTTGAACCACCCTTGGCCGGAGCTTGAATCACCCTTGGCCGTGGATTGAACTACCTTTGGCCAGGGTTTGAACCATCCTTGGCCGGGATTTGAACCACCCTTGGCCAGGGTTTGAACCACCTTTAGCCAGGGTTTGAACCAGCAACCCACTAGACTCAAAGCATATGCTCTCACCTTTCACCACCAAATGTGGTTACATATCATATTAGCTGTCCTTATTTCAAAGCACACAATTATTTTATTTGAAAGGGTTGTGGGCCTGTGGGAAAGCAATCCACAAAAAGTGGTGTTGTCAGTTCGCCATTTGTCACTGTCGTCTTGGGGTTTTTTTTCTACATTAATTTTACATCACTCAGTCAAAGGTCTTTGAAGACCTTGTAAAAGACAATAAAATGATAGCTGAGAGTCATTGAGACACGATTAAATAGTGTAAATTATCGACTTCCACTTCTGGGTTTGGAGCATTGGCAGGTCTCCTTCAGGCCTCTCTGCTGACGATCTCAAAGTTAAGTTTCCAGTTGTAATCTGTCCCATTTTAACTGTTTATTTTCTCACCTACATGTTACTGTGTATTCCTAGTTCGGTTTTGTTTGAAAAATCGTGCTATTTTGTGAGTTTTCGTCGACCTTGTCTTACTGGGTGCTTGAGGCCTACCCATCATTCCCCTCGATGCACGATCATGTTTATTTGTATTTTCTCCCCATTACCTTCAATTTCTATCTTCCCCACTTTCCCAACGTCCCCCTTCCCTCCCAACTAAACACTATTTCTTGTCTTAAATATTTAAAAAAAACTACCTTTCTCCTTGCACTCACAAGTCTTGATTCTTCCTCTTCTTCTTCTTCTTCTTCTTCTTCTTCTTCTTCTTCTTCTTCTTCTTCTTCTTCTTCTTCTTCTTCTTCTTCTTCTTCTTCTTCTTCTTCTTCTTCTTCTTCCTCCTGCCAGCACACCATCTTTATTCTACTGAGCTGACTATCTCTCGCCATTACCTTCACGATTTCTTCCGATCTACAACCTTCCATTCCCGAATCTTACCTGTTCTTCAAAAATAATAATCTTCCTTGTATCCTTTCGATCTCTACACCTCCTGCAACCATGTGTCTCTCGCTACTCTTTCTGGTACTTTTCATCAACCCAGCAGCTTCACACTGCGTTTACCATTCCAAATTCACCACACACTTCCAGGATTTTACTTCAACCTTCCCTTTTCCAAATGTTATGCAATCCTTATTTAAAATAAATAATTTCACTTTTGACTATGCAGCTCCCAGAGCCAAGTGCTTCTCCCATAACCACGTGATCTGTTTACAACCCCCTGCGTTTATCAATCCAATTTCACCATTCACCTCACAATTTTTCTGCAACACTTCCATGACCTAATCTGATGAAAACTATGTCAAACAATAATAATAATAATAAAACGATCTCTTATAATGCTTCATCTTCCTCTTTCACACATGTGGTACTCTTTACTGTATCATAATGCACTACTATTTAAACAGACTGTTCTCAATTCGAACTTTCCTTCATACCTTGCCTAAAAAATCCAACTGTTACAGCATTTCTTCTCTCTATTCTCTGAATTAACCTTTTTTTTTTTTTTTGTATACCTTGGTCGAGGCTCGTATGAGAGCAAACACACAACTCACAGCAAGGAGGCATGAGACAAGAGGGGCGGGAGTGGAAGGGACAAAACAGTGGGGAACAGACACATTAGGTGAACTGTGGAAGGGAGAGGGATGGGGATGGGACGGGGAACATGGCGAAGAGAAGATGGACATTTCAGGGACTTTCAGGAAGGAAAGCAGGAGAAATGAAGGAAGTGGGCTTGGGTGGATTATCGGGGGTAGAAAAGATCGAGGATTTGGATGGGGGAAGATAAGAGGTGGTGGTGAACAGCTGTTTTGAAAGCCTGGAGGGAAGAATGGGAAAGAATAGAGTGAGGAAGTTTATTCCAAAGGCGGGAAAAAAGAGGAATGAAAGAGTGAAGATGAGCAGTGATTCGTGATTTTGGTAGTTTTACCAGAAGGGGGTTGTTGGCGGACCTTGAGCGCCCTGTGGAAATGTGGTGGGGACAAATCGCAGAGAGAGCAGGGGGGGCAAGGCTGGAGAGGAGTCGGTAGAAGACAGAAAGACCACTGACCAACCTGCGGTGATTGAGTGAGAGGCCCAAAGATTCAGCTTCATTGCGGGAGATGCCGATGATCTTAAATGCCCTGGTTTCGACAGCGTTAAGCCGAGAAAGGTGGGAGGCAGGAGCACCAGCCCAGAGGGGAGAGCAGTACTCCATCAGGCTACGGACAAAAGCTTTGTAAGTGGTCAGGAGCTCAAGAGGGCCGAGGAAGGACTTAGCACGACGGAGGATTCCCAGTCGGCAACTGGCTTTTGAGGCGAGGTTGGAAATGTGACTTTCCCAGGAAAGGTCATGGCAGATAGTGAGACCTAGAAGCTTGAAAGAAAAGACTTCTTCCAGAGGATTGTTGAGAAAGTGGATGGGGGGGTTTTGTAAACGGTCCTTTCGAAGAGACATAGTGAGAGTGTGAGATTTGTCTGGATTGAAAGACATGTTCCACGTGTTGGACCAGTTTGTGATTTTATCCAGATCTGCAGTGAGCGAAGAAGCTGCTGCTTGCCGGTCTGAGGGATGACAGATGGTACGGCAGAGGGTGGAGTCGTCGGCAAAGAGAAATAGAGGATTTTCCAGAGAGTCCGAGAGATCATTGATAAAAACCAGAAAAAGAACAGGGCCCAGAACGCTACCTTGAGGAACTCCAGCCTGCACAGGAAGAGGGGATGAAAGAACTCCATTTAGGGCCACACGTTGACTGCGACAGGAGAGGAAGTCTGCGAGCCATGAGTGGAGATGGCCTTGAATACCATGGGAAGAGAGTTTGGTGAGTAGGGCAGGGTGCCAGACTGTGTCAAAAGCACGTGATATGTCCAGGGATACGGCTCAGATTTCCTGTCTGGCATTGAGGACCTCCATCCATTGATGGGAGAGCAGAAGCAGCATATCCAGGGTAGAGTGACCTGGTCTGAAACCAAATTGATGATTGGAAATCAAGCCATTGGAGAAGAGGAAGGATTTCATATCTGAAGCGATGATGGATTCCATCACCTTGCTGATGATTGGGAGAAGGCTGATTGGTCTGTAGTTATAGGGATCTGTTTTTGCACCTTTTTATGCAGGGCAGTGATGTTAGCAGATTTCCAAGCAGATGGCAGATGACCTTGGGCAAATGAGAGGGTGAATAGAACAGAGAGAGGGTGAGCAAGAGCAGAAGAGCAGGCTTTGAGGACACGTGGGCTGATGCCGTCTGGACCGGTTGCAGAATCTGACTCGAGGTTTGAAAGCAAGCTCTCCACCTTGTCAGGAGAAAAGGATACAGAGTCCAGGGACAGTTGGGTGCGACTGGGTAAAGTGGGTAGAGATAGTGATGGGTTTAGGACACAAGATTTAGCTGCAAACACCGAGTTTAGACATTCAGCTTTATCACGTGTGGAATCAGCAGTGCGGCCATTTGAGGTAAGGGAGGGGATGGAGGGGGAACATACACCAGAAACAGATTTGATTAAACGCCACCAGGATTTTGAGGAGGGAGAGAGGTTTGAGAGTTCAGACTTGAGATGAGAAAGATGTTGTTTTCTGGCTCTCCTGAGGGTAGATACACACTTGTTCCGAGCTTTGTGGAAAGAACTGAGATTGCCCTCAGTTGGGTTTGCTTTCCATGAGGCAAAGGCAAGTTGTTTCAGGACAACTGCCTCGCCACAAGCTTCAGTAAACCAAGGGCGGGAGGAAGGTTAAGACAACTGAACACGAGAGGGGATAAATCTGTGCATGAGGGAAAGCAAGTTTCTTTGAAAGAATTCCCAGGATGAGTTGATGTTTGAGAAAGTAGTGATAGGAGACCAGTCTGTAAGTTTGATGGCTGCTCGGAGACCCTGCCAGTCGACTTTAGTGAAATGCCAGACTCGACGGCGGTGAGGTGGTTCTCTGATAACAGCCAGAGAGATGTCCACTTTGACAAGGACGTGGTCAGAAGAACCAATTGGAGCGAAGGAAGATCACCTTTATTACATCTATCAAGAAATGTGTTTAATCGCATCTCTGACATAAAACTTTTTAAAACCCCAGTTTGCTATGAAAGTTCGCTTTCCATAAACCATTCTTTTTTCCAATTTCAGTGCCAACTCACCCCTCTCACCCCTCACTCTCAAAGCAACCATTACACTCTTGTCCCTCCAAGCCTCCCTCTCACCTCTCTCAAAAACTTCCCCCTAACCTTTCTCCCATCATTCACCCCCCTCACTCATCCTTCTCAAAGTCCCCCCCCTCATCCACAAAGCTGCCTCCTTCCACTGCCCTCTCACCTCCATCTCTTCACTCCACCTCCTCAAATCTTCAACTGCCTTCTTCCCCCCCTCTTGTCCCCCTCTCCCCCAGCACCACAGAGCCTTTTCTCCTTCTCATCCGGGCCCCTCCCCTAGCTATTTTGCAATCCCCTACACTCTTTCAACAACCCTCCTTACCTCCCCTCCTCATCTCTTGTCCTACCCCCCCCCCACACCCTGCAACCAAAGCCTCCCCCTTCCCTCTTCATTAAGTGTGGACCTCAAATATCCAGGGCCTTCGCTCAAACCTTTCAGATCGTTCCATACAGGTTGCCACTGACAAACCAGACATAATCTGCCTAACAGAAACTTTCCTCCCCCAAGACGTGTCTGACTCCCAAGTATCTCTCCCTGGTTACTCCCTCCTCCGGTATAACAGACCTGAGCCTCGTCCTGGTGGAGGAGTTGTTTTCTTCATCAAAGACTCTATTCCTCACTCTCCATGCACTGCCCTCACTCCCCACACCCCCAGGAATACCTCTGGCTACGGCTTCCCCTCCACTCCCACTTCATGTTTATATGTGGACTGTACCATCCATCTAACAGTGATGACTCCATCTACACCTCACTATCCGAAAACATGGACCAACTTCTATCTTCTCATCCAAACTATCTCTTCCTCATATGTGGCGACTTCAATTGTCATCATGCCAGTTGGCTGTGTGTGGGTACATCTCTCATCTGTCATGGCACTTCAGCAAAAGCTTTCTGCGACTCATTGGGACTGACTCAATCGGTCAACTTCCTGACCCGGATCTCAACCAATGGTACTCCATCTCTTCTGGATCTGATTTTGACAAATTTCCCTGACAATATCTGCTGCTCTTCCTCCGCTCCAATCGTTTCTTCTGACCATGTCCTTGTCAAAGTGGACATCTCTCTGGCTAGAATCAGAGAACCACCTCACCGCCGTCGAGTCTGGCATTTCACTCAAGCCGACTGGCAGGGTCTCCAAGCAGTCATCAAACTTATAGACTGGTCTCCTATCACAACTTTCTCCAACATCAACTCATCCTGGGAATTCTTTCAAGGAAACTTGCTCTCCCTCATGCACAGATTTATCCCCTCTCGTCTTCAGTTGTCCTACCCTTCCTCTCGCCCTTGGTTCACTGAAGCTTGTGGTGAGGCAGTTGTCCTGAAACAACTTGCCTTTGCCTCATGGAAAGCAAACCCAACTGAGGGTAATCTCAGTTCCTTCCATAAAGCTCAGAACAATTGTGTATCTCCCCTCAGGAGAACCAGAAAACAACATCTTTCTAAGCTCAAGTTTGCACTTTCAAACCTCTCTCCCTCCTCAACATCCTGGTGGCTTCTAATCAAATCTGTTTCTGGTGTATGTTCCCCCTCCTTCCCCTCCCTTACCTCAAATGGCCGCACTGCTTCTGCTCGTGAAAAGGCTGAATGCCGAAACTCAGTGTTTGCAGCGAAATCTTGTGTCCAAAACCCATCGCTTTCTCTACCCACCTTACCCAGTCACACCCAACTGTCCCTTAGACTGTATCCTATTCTCCTGACAAGGTGGAGAGCTTGCTGTCAAACCTCGACTCAGATTCTGCAACCGGTCCAGACGGCATCAGCCCACGTGTCCTAAAAACTTGTTCTTCTGCTCTTGCTCACCCTCTCTTTATTCTATTCACCCTGTCATTTGCTCAAGGTCATCTGCCATCTGCTTGGAAATCAGCAAACATTACTGCCCTGCATAAAAAGGTGCAAAAACAGATCCCTGCAACTGCAGACCAATCGGCCTTCTCCCAATAATCAGCAAGGTTATGGAATCCATCATCGCTTCAGACATTAAATCATTCCTCTTCTCCAATGGCTTGATTTCCGATCATCAATTTCGTTTCAGACCAGGTCACTCCACCCTGGATATGCTGCTTCTGCTCTCCCAATAATGGATGGAGGTCATCAATGCCAGACATGAAATCCGAGTCATATCCCTGGATTTTGATCCAGGATTTTGATCAATGAATTTGTTGCTGATTTGGAAAACTATCGCACTCAACATTCAGGTCCTATAGATGAGTTATTTCGGTATGAGTTTTATAGATAGCTTCCTTGCCCTTGTCTAATGGGTCATTAAATGTAAATGCACTGCGTAGTTATTTTGATAGTTGGGGTTTTTCTTTTGTTTATTTAACAAGAACAACAACAGCTGCAGATCACTCCAGCTCAGAATAAAAGAACAACGACAACCCTCTGCTCTCGGCATTCTCTGCGTGCTCGCTTGGCAAAGCGCCAAGTGGGGAAAAGGTTATGCCCCCACCTACCGATTGGCTCGGCAAAGTGCCAAGTGGGGAAAAGGTTGAGCCACGCCTAAAAACGATGAAACGAATGTCGCCTGAGCGAGCGTGCTGAGGACGATATAAAGGAGCAGAGGATCCTGGCAGAGAGGGGGGTCTGTCTGGCTGGTCTTGGTCGTCGTCGTCATCTTCTTCCTCCTCCGCCGCACGATCGAGCGCTTGAGAGACACCATCCCCCCGGCAAGAACCGAAAGGGGTCTCTTGCCGGTGCCTGGATTCGGCTCGCCTTTCGCTGAGGCCCGGGTCGACTCGACTTGAAGACCGCACGAGGCGGACAGGTCTGAGCTCGGTCTCAATAAAGACCAATTGGTCTGGTCATTTTGGGGTATTTGTGTGTGAGTGTGTGTCCTGTGGGCCCCGTCTTTAAGTAGTAAATTGTTTAAGTGCTTGTGCTGTATAAAATTGCAATTATTAATATTCGGTTTAGCTCTGCCCTGACATGCTTCCCTCATTCCCCACCTATTGCATGATAAATAAACCCCCATTTGTTCAATGTTTCAGCTCGTTCGCGTCAATTCTTTCAGTGACTGAGCCTGTTGCGTGCTGGGGAATTAGCAGGCCACTACCGTGGCCGTTGTAATGGGACAATCGGACCTACGGAACTCGGCGATCAAAGCACTCGGGTTGCACACGGAACGAGCTCGTGAAGCAGCTCGTTCCGTACGGGTGCCGTCGAGGGTGTGAAGACTCGGTAGATCGCCACGTGGTCTCTCGGTATTTTAAAAATTGGCGAATAACCCTGTACCACGTGGTGGAAATATTGACCCTTCATGGTCCAAAAAAAGGACCCGTACTTTCCGGAGTTTTCCGAAGAAGTACGATCTGAATTCCGGGCGATTGGTCGAGCCGACTCCGCAGCTCCATCTCGCGGTCGTGCTCGCGGCCGACGTCCGGCCCCGCAATGATATCACGTGCTTTTGACACGGTCTGGAACCCTGCCCTGCTCACCAAACTCTCTTCCTATGGTATCCAAGGCCATCTCTACTCATGGCTCGTATACTTCCTCTCCTGTCACAGTCAACGTGTGGCCCTAAATGGAGTTCTTTCATCCCCTCTTCCTGTCCAGCCTGGAGTTCAAGGTAGCGTTCTGGGCCCTGTTCTTTTTCTAGTTTTCATCAATGATCTCTCCGAATCTCGAGAAAATCCTCTATATCTCTTTGCTGATGACTCCACCCTCTGCCGTACCATTGGTCATCCCTCAGACCGGCAAGCAGCAGCTTCTTCGCTCACTGCAGATCTGGGTAAAATCAGAAACTGGGTCCAACACGTGGAACATGTCTTTCAATCCGGACAAATCTCACACTCTCACTATGTCTCTCCGAGAGGACCGTTTTTATAACCCCCCATCCACTTTCTCAACAATCCTCTGGAAGAAGTCCTTTCTTTCAAGCTTCTGGGTCCCACTATCTGCCATGACCTTTCCTGGGAAAGCCACATTTCAAACTTCTCCTCCAAAGCCAGTCATCGACTGGGAATCCTCCTTTGTGCAAAGTCCTTCCTCAGCCCACCTAAGCTTCTGACCACTTACAAAGCTTTCCTTCGCAGCCTGGTGGAGTACTGCTTTCCCCTCTGGGCTGGTGCTCCTGCCTCCCACCTTTCTCGGCTTCACGCTGTGGAAACCAAGGCATTCCGGATCATTGGCATCTCCCGCAATGAGGCTGAGTCTTTGGGCCTCTCACTCATTCACCGCAGGTTGGTCGGTGGTCTTTCTGTCTTCTACCATCTCCTCTCCAGCTTCGTCCACCCGCTCTCTCTGCGATTTGTCCCCACCACATTTTCACAGGGTACTCAAGGTCCACCAACAACCCCTTTCTGGCAAAACTACCAAAATCACAAATCACTGCTCACCTTCACTCTTTCATTCCTCTTTTTCTCCATCTTTGGAATAAACTCCCTCACTCTACTCAATCCCATTCTTCCCTCCAGCCCTTCAAAAAGGCTGTTCAACACCACCTCTTATCATCCCCCATCCAAATCCTCAATCTTTTCTACCCCCGTTAATCCACCCAAGCCCATCTCCTTCAAATTCCCTGCTTTCCTTCCTGAAAGTCCCTGTAACGTCCATCTTGTGTTGCCCATGTTCCCCACCACATCCCTCTGCCTTCCACAGATCTCCTAATGTCTCTTCGCCACTGTTTTGTCCTTCCCACTCCCGCCCCTTCTGGCTCATGCCCCCCTTGCTGAGCGTTGTGCATTTGCTCTCATACGAGCCTCGACAAGGTGTACAAAAAAAACATACGAGATGTCGCGGTGAAATTGAGGGGCCGAGTCGACCGGTGAGATCCCACAGGATTGCGAGAGTGACCGCATTGGGGCTTTCTGAGAAGCTACATAGCTCATGGGCTCGCTAATGATTAGCGGGAAGCAGAGGTTAGCGGGACATAGCTAATGGCGTGCGGCGGGGCTATGGTCTCGGTTAGCAAGCACTCGTGCAGAATTGCCTCTGCTGTTTGCGTGAGCAGTTGGCTTGAGGCAATTAAGTGGGCAAATTGGAACGTATAGTGTCGAGCGTGGCGGAGACAATTTAATTTTTGCAGCAAGTGTGAAACGCCACAGCTAATGAGAAGAGGGGTTGCGAATGAGGGTGATGCAAAGAAGGGCGTAAGATGCATGCGGAGTCAGCATGTCCAAGTGGCTGATGAAATTGGTTTGCCGCTTCTTGAGTGATCTTATGTCGCTCTTGAATTGAAGAGAGTACTGCAGTAATGTATAGAGTGGTGATTCCTCGAGCTCTATATATCTTAAGAGTTTGCTCATTGATTAGCGTGCTCTATAGTCTGTTTGATTCTCAAAGAAATCACGTCTAATGTCAAATGGTTCTGGTGTTAACACAGGCAGCATATTGCTTCATGGAGGAGACTATCCCACTTGCACTTTATTCACAAATATATATATATATATATATATATATATATATATATATATATATATATATATATATATATATTGCATAATAATGACCATTAGCAAAGTGTGTTGAGTTGCAAAACATACTTTTAATACAGTTATACAACAAAGATAGGTAGATTTGTGTGAATACACAAAAGAGCAATAGAATTCAGGCAAAATATATCAGCATCCAATATAAATCCAAGCGTTTTTGATACAGTCATCTATAAATAAATACTACTGATGGATAAAGAATGGTTATAGTGTCTCCGTATGAGAAATGCTAAGAAAAACAACTCTTGGGGATGGGGTGGGTCGGGGGGGAATCAAAATGGCAAGCTCTGCACGTTATGTTACCCTACAGTCACTGTCATCATTGTCATCACTTGCAGCTTACGGAAGCAGCCCGTCCCTGTACAATTTACACCTACGTAAATATACTTCATTGCCAATCTGAGGCTAATGGGACATTAGAATCCCCTGTGCTTACAAACTGTCACCTTACTGGCATAGTCTCCTCAAATTTACAATCTGCTTTGATCTGTGTGCACATTCCTACCTTTATAGATTGCCACTGCTTCTGTGCAAGTCTCCATTTCCAGAGCTTGTTCTGGGATATGACCGTAGCCTCCTTGAAGTCATCGTGTGACTTGTCCTCCTCAAGGCTGTCACCCAATGTCAGTGATGCATGCCAACACATGAACCACTATTCTGCCAAAAAGGCCCGGATATGTTGTCTACTGCAGGTCGTTCCTGGATGAAGAGAACTACAGAACAAAATTGTGAATTCATCCGAAAGGGTTTTTTAGATTCAGTAGTCTTTGTTGCAATAGAGCACCATTTACATGCATTCACATGTTCACAGATGAATGAATCCAACGATTGAATGCTTTAATGAACTGTGGAAGGGTAAATCTGAAACTGAAGATAAAATATGAACATCTAGGGAGTTCAGAGAACATGTTACCCTGTGCAGTGTTTAAGTGTATACAGGACTTCAATCCTTACTGTAATTCAAGGACCGGTGCTTGTTTGTTTGTTTGTCGCGCTACTCCTCCTACAGTTCTAGTCCAATCTCATCCAGGCTTCCTACATAGGATCAGCATGATCCAATTTAATGTACAGGGGTGTTTTTATCTTTGCCGGTGGTCTTGGGGGAATGGGGGGAGATGCAAATTGTCTATGTAAATGTGTATCGTGTAGCGCCACTTCCAGGTGGGGCAGGGTATTACAAGTCTCCTCCATTTACAGTACAATATTCCTGTCTCCACATTTTCCTGTACAGTGAGGTGTTTTGAATTATAAGCAGAAGGTATGTTTTTGCTTCATGCACATAACCCAGGTTTTTTTTTTTTTTTGCGTATTCAGAGATAGCTGTCAGTTGCCTCTACACCACCAAATTAAAGGCATGCGTCAGAATAACGCGTTGCATCGTTGGAACATGACTGGCCGTATTGCGGGCACTCTGCCAGTTTAAATATAACAAGTCTGGAGACGGCAATGGTTCACGAGCGGTATTTGACGATGTACATTGTTTCAGAAGTCAAGGATGAGAAAATGTGATAATTTTTGACCAAGTTATAAAAATGATCAACATGATGTGGTACGAGTGACAGGTTATTTGCTGCAAAATGTCGAAAACCCGGTTTTGTTCAACAACTTTCAAAATTTGACCTTTGCATAACCTTTAAAGGTCACAAAACAATGTTGTGGACATTAAAATAAGGAAACAGAATACGTGCTATAGCTTATTGGAGTTAGTTCGTCTCAGAAGGTCGAAAACCCGGTTCGATTCCCACAACTTTGAAAATTTGACCTTTGTGAACTTTAAAGGTCAAAGGTCAAGGATTATGACCTTTGGTGCAAAACTTCCTCTGGAACATTCCAGGAACAATATAACGTCATATAGGCTATATGGCATTTCGCACTCCTCGGATTATCCATACTTTGATGAAATCAGCATAAAAACAAACTTGAAGGGGGCGCCACGGGCAAGGTGTTCTAGATAGAGCAAAATTGTTTCAAGACTTTAGGTGGGGAATGACCTCAAGATTATGCAGAAAAAATATTGTCATCCGAGCTCTCAAAGTTTGGGCAGTCGTATGATTTTTATGTCAAAATTCGCAATTTTCTAAGTTCGTGACCTTGTGACCTTGACCTTGGGACGAAAATGAAAAATCGAGCTCCGTGGGGCTATGCAGGTGCCATTGGGCTAACCAAATACCAAAACCCCTGTCAGATTTGACAAACCCCCTCGGAGAAGATGTAACTTGAAATAGGCTACCCCTAAAAACATGTTTTTTGGGCATGGCTCTGCCTTTTCTCAGGAAAACAAACCTGTTGGGAAAACCAAAACCCTAACCACACCCATTCTCAGGAAAACACAACTAAATCATGATATAAACCTCCCACCCAAATTTTATCAGGATCGGATCAAAACCCACGGAGCTATGCTCGGGACAGACAGACAGACAGACAGACAGACAGACAGACAGACAGACAAGCCGGTAGATGGACATGGGTAGTCGACTACCCAATAGAACCTGACGCGATGGGCCCGTTCGATGGGGAATGACCTGAGGATTAAGCACAAGAAAATTCATGATTCCAGCTTCAAGGGTTAATGCTGCAGATTGTTTTTTCATTAAAATACCCCCACATTTAGAGGTTTTTCGGCCGTTGCGAGGCAACGGAGGGGTCCATAGCAACGGTTCTTTCTCACACATAACTAGGACATACCATGAACCTACCATACCAGTTTCATGTATATCTGAATCATAGTCTCTGAGATATAACGAACTTCGTTTTTTTATTGTTTTCGACCAGGGTTCATTCAGTCTTTCTTCTCTGACAGTTTTCATAGGATCTGGCTGGAAATTTTTGACAATATGGCTGAATGTACTGCCCACAGTTGCTCTGGGCCCGATTTTTGATTTTCGAAAAAATTAATTTTTTTATGATTTTTCAAAAAATTCAAAGTCCCGTTGCTAGGCAACGGTGGTGTCCACAGCAACGGTTCTCATTTGCACACAACTAGGTCATGGTATGAACCTACCAACCAAGTTTCATCGAAATCGCCATTGTATTAACGGAGCACTGGACCGAACAGAGGGAGAGACAGACAGACAAACAAGCCGGTAGGCGGACATAGGTAGTCGCCTACCCAATAGAACCTGATGCGATGGGCCCGTTCGATGGGGAATGAATGACCTGATGATTAAGAACAAGAAAATTCATGATTCTAGCTTCAAGGGTTAATGCTGCAGCTTGTTTTTTTGTTAAAATACCCCCACATTTAGAGGTTTTTCGGCCGTTGCTTGGCAATGGAGGGGTCCATAGCAACGGTTCTTTCTCACACATAACTAGGACATACCATGAACCTACCATACCAGTTTCATGTATATCTGAATCATAGTCTCTGAGATTTAACGAACTTCGTTTTTTTATTGTTTTCGACTAGGGTTCATTCAGTCTATCTTCTCCGACAGTTTTCATAGGATCCGGCTGGAAATTTTTGACAATATGGCTGAATGTACTGCCCAGTCGCTCGTAGCCCAATTTATGATTTTCGAAAAAAATATTTTTTTATGATTTTCAAAAATTTCAGAGTCCCGTTGCTAGGCAACGGTGGTGTCCATAGCAACAGTTCTCATTTGCACACAACAATGTCATGGTATGAACCTACCCACCAAGTTTCATCGAAATCGCCATTGTATTAACGGAGCACTGGACCGAACAGACAGACAGACAGACAAACATATCGACGGAAAAACTGATAAGGGAAGAACAAATTTCAAAAAAAATTTTTTTTTTATTGTTTTTTTTTGAATTGGATCAACTACCCAACATATCGACGGAAAAAGTGATAATAAGAGTAGAACAAATTTCAAAAAAAAATTTTTTTTTGAAAAAAATGGTTTTTTTTTCGACTTGATCGACAACCCAACAGACAGACAGACAAACAAACAAGCCGGTAGGTGACGAGGGATTCGCTCGGATCGAAGCGCTGCATACGATGCTTTTCATTCTGACTGATCCACCGATGAAGATTCATTGCCAAGACGTATTGGTTCACATACAATTGTTCCTCTGTCTGGCAAGATTTTTCCTATTGCGTATTTTGCCAACTGGCACGCCTCATAAAAAATGACGGTAAATAGACACCCTATTTTTGAAGGACTACCATTTGAAAAATAATCGGTTTGCTGGTTTGTGCTGTGGAGCCTCGCGTTGCAGACACACACACACACACACACACACACACACACACACACACACACACACACACACACACACACACACACACACACACACACACACACACACACACACACAACCTGATAAACTTCTCTCAATGCTCTTGTTTGACCACACATCCTGAGCCACACAATATTTTTCATAAGCCACGCCGACGTCCACTTTCCCTAAGCTCTGCCCACTTTCTTAAGCCCCTCATAAAAAATGACGGTGAATAGACATCCGATTTTTGAAGGACTACCATTTGAAAAATCGGCTCAAGTAAAATTTTCTAAATATCTCGGTGTTTAATTCCGAAGTCTCGATTCTCTACATTCAAAACTGAAGGACAAGTATTGAAAATACTGTACGTGGATTTTTGGCTACTGCACAGCAACGGGTGGTTGCTAGGCAACGAAATTCAAATGCGCACATTCCCAACACATATTGCACATGTTGGCAACGTTTCATCGAAATCGGTTTGCTGGTTTGTGCTGTGGAGCCTCGCGTTGCAGACACACACACACACACACACACACACACACACACACACACACACACACACACACACACGGAAAACCCGACAATAAGGGATATCCAGCGAATCCAATAATTGGAGGTGGTGTGTGGGTCATTGGAATAGTTTTCGGTAAATAACTAAATAATTGGAGGTGGTGTGTGGGTGGGGAATCGTTTTCGGAAATAAATAAATAATTGGAGGTGGTGTGTGGGTGGGGAATCGTTTTCGGTAAATAAATAAATTATCGGTTTGCTGGTTTGTGCTGTGGAGCCTCGCGTTGCAGACACACACACACACACACACACACACACACACACACACACACACACACACACACACACACACACACACATATACACACACATACACACACATACACACACATACACACACATACACACACATACACACACATACACACACATACACACACACACAACCTGATAAACTTCTCTCAATGCTCTTGTTTGACCACACCTCCTGAGCCACACAATATTTTGCATAAGCCACGCCCACTTTCCTATGCCACTCCCACTTTTCATCAACCACGTCCACTTTCTCGAAGCTCCGCCCACTTTCCAAAGCCCCTCATAAAAAATGACGGTAAATAGACACCCGATTTTTGAAGGACTACCATTTGAAAAATAAAACCTCAATCAAAAATCGGCTCGAGTAAAATTTTCTAAATATCTCGAAGTGTTGAATTCCGAAGTCTCGCTTCTCGACATTCAAAACTGAAGGACAAGTTTTGAAAATACTGTACGCGGTTTTTCGGCCGCTGCACAGCAACAGGTGGTTGCTAGGCAACGGAATTCAAATGCACAAATTCCCAACAAATACTGCACATGTTGGCAAAGTTTCATCGAAATCGGTTTGCTGGTTTGTGCTGTGGAGCCTCGCGTTGCACACACACACACACACACACACACACACACACACACACACACACACACACACACACACACACACACACACACACACACACACACACACACACACACACACACACACACGGAAAACCCAACAATAAGGGATATCTCGGATATATAGCGAATCCAATAGACACACACCAATAACGAATATAGTGGTCACTTACTGACTCGTGAACTAACAAGTCTGGAGCGGCGATGGTTGATGAGCAATGAACACGGTTCGCCTTTTTGTCTTGCCAAAACAAAGTTTTTGCAAGATATGTTAGTCAGCTTGTATGTTTTTTATTTTTATTTTTTGTTTGTCTGTAATCACGTATAAAAAATTCTGCAGAGCACAGTTATCATTGGAAATTTTTGTAACTTCACATATCAGAGGCCTATTGAGGTCCCTTTCAGCGCATAAAATTTTGAAGGTCAAGGTCAAAGGTCAAGGTCACTGTCGCAAATCAGAGGAGTCGACAAAACCCTTATTTTTTGAGTAATTTTGATCGGATCGTCTTCAAACTTCATGAGAATATAGTTCATAGTCTGGCGCTCAGCTGATTAATTTTTGGTGGCGATTGGCCTTGACCTTCATGGTTAGCGCCTCAGGTCAAACATATTTGACCCCACGGTCAAATTTTCAAGTTTTAGGAACCATATCGTGTAGTACCTCAAATTGAACACCTCGATGAGTGCTTTCTCGATATGTCAAGCTTGAGACATTATGACGTCATTTGGTGACGTCATGAGGAAAACTCATATTGTTTATGGTTACTCTGTAGAACGATTCTCATCGGAATCTCTCGTAGGCAGATATTCCTCATGGAGTCGCTCCTGGTGTATAGCAGCTCTGTTCACCTCAGTGTGACCTTAAAGAAGTCACACATGGTCACCTTTTGGCAAGATACGGGTCACCCGCAGGGTGACATTGGTTTATTTTTTTTTATTTTTTGACCTTCGAGGGGATGCCACGGGCAAACTGAGGGAATCGGGAAAAACGTAAAACTACATAAAAGTTCTAGTACTCGAAGAGCACTACTTGCATACCAACTTTCATTCAAAACAGTTGAAAACCCTTGGAGCTTGATGCCCAATTTAATGATTTTTGTGACATTTGCTAAGTTCGTGACCTTGTGACCTTGACCTTGGGACAAAAATGAAAAAAATCGAGCTCCGTGCGGCTATGCAGGTGCCATTGGGCTAACTAAATACTGAAACCCCTGCCAGATTCGACAAACCCCCTCGGAGAAGATGTAACTTGAAACCGGCTACCCCCTAAAAACACGTTTTTGGGCGTGGCTCCGCCCATAATGGGCGCAGCACACCCATTCTCCGGAAAACACAAGATCATGATATAAACCTCGCACCCTAATTTTATCAACATCGGATCAAAACCCATGGAGCTATGCTCGGGACAGACAGACAGACAGACACACACCCATAACGAATATAGTGGTCACTTCGGCCTAAGTCACATTTGGCACAGTGGTCGTAGGGTCTACAAAATCTACGGCCACTAGCAATTATAGGGCGGCCGCAGTATTTCCACGGTCACACAATGTAGCAGTCACATATGTTTTATTTTTCGGGGAGCCGCACGAGGTATTTAGAAATTGTGGAGACCGAAAACGTGGGTGTGCCGTACGGTCTTTGATTTGATCTCGCACCGTGACCTTAGGGCGTCCCTGCGGCGGCCATAGAATTTTCAAGGCAGATGCAAGGTAGCCTCAAGGTGCCTGCAAGGCGACCACAGGGGGGCCCTAAGGCGAACGTGCGGCCAGACAGACGGTAACAAGTGGGTATATATACCAGTTCTTTTTTTTACTGAAATAAAAAATATAACAGTTCAGAATATACCAGTATATATAACTGAATATACTATAACTATAATATATATAACTGAATATACCAGTTTGGAGTATAGGCAAACACCTATACTCCGATCTCTAGCGGTAGCGCACGGTGGACGCACGGTCGACACAGACTGCCACGGAGGCCATACGTAGGACGCACGGCGGGCGTAGGGGAACCGTGCGTCGACCCTGCGTTGCCCGCAGGTAGTCACACAGACCGCAAGGCCACCGTACGTTGAACACAGGGACGCCTTCGGACTACCCTACGGCGACTGTGGAAATAGTGCGGCTGTCGTAATTTTTGGGGGGTTGGCAAAATTCATTTTTCACTGATAATAGCCTACGACAGCCGCACGAATAACGCAAGCCCACCGTACACCCTACGTACGGTCGACGTGGAACACATCTACGTCACAGCTTGGCTTGTCGAATTGCTACGGCGAACGTAGAAATGAAAAAAGTTATAACTCCGCGCTATAATTCCACGGCGACCCCTACGGCCTGTAAAAGATAGCCACACGGCGTAGGGCCACCCTGAGGTCACCTCAGAAACTCTGCGGCCGCAGCACGTTTCTGTCAATTCAAGGGGGGGGGGGGGTACGGCCGCCGTATCCTAGCGGTAGAGCAAATGTGACTTCGGCCTTACTGACTCGTGAACCAATATTAATTTTATCAATCATTAAAAAAAAAAATTCCAAAAGTTTCACGTGATTGAAGCAGTCTTATACACCACCCTTATATATACCACCCCATACTACATGTCCAAGTACTGCAACACTGAAGGTTCTTGGAAGTGACAAGAAGGCAATTTATGTTCTACAGTGTTAAAGCATATAATTCAATTTCAATAAAATAAATATTCTAAAAGTCGTATAAAAAATATTAATTCTGCAATTTGCCGTCGTTTTACCACCAATGATGCAGTGTCTATTCCAACACCCTATCGAACATGTTACATTAGCTCTTCATGCCTGTTGTTTGTGTCCTTTATAACGTTCTTAAAAAAACAGTAAGTTTCTTCTTTGGAAAAATGTTCAATTTTATCTGACTGCCAGACAGGTGGACAGAGTAAAAAGAAAAAAATCATACCCGTGTCCGAAGGAAGCGGTGCAGTTTAAAATAAAAATAATAAAGGTATGTTTGTGTACATGGGCACACCTGGCAAAACTGCGAACTCGAACTTGTGACTCGTTATCCCTGCATGGAAGGTTAGAAAGGTTCTTCTTTTCATTTTTTTATGGATGGATGCATGGAAGGACATACCAAACATTGAAGAGGCTGCACCACTTAAAAATTATCTCATTCCTTTGTGTGTATGCACAATTGGGACAAATTCAGAGACAAAGTGATGTTAAACTATCGGTTTGTTTCCCGATTTGTGTTCAAAATATAACATTAAATTTAAAGGAAGTTGTTCCTCTATCAAACACTGATAAGATGGACAGACGGACGGACGGACGGACATGAACCAAATGCTTAACCCCGCTTTTTACTTTTTCTGTGTGGGGTTAAAAAACATGAACCACTTTTTTCCTCTTTCTCTCCAATCACCTATCCCTCTCCCACTGTTACCTCCACTTCCTCCTCTGAGCACTCTTCCTAAATATTTTTGAACCAAGAGTATTTTATAATCCTTAAATAATGGATAAAAACAACAAATCCATCCATCCATTGGGACCATACTCAGTGCAGAGCGTCGGTGCTGCCGAAGCAGTCTCCTTGGCTATTGAACACTATCTTGGACCGATCGCCACTCCGACACAGGATACCAACAAGCTGGCACTCATTTTGCTGACCTCCGAAGGATGACAGGCAGAGTCAACTCCACCTGTTATTAATACAACAGCCGAGTGGGATTTGAACTCAGGATCCTAGGATCCCAAGCGCACCACCCTAACCATTAAGCCAACACCAAGAATAAAACAACAGATGCAACATAACAAACCCTGTACTCCAACCACTCTACCAAACAGTCGATCAAACACACGAATGCACTTTTTTTTTTCGACTTAAAGTATTTCATAATCCTGAAATTAAATGTTAAAGAAGGTCCACATTTGGCCGATAACACTTGTACCACTGCAGCCCGTGTAATAGGGGGTGGGAAGAATACACATACCTGGTGGCAAGCTTTCAAATGCATGATAAAGGATGGGGTACAAACAGGCGAAGGAAGGAGTGATACAATACATGCTGAAGCTTCACTGACTCTGAATGATGAGAATGCAATGAGCCTGAACCGAAAATGAAACTTCAGAGAATTTCCAACTCGTTCATCTTTTCATGTGTGAAGCATGTTAATTTCAAACAGAAATCTGCAGAGGAATGGCATCATACACATTGTTTATAGGCAAAGATTCTGTCATGATAAAAGTAAGAGCACGAATCGAATAAGCAATGAGAAAGATGACAAATGAGGTAGGAATGAAAATAAGAAAAGCATTTGAAATAAGAACTGAGAAGTAATATGCATGGGTACATGGTGTTCCAAAAAGACCTGGACAACTTTGGCTGTTAATATATTTAGTACCACAAATGATACAATGGTCTCCTTTGTTTTGTTTGATACAGAAACTCATGAAGTTTTCTGTATTTTCAGGTCTGGAGGTTTAATGCAAAAGAAAATGGTGACTCCAAGGGAGAAAGCTCAGCGTGTCAAATGGTTCATCGCGACGAGATCCGACACGCACGTACAACGTATGGAAGCAATCCACCATCGCGGATACATATATCAGAGAGTGGTACAAGAGGTTTAAGGAGACTGGAAGTTGTCATGAAAAGAAAAGTACCGGTCGAACAAGCACAAGTGCAGCAGACATTGAACGAGTGCGTGAATCATTTCAACAAAGTCCCAGAAAAGCAATTTGACGTGCATCTAGAGAACTGGGACTACCAACTACCACTCTACACAGAATCCCCTCTCTCTCTCTCTCACTGCTGGTTGCATCATTGGTTGGGACGTGGCTATGCCGCTGATGCAGTGTCCCCCTTACCGGTACACTGGTACTCATTTTGCCGACCTCAGAAGGATGACAGGCTGAGTCAACCTCCTGGTGTATTAATTCAGTGGCCCAACGGGGCTTGAACTCAGGACCCTAGGAT
This sequence comes from Eptatretus burgeri, assembly GCF_056783735.1. Taxonomy (NCBI): domain Eukaryota; kingdom Metazoa; phylum Chordata; class Myxini; order Myxiniformes; family Myxinidae; genus Eptatretus; species Eptatretus burgeri. Next base: position 60,897,977 of record NC_140974.1, read on the forward strand.
CCCAAGCCACCACCCTAACCACTAAGCCAACACCAGGCTTGTAGAATCCTTAGTACAATTCATGGAACGGTGTTTGTGTGTTTGTTTGTCGGGCTACATCCCCAATCAGTTCAGTTCAGGCCCAATTACATCCAGACTTGCTACAGAGGATCAACATAACCCCAATTAATGTATAGGGGTGTTTTCATTTTTGCTGGTTGTCTTGGGGAAGTGAGGGGGGGGGGATGCAAATTCTCAAAGTAAACGTGTATCGTGTAGCGCCACCTCCATTTGGGGGAGGGTATTACAAGTCTCCTCCATTTATAGTCCACTATTCCTGTCCCCACGTTTTCCAGTGCAGTGAGGTGTTTTGAACTAGAAGCAGTAGGTATGTTTTTACTTCATGCACGTAACCCGGGTTATTTATTTTTCAAACATAGAGCTGTCACTTGCCGATACACCGCCAAAATAAAGGTGTGTGTCAGAAGAACGTGTTGCATGCTTGGAACATCACCTGTAGGGTGGGTACTCTGCAAGTTTAAATAAACAACTGAAGCTTTATGCCGATAAGGTGCAGATTCTATGGTAACACAAACCAAATGACAGACCCAAACACAAAGGGTTTGGCGAGGAAATGCTCTGTCGCATAGAGGATGATAAAGATTACCTGAAAAAGGTCATGTTCACAGACGAGCTCCACCAACAACTGGAAAAGAAGTCAGAAATGGAACTACAACACCTCAGAACACTCAGTACCAGAGTCTAGTTCAGAAATCAGATTGATCAGTCTTGGTGGTACCCCACGTAGAGCGAGAATCCTCCAAAGAGCATCCCGATTCGCTGAATCGAATGCTTTGCACAGATCAACATAGGCTGTGAGTAGCCTCTGCCGAAACTCTCGTCTGTGTTCAGTGAGGATCCAAAAAGCAAGGATACGGTCAATCATTGACCTCTTTGGTCTAAAGCCTGACTGCTCTGGGCACGTGCTCGAGCAGATCGTGACGAACCCTATCAATAATTATCCAAATAACGGCCTTGCCCCGTAATGAGAGCAGGGTCACCCCTCGGTAGTTATTGCAGTCCTGGCCATCATGCTTCCCTTTCCAGAGAGGGACAACAAGGCTCCTCTTCCAGTCACTTGGAATGATGCATGTGCTCCAGACAGAGCACAGAACTGCATGCAATGACATGAGTACAGTATTTCCACCAGGCTTGAGAAGTTCAGCATGGATGTCACAGATCCCAGGAGCTTTACCCAATTTCAACCGGTTCACCGCAGCCTGTGTTTCCACAAACGCAGGTGGTTCACAGTTGATTGGAAGGGTCAGGAATAAGAGTAGTCACACTCCTGACATCTAGCTCAACAGCTTGTGGGTCAGCCTGGTACAGATGCTAAAAGTTACCGCACCAGTTGGCCTTCACTTCAGACTCCTCTGTCAAGAGCCCACCCACCCTCCACTGTAAGTGCAGTACACCGAGGGATGGGCTTGGAGGAATGCAATGCAGAAATTCCTCTATAAGTAGGATGAGAATCGCTTGACCACAGCTGATGTTCTACCCCCTCACAGATTCCTCTCATACAGGCCTCCTTGTCCGCCCTCAGCGCACATACAGTTTTACGTTTCAACTCCCTGAACAGCTCAGCTCTGGCCCTGTGACTCTGGTCAATGGTATCCAGTCCCTTGGGAGACTTTCTTTTTCTTCGCCTGATGGTGGGTTCCAAAACATTCACTGGCAACATCAAGGATGGTAGTCTTGAAGGCACTCCACAACTCTTCATCATTCCCCAAAACACCCAAATCCCCCAAATTCCCCCTCAGCCTGTTGACAAACTTCTTAGCTACCCTCTCATCATTGAGCTTGCCAACATCCAGCCGAGCTGGGAAGGGACCATTCTCCTGGATTTAAGCTGCAACTTCAGAGTTGCTCCCACAAGCCTGTGGTCAGTATTGAGGAACTGAGCACTCTGGTAGACCCTGCATTTCTGAATCGTGCTGCAGCGACCATCAATGATGACATGGTCAATTTCCTTTTCCACACCACCAGCGTTGGAATACCAAGTCCAGCGATGAGCCTGTGGGTGCTGAAACCATGAACCAGCCACCCTAAGTCCTCGACTTCTTTCAAAGTCATGGAACTTAGTGCTATTCTGTTTCACAGTTCCAGACCAATGGAGACCAACACATGTCTCATAACCATCTCTATCAGTTCCAGTCGATGCATTGAAATCCCCCAAGACTGAAAGAGTATCTTGCCTTGGACACTGATAAACCACAGACTTGAGCGTGGCATAGAATGTGTCCTTCAAAGTGAGATCACTCACCTCAGTTGGAGCTTGTACAGAGACCAGGGAAATGACACCCAAGGAGTGACGAATCCTTAGTCTCATAATATGCTCATTGACTGGTGTTACCTCAATTATCATTGGAGTCAGCTTATTGGACACAGCTCCAACAACTGATTGGGCATGGTAAATATCAGTGACCAGACCAGTAGTAGGTGTAACCACCCGCCATTATCTCGCCACTATCCGGTCTCCAAACCTCAGAGAGAGCTGCAATACCAATGTCCAAACGCTGGAGCTCAGATGATAGCAGGGACAGGTGATCGTCCTCTTTTAGGGATAGGGCATTCCAGATTCCCACCTGAAGGAACCATCTCAGGTTAACCGGAGGAGACCACCGTCTGGTGGACGACACCTCAGCACCACCCCGACACACACTACTTGCAATCTGATCCAGGAAGGTTACCCCGTGCTTTTCCTCTTATCATCAAATATAAGAATGGTGGTCCCGAAGGCTTTGACCACATCCCATCATCCGGTGAGCTGCCCAGGAAAGGGCAGTTGCACAGGAGGTACTCCCACAGAGTGGATTTTCAGTTTTCTTTGGGTTTTTTTGTATTTCGCGAAATTTAGTGTTTTACGGTGGCCGAAGTGCAGATCCTGTCACCAACTTCCTAGAAAGAGGTAACCTAACTACAGTAGGACGTCTGGAGACAAAGTTAGGCACCAGAAATGGATGGCTGTTGGCTCACAAGGAGCTCACCCGACTTTTGGTATCCCAAATACCAATAAGTGGAATGGTATCCCAAGTATCAGATAATCCAGAGTCCCAATCATTCTGGTTAAATTTGGCGCTCGGTCTGTGTTTTCAACACTCAAGAACATCCTTTTTGACCGTGGGAAATTCTCCAGGGTATACAATAGGCATCAAATGTGTTGGAGAAGAAATCTTTGGTATGAGTGATTCACATCGTCGAGATGATGAAGGTAAATGTTCAACCGATGGAAAAAAAAACCATCATTCTGATCGAAGGTCACTTCCACGTCAAGCCTTGTTCAATATGTCAGAGACATCGATTTGTTTTGATCATGACGTCATTTGTTTCATCTATTATGACCATATTTCTGCTTTTCATTGAATTGGATTTTTATGATGAGACAATAATTCAAATAAATGTTGAGTTTTCACCAAAAGTTTTTTCATTACCTCCGCCACCAAAGGTGGATCAAGGTTGTGTTCACTCCTGTCTGTCCCTTTGTCTGTGAACAAAATATCTCAAAAAGTTGTGGACGGATTTGGATGAAACTTGGTGGACAGGTTGGGTGTGAGGCACAGACGAATTGATTAGATTTTGGTGAAGATCTGATCTGACTACTAGAATTTTTTAAAAAGTGAAACTTCACCATTGAGAGATAGGGCTCAAAAACGATATATAGTATGTTATTTCAAAAATGTATTGGGCCAGGTATGTTCTTGTGGATCAGGCATTAGAGGGCGGAGGTATGCGCTCTACCGAGTGGCATTCTCGTTACCTTTGTGGTAATTCGGGAAACGTTTTTATGTTTTTCTCCTTTTAATTGGGAGAATATACACAGGGAGAAATATAATTGGTGGGGTGTTCTTGTCCGCTTTGTACTCAAACTCCTCCTCTTCTTCTTACATATGCCAAACATGACGAAAACACCTTTTAAAAAATGCCAAATTTATTAATTGATGTTCTCCATTCTTCTCATATTAAACGTTTGTTGAAATTTTTACGACAAAAGCTCAAATGGCAATGTAGAAAATATCTCAAAATGCAAGCGGTCAAAATAAATAAATAAACATTGAAGCAATTTTAAAAACCCATGCGTCTCGCTCTGTGCAGCGGACGGGCCATAAATAAGGTCCATTTGTACTTACTGTGAACCCAAAAAAGCAAAAATTTTGGGGGGGGGGG